>NW_028225179.1:168676733-168865450 GCF_052327205.1 Somniosus microcephalus | reverse complement strand
CCTTCCCTGGGAACTGTGGGTCGGGGGGAGGGGGAAGTGTTTGGGTCGGACGGGGGGGAGGGGGAAGTGTTTTGGGGCGGGGGGGAGAGGGGGAAGTGTTTTGGGGCGGGGGGGGAGAGGGGGAAGTGTTTGGGTCAAAGGGCGAGGGGGAAGTGTTTGGGTCAAAGGGCGAGAGGGGGAAGTGTTTGGGTCGGAGGGCGGGAGGGGCAAGTGTTTGGGTCAAAGGGCGAGGGGGAAGTGTTTGGGTCGGAGGGCGGGAGGGGGAAGTGTTTGGGTCAGAGGGGGGGGAGGGGGAAGTGTTTGGGTCAGAGGGGGGGGAGGGGGAAGTGTTTGGGTCGGAGGGGGGGGAGGGGGAAGTGTTTGGGTCGGAGGGGGGGGGAGGGGGAAGTGTTTGGGTCGGAGGGGGGGGGAGGGGGAAGTGTTTGGTTCGGAGGGCGGGAGGGGGAAGTGTTTGGGTCGGAGGGGGGGGAGGGGGAAGTGTTTGGGTCGGAGGGCGGGAGGGGGAAGTGTTTGGTTCGGAGGGCGGGAGGGGGAAGTGTTTGGGTCGGAGGGCGGGAGGGGGAAGTGTTTGGGTCGGAGGGCGGGAGGGGGAAGTGTTTGGGTCGGAGGGCGGGAGGGGGAAGTGTTTGGGTCGGAGGGCGGGAGGGGCAAGTGTTTGGGTCAAAGGGCGAGGGGGAAGTGTTTGGGTCGGAGGGCGGGAGGGGGAAGTGTTTGGGTCGGAGGGCGGGAGGGGGAAGTGTTTGGGTCGGAGGGCGGGAGGGGGAAGTGTTTGGGTCGGAGGGCGGGAGGGGGAAGTGTTTGGGTCGGAGGGCGGGAGGGGGAAGTGTTTGGGTCGGAGGGCGGGAGGGGGAAGTGTTTGGGTCGGAGGGCGGGAGGGGGAAGTGTTTGGGTCGGAGGGCGGGAGGGGGAAGTGTTTGGGTCAAAGGGCGAAAGGGGGAAGTGTTTGGGTCGGGGAGAGGGGGAAGTGTTTGGGGGGGGGGGGGAGAGGGGGAAGTGTTTGGGGGGGGGAGAGGGGGAAGTGTTTGGGGGGGGGAGAGGGGGAAGTGTTTGGGGGTGGGGGGAGAGGGGGAAGTGTTTTGGGGGGGGGGGGAGAGGGGGAAGTGTTTTGGGGGGGGGAGAGGGGGAAGTGTTTGGGGGTGGGGGGAGAGGGGGGAAGTGTTTTGGGGGGGGAGAGGGGGAAGTGTTTTGGGGGGGGGGGAGAGGGGGAAGTGTTTTGGGGGGGGGAGAGGGGGAAGTGTTTTTGGGGGGGAGAGGGGGAAGTGTTTTGGGGGGGGGAGAGGGGGAAGTGTTTTGGGGGGGGAGAGGGGGAAGTGTTTTGGGGGGGGGAGAGGGGGAAGTGTTTTGGGGGGGGGAGAGGGGGAAGTGTTTGGGGGGGGGAGAGGGGGAAGTGTTTGGGGGGGGGGAGAGGGGGAAGTGTTTGGGGGGGGGGAGAGGGGGAAGTGTTTGGGGGGGGGGGAGAGGGGGAAGTGTTTGGGGGGGGAGAGGGGGAAGTGTTTGGGGGTGGGGGGAGAGGGGGGAAGTGTTTTGGGGGGGGGGGGGAGAGGGGGAAGTGTTTTGGGGGGGAGAGGGGGAAGTGTTTGGGGGTGGGGGGGAGAGGGGGAAGTGTTTTGGGGGGGGAGAGGGGGAAGTGTTTTGGGGGGGGGGGAGAGGGGGAAGTGTTTTGGGGGGGGGGGAGAGGGGGAAGTGTTTTTGGGGGGGAGAGGGGGAAGTGTTTTGGGGGGGGGAGAGGGGGAAGTGTTTTGGGGGGGGGAGAGGGGGAAGTGTTTTGGGGGGGGGGAGAGGGGGAAGTGTTTTGGGGGGGGGAGAGGGGGAAGTGTTTGGGGGGGGAGAGGGGGAAGTGTTTGGGGGGGGGGAGAGGGGGAAGTGTTTGGGGGGGGGAGAGGGGGAAGTTTTTGGGGCGGGGGCGGGCGGGGGTAGTGTTTGGGGCGGGGGGGGGAGAGGGGGAAGTGTTTGGGGCGGGGGCGGGCGGGGGGAAGTGTTTGGGGCGGGGGGGAGAGGGGGAAGTGTTTGGCGCGGGGGGGGGGAGAGGGGGAAGTGTTTGGGGCGGGGGGGGAGAGGGGGAAGTGTTTGGGGCGGGGGGGGAGAGGGGGAAGTGTTTGGGGCGGGGGGGGGGGAGAGGGGGAAGTGTTTGGGGCGGGGGGGGGAGAGGGGGAAGTGTTTGTGGCGGGGGGCGGGAGGGGGAAGTGTTTGGGTCGGAGGGCGGGAGGGGGAAGTGTTTTGGGGGGGGGAGAGGGGGAAGTGTTTGGGGGGGGAGAGGGGGAAGTGTTTGGGGCGGGGGGGGAGAGGGGGAAGTTTTTGGGGCGGGGGCGGGCGGGGGAAGTGTTTGGGGCGGGGGGGGAGAGGGGGAAGTGTTTGGGGGCGGGGGCGGGCGGGGGAAGTGTTTGGGGCGGAGGGCGGGAGGGGGAAGTGTTTGGGTCGGAGGGCGGGAGGGGGAAGTGTTTGGGGCGAGGGGGGAGAGGGGGAAGTGTTTGTGGCGGGGGGCGGGAGGGGGAAGTGTTTGGGTCGGAGGGCGGGAGGGGGAAGTGTTTTGGGGGGGGGGGAGAGGGGGAAGTGTTTGGGGGGGGGGAGAGGGGGAAGTGTTTGGGGCGGGGGGGGAGAGGGGGAAGTTTTTGGGGCGGGGGCGGGCGGGGGAAGTGTTTGGGGCGGGGGGGGAGAGGGGGAAGTGTTTGGGGCGGGGGCGGGCGGGGGAAGTGTTTGGGGCGGGGGGGAGAGGGGGAAGTGTTTGGCGCGGGGGGGGGAGAGGGGGAAGTGTTTGGGGCGGGGGGGGAGAGGGGGAAGTGTTTGGGGCGGGGGGAGAGAGGGGGAAGTGTTTGGGGCGGGGGGGGGAGAGGGGGAAGTGTTTGGGGCGGGGGGGGGAGAGGGGGAAGTGTTTGGGGCGGAGGGCGGGAGGGGGAAGTGTTTGGGTCGGAGGGCGGGAGGGGGAAGTGTTTGGGGCGAGGGGGGGAGAGGGGGAAGTGTTTGGGGTGGGGGGCGGGAGGGGGAAGTGTTTGGGTCGGAGGGCGGGAGGGGGAAGTGTTTGGGGCGGGGGGGGAGAGGGGGAAGTGTTTGGGGCGGGGGGGAGAGGGGGAAGTGTTTGGGGCGGGGGGGGAGAGGGGGAAGTGTTTGGGGCGGGGGGGGAGAGGGGGAAGTGTTTGGGGCGGGGGGGAGAGGGGGAAGTGTTTGGGGCGGGGGGGGGAGAGGGGGAAGTGTTTGGGGCGGGGGGGGAGAGGGGGAAGTGTTTGGGGCGGGGGGGGAGAGGGGGAAGTGTTCGGGGGGGGGAGAGGGGGAAGTGTTCGGGGCGGGGGGGGGGAGAGGGGGAAGTGTTTGGGTCGGAGGGCGGGAGGGGGAAGTGTTTGGGTCGGAGGGCGGGAGGGGGAAGTGTTTGGGTCGGAGGGCGGGAGGGGGAAGTGTTTGGGTCGGAGGGCGGGAGGGGGAAGTGTTGAGGGCGGGAGGGGGAAGTGTTGAGGGCGGGAGGGGGAAGTGTTTGGGTCGGAGGGCGGGGGAAGTGTTTGGGGCGGAGGGCGGGAGGGGGAAGTGTTTGGGGCGGAGGGCGGGAGGGGGAAGTGTTTGGGTCGGAGGGTGGGGGGGGAGGGGGAAGTGTTTGGGTCGGAGGGCGGGGGGGGGAGAGGGGGAAGTGTTTGGGGCGGGGGGGGGAGAGGGGGAAGTGTTTGGGGCGGAGGGCGGGGGGGGAGAGGGAGAAGTGTTTGGGTCGGAGGGCGGGGGGGGAGAGGGAGAAGTGTTTGGGTCGGAGGGAGGGGGGGAGAGGGGGAAGTGTTTGGGTCGGCGGGCGGGGGGGAGAGGGGGAAGTGTTTGGGGCGGGGGGGGAGAGGGGGAAGTGTTTGGGTTGGAGGGCGGGCGGTGGGGGGGGAGAGGGGGAAGTGTTTGGGTCGGAGGGGGAAGTGTTTGGGTCGGAGGGGGGGAGGGGGAAGTGTTTGGGTCGGAGGGGGGGGAGGGGGAAGTGTTTGGGTCGGAGGGGGGGGAGAGGCAAGTGTTTGGTTCGGAGGGGGGGGGAAGTGTTTGGGTCGGAGGGCGGGGGGGGAGGGGGAAGTGTTTGGGGCGGGGGGGAGGGGGAAGTGTTTGGGTCGGAGGGCGGGGGGGGAGGGGGAAGTGTTTGGGGCGGGGGGGGGGAGGGGGAAGTGTTTGGGTCGGAGGGCGGGGGGGTAGGGGCAAGTGTTTGGGTCGGAGGGCGGGGGGGGAGGGGGAAGTGTTTGGGTCGGAGGGCGGGGCGGGGGGAGAGGGGGAAGTGTTTGGGTCGGAGGGCGGGGGGGAGGGGGAAGTGTTTGGGTCGGAGGGCGGGGCGGGGGAAGTGTTTGGGTCGGAGGGGCGGGGCGGGGGGGTAGGGGCAAGTGTTTGGGGCGGGGGGGGAGGGGGAAGTGTTTGGGTCGGAGGGCGGGGGGGGAGGGGGAAGTGTTTGGGTCGGAGGGCGGGGGGGGAGGGGAAAGTGTTTGGGTCGTAGGGCGGGGGGGGGAGGGGGAAGTGTTTGGGTCGGAGGGCGGGGCGGGGGAAGTGTTTGGGTCGGAGGGCGGGGCGGGGGGGTAGGGGCAAGTGTTTGGGGCGGGGGGGAGGGGGAAGTGTTTGGGTCGGAGGGCGGGGGGGGGAGGGGGAAGTGTTTGGGTCGGAGGGCGGGGGGGGAGGGGGAAGTGTTTGGGTCGGAGGGCGGGGGGGAGTGGGGGGGGGAAGGGAAGTGTTTGGGTCGGAGGGCGGGGGGGGAGGGGGAAGTGTTTGGGTCGGAGGGCGGGGGGGGAAGGGGAAGTGTTTGGGTCGGAGGGCGGGGGGGGAGGGGGAAGTGTTTGGGTCGGAGGGCGGGGGGGGAGGGGGAAGTGTTTGGGTCGGAGGGCGGGGGGGGAGGGGGAAGTGTTTGGGTCGGAGGGCGGGGGGGGAGGGGGAAGTGTTTGGGTCGGAGGGCGGGGGGTGAGGGGGAAGTGTTTGGGTCGGAGGGCGGGGGGGAGGGGGAAGTGTTTGGGTCGGAGGGCGGGGGGGGAGGGGGAAGTGTTTGGGTCGGAGGGCGGGGGGGAGGGGAAGTGTTTGGGTCGGGGGGAGGGGGAAGTGTTTGGGTCGGAGGGCGGGGGGGAGGGGGAAGTGTTTGGGTCGGAGGGCGGGGCGGGAGGGGGAAGTGTTTGGGTCGGAGGGCGGGAGGGGGAAGTGTTTGGGTCGGAGGGCGGGGGGGGGAGAGGGGGAAGTGTTTGGGTCGGAGGGCGGGGAGGGGGAAGTGTTTGGGTCGGAGGGCGGGGAGGGGGGAAGTGTTTGGGTCGGAGGGCGGGGGGGGGGAGAGGGGGAAGTGTTTGGGTCGGAGGGCGGGGAGGGGGAAGTGTTTGGGTCGGAGGGCGGGAGGGGGTAGTGTTTGGGTCGGAGGGCGGGAGGGGGAAGTGTTTGGGTCGGAGGGCGGGAGGGGGAAGTGTTTGGGTCGGAGGGCGGGAGGGGGAAGTGTTTGGGTCGGAGGGCGGGCGGGTGGGGGGGGCAGAGGGGGAAGTGTTTGGGTCGGAGGGCGGGGGGGGGAGAGGGAAGTGTTTGGGTCGGAGGGCGGGGGGGGGAGAGGGAAGTGTTTGGGTCGGAGGGCGGGGGGGGGAGAGGGAAGTGTTTGGGTCGGAGGGCGGGGGGGGGTAGAGGGAGAAGTGTTTGGGTCGGAGGGCGGGGGGGGGTGAGGGGGAAGTGTTTGGATCGTAGGGCGGGGGGGGGAGGGAGAAGTGTTTGGGTCGGAGGGCGGGGGGGGGAGAGGGGCAAGTGTTTGGGTCGGAGGGCGGGCGGAGGGGTGGAGAGGGGGGTGTTTGGGTCGGAGGGCGGGGGAAGTGTTTGGGTCGGGGGGGGGAGGGGGAAGTGTTTGGGTCGGAGGGGGAGGGGGAAGTGTTTGGGTCGGAGGGGGGGGGAGGGGGAAGTGTTTGGGTCGGGGGGGGGGAGGGGGAAGTGTTTGGGTCGGGGGGGGGAGGGGGAAGTGTTTGGGTCGGGGGGGGAGGGGGAAGTGTTTGGGTCGGAGGGGGGGGAAGTGTTTGGGTCGGAGGGCGGGGGGGGGAGGGGGAAGTGTTTGGGTCGGAGGTGGGAGGAGGGGGAAGTGTTTGGGTCGGAGGGCGGTGGGGGGAGGGGGAAGTGTTTGGGTCGGAGGGGGGGAGGGGGAAGTGTTTGGGTCGGAGGGGGGGGGGAGGGTGAAGTGTTTGGGTCGGAGGGCGGGGGGGGAGGGGGAAGTGTTTAGGTCGGAGGGCGGGGGGGAGGGGGAAGTGTTTGGGTCGGAGGGCGGGGGGGAGGGGGAAGTGTTTGGGGCGGGGGTGAGGGGGAAGTGTTTGGGTCGGAGGGCGGGGGGGGGAGGGGGAAGTGTTTGGGTCGGAGGGCGGGGGGGAGGGGGAAGTGTTTGGGTCGGAGGGCGGGGGGGGAGGGGGAAGTGTTTGGGTTGGCGGGGGGGGGAGGGGTAAGTGTTTGGGTCGGGGGGCGGGAGGGGGAAGTGTTTGGGTCGGAGGGCGGGAGGGGGAAGTGTTTGGGTCGGAGGACGGGGGGGGGGAGAGGGGGAAGTGTTTGGGTCGGAGGGCGGGGGGGGGGAAGTGTTTGGGTCGGAGGGCGGGAGGGGGAAGTGTTTGGGTCGGAGGGCGGGAGGGGGAAGTGTTTGGGTCGGACGGCGGGAGGGGGAAGTGTTTGGGTCGGAGGGCGGGAGGGGGAAGTGTTTGGGTCGGAGGGCGGGAGGGGGAAGTGTTTGGGTCGGAGGGCGGGAGGGGGAAGTGTTTGGGTCGGAGGGCGGGAGGGGGAAGTGTTTGGGTCGGAGGGCGGGGGAAGTGTTTGGGGCGGAGGGCGGGGGGGGGGTGGGGAGAGGGGGAAGTGTTTGGGTCGGAGGGCGGGGGGGAGAGGGGGAAGTGTTTGGGTCGGAGGGCGGGGGCGGGGGGAGAGGGGGGGAAGTGTTTGGGGCGGAGGGCGGGAGGGGGAAGTGTTTGGGTCGGAGGGCGGGGGGGGGAGAGGGGGAAGTGTTTGGGGCGGGGGGGGGGAGAGGGGGAAGTGCTTGGGTCGGAGGGCGGGGGGGGGGTAGAGGGAGAAGTGTTTGGGTCGGAGGGCGGGGGGGGGAGAGGGGGAAGTGTTTGGGTCGGAGGGCGGGCGGGGGGGGGGGAGGGGGGTGTTTGGGTCGGAGGGCGGGGGGGGGAGAGGGGGAAGTGTTTGGGTCGGAGGGCGGGGGAAGTGTTTGGGTCGGGGGGGGAGGGGGAAGTGTTTGGGTCGGAGGGGGGGAGGGGGAAGTGTTTGGGGAGGGGGAAGTGTTTGGGTCGGAGGGGGGGAGGGGGAAGTGTTTGGGTCGGAGGGGGGGGAGGGGGAAGTGTTTGGGTCGGAGGGCGGGGGGGGAGGGGAAAGTGTTTGGGTCGGAGGGCGGGGCGGGAGGGGGAAGTGTTTGGGTCGGAGGGCAGGAGGGGGAAGTGTTTGGGTCGGAGGGCGGGGGGGTAAGTGTTTGGGTCGGAGGGCGGGAGGGGGAAGTGTTTGGGTCGGAGGGCGGGAGGGGGAAGTGTTTGGGTCGGAGGGCGGGAGGGGGAAGTGTTTGGGTCGGAGGGCGGGAGGGGAAGTGTTTGGGGCGGAGGGCGGGAGGGGGAAGTGTTTGGGTTGGAGGGCGGGGGGGGTGGGGAGAGGGGGAAGCGTTTGGGTCGGGAGGCGGGGGGGGAGAGGGGGAAGTGTTTGGGTTGGAGGGCGGGGGGGGTGGGGAGAGGGGGAAGTGTTTGGGGCGGAGGGCGGGAGGGGGAAGTGTTTGGGGCGGGGGGGGCGGAGAGGGGGAAGTGTTTGGGTCGGAGGGCGGGGGGGTAGAGGGAGAAGTGTTTGGGTCGGAGGGCGGGGGGGGGTGAGAGGGGGAAGTGTTTGGGTCGGAGGGCGGGGGGGAGAGGGGGGTGTTTGGGTCGGAGGGCGGGGGGGGGAGAGGGGGAAGTGTTTGGGTCGGGGGGGGAGGGGGAAGTGTTTGGGTCGGAGGGGGGGGAGGGGGAAGTGTTTGGGGAGGGGGGGGAGGGGGAAGTGTTTGGGTCGGAGGGGGGGAGGGGAGGGGTAAGTGTTTGGGTCGGAGGGGGGGGAGGGGGAAGTGTTTGGGTCGGAGTGGGGGGGAGGGGGAAGTGTTTGGGTCGGAGGGGGGGGAAGTGTTTGGGTCGGGGGGGGAGGGGGAAGTGTTTGGGTCGGAGGGGGAAGTGTTTGGGTCGGAGGGCGGGGGGGGAGGGGGAAGTGTTTGGGTCGGAGGGGGGGGAGGGGGAAGTGTTTGGGGCGGAGGGCGGGAGGGGGAAGTGTTTGGGTTGGAGGGCGGGGGGGGTGGGGAGAGGGGGAAGTGTTTGGGTCGGAGGGCGGGGGGGGAGAGGGGGAAGTGTTTGGGTCGGAGGGCGGGGGGGGAGGGGGAAGTGTTTGGGTCGGAGGGGGAAGTGTTTGGGTCGGAGGGCGGGGGGGGAGGGGGAAGTGTTTGGGTCGGAGGGGGGGAGGGGGAAGTGTTTGGGTCGGAGGGCGGGGGGGGAGGGGGAAGTGTTTGGGGCGGAGGGCGGGAGGGGGAAGTGTTTGGGTTGGAGGGCGGGGGGGGTGGGGAGAGGGGGGAAGTGTTTGGGTCGGAGGGCGGGGGGGTAGAGGGGGAAGTGTTTGGGTCGGAGGGCGGGGGGAGAGGGGGGAAGTGTTTGGGTCGGAGTGGGGGGGGGGAGGGTGAAGTGTTTGGGGCGGGGAGGGGGAAGTGTTGAGGGCGGGGGGGAGGGGGAAGTGTTTGGGTCGGAGGGCGGGGGGGAGGGGGAAGTGTTTGGGGCGGGGGGGAGGGGGAAGTGTTTGGGTCGGAGGGCGGGGGGGAGGGGGAAGCGTTTGGGGGAGGGGGAAGCGTTCGGGGGGGGAGGGGGAAGCGTTTGGGGCGGGGGGGAGGGGGAAGCGTTTGGGGCGGGGGGGGAGGGGGAAGCGTTTGGGGCGGCGGGGGGGGAGGGGGAAGCGTTTGGGGCGGGGGGGAGGGAGGGGGAAGCGTTTGGGGCGGGAGGGAGGGGGAAGCGTTTGGGGCGGGGGGGAGGGGGAAGCGTTTGGGGCGGGGGGGGAGGGGGAAGCGTTTGGGGCGGGGGGGGAGGGGGAAGCGTTTGGGGCGGGGGGGGGAGGGGAGGGGGAAGCGTTTGGGGCGGGGGGGAGGGGGAAGCGTTTGGGGCGGGGGGGAGGGGGAAGCGTTTGGGGCGGGGGGGGAGGGGGAAGCGTTTGGGGCGGGGGGGGAGGGGGAAGCGTTTGGGGCGGGGGGGGAGGGGGAAGCGTTTGGGGCGGGGTGGGAGGGGGAAGCGTTTGGGGCGGGGGGGGGGAGGGGCAAGTGTTTGGGTCGAAGGGCGGGGAGGGGGAAGTGTTTGGGTCCGAGGGCGGGGGGGGGGAGGGGGAAGTGTTTTGGTCGGAGGGCGGGGGGAGGGGGGGAAGTGTTTGGGTCGGAGGGCGGGGGGAGGGGGAAGTGTTTGGGTGGAAGGGCTGGGGGGGGGGGCGGGCCAGGGGTGGGGGAGGGGGGTTTGGCTCGGAGGGGCGGGCCGGTGGGGGGGTGTTTGGGTCCAAGTGACAGCGTAACACAGAGAATTGGACCCAACACAATCGTCACTAAGCAAAAGGAAAAATATCTGTCATGTTGGGCAGAAACAACAAAAAACCAAAACAAACTCAATTGCTACTTGGCCCTAAACAGACAATTCAACATGGCTGATTACCTGACCATGGTAAAGGATAGCAAACTGAGAAAAACCTTGACAATGTGCAGACTTAGTAAACATAGCCTGGCGATCGAAAAAGGTAGACACAGGCAGACCCGGCTACCAAGAGAGGACAGGATATGCTCTCACTGCAGTCAGGGAGTGGTGGAGACAGAGATGCACTTCCTCACAGCTTGTAGAAAATATCAGGGCATAAGGGGGAATTTCCACCCAAAATTCACAAAAATATGCCCGGAATTCAGAAATTTGAATGACGACCAAAAACTCCCATACCTACTAGGGGAAGAGAGAAATTGTGTAACCTTAGCGGCACACTATGTTACAGCTTGCCATAAACAGAGGGACAACCAGTAAATATAAGAAAAGAGTATATACAAATTATATGAATGTATATTTATACACTCGGGGATATATCTGTTTATACACTGTATGGATAGATCTGTATTTTTGTGTTCAACCATGAATGTTTTTCGATGCTTTGGCAACATAAGATGTACCTTGTCATGCCAATAAAGCGATTTGAATTTGAAGAGCTGGGAGGTAATGTGTGAACTGTATAAAACACTAGGCCTCCGCTAGAATACTGCGTGCTGGTCTGGTCAACACATTACAGGAAGGATGTGATTGCACTAGAGGGGGTACAGAGGAGATTTACGGGGATTTTGCCTGGGCTGGGGAATTTTTGCTCTGGAACGATTGGATAGGCTGGGGTTGTTTTCTCAAACAGAGAAGGCGAAGCGGGAGACTCGCTTGAGGTGCATCAATTTATTAGGGGCCTCGATTGAGTGGATAGGAAGGACCTATTTCCCTTAATGGAGAGGTCAATAGCCAGGGGGCATAGATTTAAAGCAGAGGGTCACAGGATTAGAGGGGTTTTGAGGAGAGTTATTTACACCCAGAGGGTGGTGGAGGTCTGGAACTCACTGCCTGAAAGGGTTTTAGAGGCAGAGACACTCATCACGTTTAAAAACTGCTTGAAGTGCCGTAAGCTACAGGGCTACGGACCAAGTGCTGGAAAGTGGGATTAGAGTGGATAGATCTTTGTCAGCTGGCTCGGACAAGATGGGCCGAATGTCCCCCTCCTGTGCTGTAAATTTCTATGATTGTGTAACCCGGGGAGGATGGGCCCAGTGAGATCAGACAGTGTGTAACCCGGGGAGGATGGGCCCAGTGAGATCAGACAGTGTGTAACCCGGGGAGGATGGGCCCAGTGAGATCAGACAGTGTGTAACCCGGGGAGGATGAGCCCAGTGAGATCAGACAGTGTGTAACCCGGGGAGGATGGGCCCAGTGAGATCAGACAGTGTGTAACCTGGGGAGGATGGGCCCAGTGAGATCAGACAGTGTGTAACCCGGGGAGGATGGGCCCAGTGAGATCAGACAGTGTGTAACCCGGGGAGGATGGGCCCAGTGAGATCAGACAGTGTGTAACCCGGGGAGGATGGGCCCAGTGAGATCAGACAGTGTGTAACCCGGGGAGGATGGGCCCAGTGAGATCAGACAGTGTGTAACCCGGGGAGGATGGGCCCAGTGAGATCAGACAGTGTGTAACCTGGGGAGGATGGGCCCAGTGAGATCAGACAGTGTGTAACCCGGGGAGGATGGGCCCAGTGAGATCAGACAGTGTGTAACCCGGGGAGGATGGGCCCAGTGAGATCAGACAGTGTGTAACCCGGGGAGGATGGGCCCAGTGAGATCAGACAGTGTGTAACCCGGGGAGGATGGGCCCAGTGAGATCAGACAGTGTGTAACCTGGGGAGGATGGGCCCAGTGAGATCAGACAGTGTGTAACCCGGGGAGGATGGGCCCAGTGAGATCAGACAGTGTGTAACCCGGGGAGGATGGGCCCACTGAGATCAGACAGTGTGTAACCCGGGGAGGATGGGCCCAGTGTGATCAGACAGTGTGTAACCCGGGGAGGATGGGCCCAGTGAGATCAGACAGTGTGTAACCCGGGGAGGATGGGCCCAGTGAGATCAGACAGTGTGTAACCCGGGGAGGATGGGCCCAGTGAGATCAGACAGTGTGTAACCTGGGGAGGATGGGCCCAGTGAGATCAGACAGTGTGTAACCCGGGGAGGATGGGCCCAGTGAGATCAGACAGTGTGTAACCTGGGGAGGATGGGCCCAGTGAGATCAGGCAGTGTGTAACCCGGGGAGGATGGGCCCAGTGAGATCAGACAGTGTGTAACCCGGGGAGGATGGGCCCAGTGAGATCAGACAGTGTGTAACCCGGGGAGGATGGGCCCAGTGAGATCAGACAGTGTGTAACCCGGGGAGGATGGGCCCAGTGAGATCAGACAGTGTGTAACCCGGGGAGGATGGGCCCAGTGAGATCAGACAGTGTGTAACCCGGGGAGGATGGGCCCAGTGTGATCAGACAGTGTGTAACCCGGGGAGGATGGGCCCAGTGAGATCAGACAGTGTGTAACCCGGGGAGGATGGGCCCAGTGAGATCAGACAGTGTGTAACCCGGGGAGGATGGGCCCAGTGAGATCAGACAGTGTGTAACCCGGGGAGGATGGGCCCAGTGAGATCAGACAGTGTGTAACCCGGGGAGGATGGGCCCAGTGAGATCAGACAGTGTGTAACCTGGGGAGGATGGGCCCAGTGAGATCAGACAGTGTGTAACCCGGGGAGGATGGGCCCAGTGAGATCAGACAGTGTTGGAGCGAGTATTGAATTGTGTGTGTGAACAAATCATTCCAAACATTCAGAAACATGAGATGTGATCTAGTATCTATAGAAGAAACGGGGACAAGTCAACATTCCCAGTGTTGGAGCGAGTATTGAGTTGTGTGTGAGTGAACAAATCATTCCAAACATTCAGAAACATGAGATGTGATCTAGTATCTATAGAAGAAATGGGGACAAGTCAACATTCCCAGTGTTGGAGCGAGTATTGAGTTGTGTGTGAGTGAACAAATCATTCCAAACATTCAGAAACATGAGATGTGATCTAGTATCTATAGAAGAAACGGGGACAAGTCAACATTCCCAGTGTTGGAGCGAGTATTGAGTTGTGTGTGAGTGTACAAATCATTCCAAACATTCAGAAACACGAGATGTGATCTAGTATCTATAGAAGTAATGGGGACAAGTCAACATTCCCAGTGTTGGAGCTAGTATTGAGTTGTGTGTGTGAACAAATCATTCCAAACATTCAGAAACATGAGATGTGATCGAGTATCTATAGAAGAAACGGGGACAAGTCAACATTCCCAGTGTTGGAGCGAGTATTGAGTTGTGTGTGAGTGTACAAATCATTCCAAACATTCAGAAACATGGGATGTGATCTAGTATCTACAGAGGAAACGGGGACAAGTCAACATTCCCAGTGTTGGAGCTAGTATTGAGTTGTGTGTGAGTGAACAAATCATTCCAAACATTCAGAAACATGAGATGTGATCCAGTATCTATAGAAGAAACAGGGACAAGTCAACATTCCCAGTGTTGGAGCGAGTATTGAGTTGTGTGTGAGTGTACAAATCATTCCAAACATTCAGAAACATGAGATGTGATCTAGTATCTATAGAATAAACAGGGACAAGTCAACATTCCCAGTGTTGGAGCGAGTATTGAGTTGTGTGTGAGTGAACAAATCATTCCAAACATTCAGAAACATGAGATGTGATCTAGTATCTATAGAAGAAACGGGGACAAGTCAACATTCCCAGTGTTGGAGCGAGTATTGAGTTGTGTGTGTGAACAAATCATTCCAAACATTCAGAAACATGAGATGTGATCTAGTATCTATAGAAGAAACGGGGCAAGTCAACATTCCCAGTGTTGGAGCTAGTATTGAGTTGTGTGTGAGTGAACAAATCATTCCAAACATTCAGAAACATGAGATGTGATCTAGTATCTATAGAAGAAACGGGGACAAGTCAACATTCCCAGTGTTGGAGCGAGTATTGAGTTGTGTGTGAGTGAACAAATCATTCCAAACATTCAGAAACATGAGATGTGATCTAGTATCTATAGAAGAAACGGGGACAAGTCAACATTCTCAGTGTTGGAGCGAGTATTGAGATGTGTGTGAGTGTACAAATCATTCCAAACATTCAGAAACATGGGATGTGATCTAGTATCTATAGAAGAAACGGGGACAAGTCAACATTCCCAGTGTTGGAGCTAGTATTGAGTTGTGTGTGAGTGAACAAATCATTCCAAACATTCAGAAACATGAGATGTGATCGAGTATCTGTAGAAGAAACGGGGACAAGTCAACATTCCCAGTGTTGGAGCGAGTATTGAGTTGTGTGTGTGAACAAATCATTCCAAACATTCAGAAACATGAGATGTGATCTAGTATCTATAGAAGAAACGGGGACAAGTCAACATTCCCAGTGTTGGAGCTGGTATTGAGTTGTGTGTGAGTGAACAAATCATTCCAAACATTCAGAAACATGAGATGTGATCTAGTATCTATAGAAGAAACGGGGACAAGTCAACATTCCCAGTGTTGGAGCTAGTATTGAGTTGTGTGTGTGTGAACAAATCATTCCAAACATTCAGAAACATGAGATGTGATCTAGTATCTATCGAAGAAACGGGGACAAGTCAACATTTCCAGTGTTGGAGCCAGTATTGAGTTGTGTGTGAGTGAACAAATCATTCCAAACATTCAGAAACATGAGATGTGATCTAGTATCTATAGAAGAAACGGGGACAAGTCAACATTCCCAGTGTTGGAGCGAGTATTGAGTTGTGTGTGTGTGAACAAATCATTCCAAACATTCAGAAACATGAGATGTGATCTAGTATCTATAGAAGAAACGGGGACAAGTCAACATTCCCAGTGTTGGAGCGAGTATTGAGTTGTGTGTGTGTGAGTGTACAAATCATTCCAAACATTCAGAAACATGGGATGTGATCTAGTATCTATAGAGGAAACGGGGACAAGTCAACATTCCCAGTGTTGGAGCTAGTATTGAGTTGTGTGTGAGTGAACAAATCATTCCAAACATTCAGAAACATGAGATGTGATCTAGTATCTATAGAAGAAACGGGGACAAGTCAACATTCCCAGTGTTGGAGCTAGTATTGAGTTGTGTGTGAGTGTACAAATCATTCCAAACATTCAGAAACATGAGATGTGATCTAGTATCTATAGAAGAAACGGGGACAAGTCAACATTCCCAGTGTTGGAGCTAGTATTGAGTTGTGTGTGAGTGAACAAATCATTCCAAACATTCAGAAACATGAGATGTGATCTAGTATCTATAGAAGAAACGGGGACAAGTCAACATTCCCAGTGTTGGAGCGAGTATTGAGTTGTGTGTGAGTGAACAAATCATTCCAAACATTCAGAAACATGAGATGTGATCTAGTATCTATAGAAGAAATGGGGACAAGTCAACATTCCCAGTGTTGGAGCGAGTATTGAGTTGTGTGTGAGTGAACAAATCATTCCAAACATTCAGAAACATGAGATGTGATCTAGTATCTATAGAAGAAACGGGGACAAGTCAACATTCCCAGTGTTGGAGCGAGTATTGTGTGTGTGTGTGTGTACAAATCATTCCAAACATTCAGAAACATGAGAGATGTGATCTAGTATCTATAGAAGAAACGGGGACAAGTCAACATTCCCAGTGTTGGAGCTAGTATTGAGTTGTGTGTGTGAACAAATCATTCCAAACATTCAGAAACATGAGATGTGATCGAGTATCTATAGAAGAAACGGGTACAAGTCAACATTCCCAGTGTTGGAGCTAGTATTGAGTTGTGTGTGAGTGTACAAATCATTCCAAACATTCAGAAACATGGGATGTGATCTAGTATCTATAGAAGAAACGGGGACAAGTCAACATTCCCAGTGTTGGAGCGAGTATTGAGTTGTGTGTGTGTGAACAAATCATTCCAAACATTCAGAAACATGAGATGTGATCTAGTATCTATAGAAGAAACGGGTACAAGTCAACATTCCCAGTGTTGGAGCTAGTATTGAGTTGTGTGTGAGTGTACAAATCATTCCAAACATTCAGAAACATGGGATGTGATCTAGTATCTATAGAGGAAACGGGGACAAGTCAACATTCCCAGTGTTGGAGCTAGTATTGAGTTGTGTGTGAGTGAACAAATCATTCCAAACATTCAGAAACATGAGATGTGATCTAGTATCTATAGAAGAAACAGGGACAAGTCAACATTCCCAGTGTTGGAGCGAGTATTGAGTTGTGTGTGAGTGTACAAATCATTCCAAACATTCAGAAACACGAGATGTGATCTAGTATCTATAGAAGTAATGGGGACAAGTCAACATTCCCAGTGTTGGAGCTAGTATTGAGTTGTGTGTGTGAACAAATCATTCCAAACATTCAGAAACATGAGATGTGATCGAGTATCTATAGAAGAAACGGGGACAAGTCAACATTCCCAGTGTTGGAGCGAGTATTGAGTTGTGTGTGAGTGTACAAATCATTCCAAACATTCAGAAACATGGGATGTGATCTAGTATCTATAGAAGAAACGGGGACAAGTCAACATTCCCAGTGTTGGAGCTAGTATTGAGTTGTGTGTGAGTGAACAAATCATTCCAAACATTCAGAAACATGAGATGTGATCCAGTATCTATAGAAGAAACAGGGACAAGTCAACATTCCCAGTGTTGGAGCGAGTATTGAGTTGTGTGTGAGTGTACAAATCATTCCAAACATTCAGAAACATGAGATGTGATCTAGTATCTATAGAATAAACGGGGACAAGTCAACATTCCCAGTGTTGGAGCGAGTATTGAGTTGTGTGTGAGTGAACAAATCATTCCAAACATTCAGAAACATGAGATGTGATCTAGTATCTATAGAAGAAACGGGGCAAGTCAACATTCCCAGTGTTGGAGCTAGTATTGAGTTGTGTGTGAGTGAACAAATCATTCCAAACATTCAGAAACATGAGATGTGATCTAGTATCTATAGAAGAAACGGGGACAAGTCAACATTCCCAGTGTTGGAGCGAGTATTGAGTTGTGTGTGAGTGAACAAATCATTCCAAACATTCAGAAACATGAGATGTGATCTAGTATCTATCGAAGAAACGGGGACAAGTCAACATTCTCAGTGTTGGAGCGAGTATTGAGATGTGTGTGAGTGAACAAATCATTCCAAACATTCAGAAACATGAGATGTGATCGAGTATCTGTAGAAGAAACGGGGACAAGTCAACATTCCCAGTGTTGGAGCGAGTATTGAGTTGTGTGTGTGAACAAATCATTCCAAACATTCAGAAACATGAGATGTGATCTAGTATCTATAGAAGAAACGGGGACAAGTCAACATTTCCAGTGTTGGAGCCAGTATTGAGTTGTGTGTGAGTGAACAAATCATTCCAAACATTCAGAAACATGAGATGTGATCTAGTATCTATAGAAGAAACGGGGACAAGTCAACATTCCCAGTGTTGGAGCGAGTATTGAGTTGTGTGTGTGTGAACAAATCATTCCAAACATTCAGAAACATGAGATGTGATCTAGTATCTATAGAAGAAACGGGGACAAGTCAACATTCCCAGTGTTGGAGCGAGTATTGAGTTGTGTGTGAGTGAACAAATCATTCCAAACATTCAGAAACATGAGATGTGATCTAGTATCTATAGAAGAAACGGGGACAAGTCAACATTCCCAGTGTTGGAGCGAGTATTGAGTTGTGTGTGTGTGAGTGTACAAATCATTCCAAACATTCAGAAACATGGGATGTGATCTAGTATCTATAGAGGAAACGGGGACAAGTCAACATTCCCAGTGTTGGAGCTAGTATTGAGTTGTGTGTGAGTGAACAAATCATTCCAAACATTCAGAAACATGAGATGTGATCTAGTATCTATAGAAGAAACGGGGACAAGTCAACATTCCCAGTGTTGGAGCGAGTATTGAGTTGTGTGTGAGTGTACAAATCATTCCAAACATTCAGAAACACGAGATGTGATCTAGTATCTATAGAAGTAATGGGGACAAGTCAACATTCCCAGTGTTGGAGCTAGTATTGAGTTGTGTGTGTGAACAAATCATTCCAAACATTCAGAAACATGAGATGTGATCGAGTATCTATAGAAGAAACGGGGACAAGTCAACATTCCCAGTGTTGGAGCGAGTATTGAGTTGTGTGTGTGTGAACAAATCATTCCAAACATTCAGAAACATGAGATGTGATCTAGTATCTATAGAAGAAACGGGTACAAGTCAACATTCCCAGTGTTGGAGCTAGTATTGAGTTGTGTGTGAGTGTACAAATCATTCCAAACATTCAGAAACATGGGATGTGATCTAGTATCTATAGAAGAAACGGGGACAAGTCAACATTCCCAGTGTTGGAGCGAGTATTGAGTTGTGTGTGTGTGAACAAATCATTCCAAACATTCAGAAACATGAGATGTGATCTAGTATCTATAGAAGAAACGGGTACAAGTCAACATTCCCAGTGTTGGAGCTAGTATTGAGTTGTGTGTGAGTGTACAAATCATTCCAAACATTCAGAAACATGGGATGTGATCTAGTATCTATAGAGGAAACGGGGACAAGTCAACATTCCCAGTGTTGGAGCTAGTATTGAGTTGTGTGTGAGTGAACAAATCATTCCAAACATTCAGAAACATGAGATGTGATCTAGTATCTATAGAAGAAACGGGGACAAGTCAACTTTCCCAGTGTTGGAGCGAGTATTGAGTTGTGTGTGTGAACAAATCATTCCAAACATTCAGAAACATGAGATGTGATCTAGTATCTATAGAAGAAACGGGGCAAGTCAACATTCCCAGTGTTGGAGCTAGTATTGAGTTGTGTGTGAGTGAACAAATCATTCCAAACATTCAGAAACATGAGATGTGATCTAGTATCTATAGAAGAAACGGGGACAAGTCAACATTCTCAGTGTTGGAGCGAGTATTGAGTTGTGTGTGAGTGTACAAATCATTCCAAACATTCAGAAACATGAGATGTGATCTAGTATCTATAGAAGAAACGGGGACAAGTCAACATTCCCAGTGTTGGAGCTAGTATTGAGTTGTGTGTGAGTGAACAAATCATTCCAAACATTCAGAAACATGAGATGTGATCTAGTATCTATAGAAGAAACGGGGACAAGTCAACATTCCCAGTGTTGGAGCGAGTATTGAGTTGTGTGTGTGTGAGTGTACAAATCATTCCAAACATTCAGAAACATGAGATGTGATCTAGTATCTATAGAAGAAACGGGGACAAGTCAACATTCCCAGTGTTGGAGCGAGTATTGAGTTTTGTGTGTGTGAACAAATCATTCCAAACATTCAGAAACATGAGATGTGATCTAGTATCTATAGAAGAAACGGGGACAAGTCAACATTCCCAGTGTTGGAGCGAGTATTGAGTTGTGTGTGTGTGAGTGTACAAATCATTCCAAACATTCAGAAACATGAGATGTGATCCAGTATCTATAGAAGAAACAGGGACAAGTCAACATTCCCAGTGTTGGAGCGAGTATTGAGTTGTGTGTGAGTGTACAAATCCTTCCAAACATTCAGAAACATGAGATGTGATCTAGTATCTATAGAAGAAACGGGGACAAGTCAACATTCCCAGTGTTGGAGCTAGTATTGAGTTGTGTGTGTGAACAAATCATTCCAAACATTCAGAAACATGAGATGTGATCTAGTATCTATAGAAGAAACGGGGACAAGTCAACATTCCCAGTGTTGGAGCGAGTATTGAGTTGTGTGTGAGTGAACAAATCGTTCCAAACATTCAGAAACATGAGATGTGATCTAGTATCTATAGAAGAAACGGGGACAAGTCAACATTCCCAGTGTTGGAGCTAGTATTGAGTTGTGTGTGAGTGAACAAATCATTCCAAACATTCAGAAACATGAGATGTGATCTAGTATCTATAGAAGAAACGGGGACAAGTCAACATTCCCAGTGTTGGAGCGAGTATTGAGTTGTGTGTGTGTGAGTGTACAAATCATTCCAAACATTCAGAAACATGAGATGTGATCTAGTATCTATAGAAGAAACGGGGACAAGTCAACATTCCCAGTGTTGGAGCGAGTATTGAGTTGTGTGTGTGTGAGTGTACAAATCATTCCAAACATTCAGAAACATGAGATGTGATCCAGTATCTATAGAGGAAACGGGGACAAGTCAACATTCCCAGTGTTGGAGCTAGTATTGAGTTGTGTGTTAGTGTACAAATCCTTCCAAACATTCAGAAACATGAGATGTGATCTAGTATCTACAGAAGAAACGGGGACAAGTCAACATTCCCAGTGTTGGAGCGAGTATTGAGTTGTGTGTGTGAGTGAACAAATCATTCCAAACATTCAGAAACATGAGATGTGATCTAGTATCTATAGAGGAAACGGGGACAAGTCAACATTCCCAGTGTTGGAGCTAGTATTGAGTTGTGTGTGAGTGAACATATCATTCCAAACATTCAGAAACATGAGATGTGATCTAGTATCTATAGAAGAAACGGGGACAAGTCAACATTCCCAGTGTTGGAGCTAGTATTGAGTTGTGTGTGTGAACAAATCATTCCAAACATTCAGAAACATGAGATGTGATCTAGTATCTATAGAAGAAACGGGGACAAGTCAACATTCCCAGTGTTGGAGCGAGTATTGAGTTGTGTGTGAGTGTACAAATCATTCCAAACATTCAGAAACATGAGATGTGATCTAGTATCTATAGAAGAAACGGGGACAAGTCAACATTCCCAGTGTTGGAGCTAGTATTGAGTTGTGTGTGAGTGAACAAATCATTCCAAACATTCAGAAACATGAGATGTGATCTAGTATCTATAGAAGAAACGGGGACAAGTCAACATTCCCAGTGTTGGAGCTAGTATTGAGTTGTGTGTGAGTGAACAAATCATTCCAAACATTCAGAAACATGAGATGTGATCTAGTATCTATAGAAGAAACGGGGACAAGTCAACATTCCCAGTGTTGGAGCGAGTATTGAGTTGTGTGTGAGTGAACAAATCATTCCAAACATTCAGAAACATGAGATGTGATCTAGTATCTATAGAAGAAATGGGGACAAGTCAACATTCCCAGTGTTGGAGCGAGTATTGAGTTGTGTGTGAGTGAACAAATCATTCCAAACATTCAGAAACATGAGATGTGATCTAGTATCTATAGAAGAAACGGGGACAAGTCAACATTCCCAGTGTTGGAGCGAGTATTGAGTTGTGTGTGAGTGAACAAATCATTCCAAACATTCAGAAACATGGGATGTGATCTAGTATCTATAGAAGAAACGGGGACAAGTCAACATTCCCAGTGTTGGAGCTAGTATTGAGTTGTGTGAGTGAACAAATCATTCCAAACATTCAGAAACATGAGATGTGATCTAGTATCTATAGAAGAAACGGGGACAAGTCAACATTCCCAGTGTTCGAGCTAGTATTGTGTGTGTGTGAGTGAACAAATCATTCCAAACATTCAGAAACATGAGATGTGATCTAGTATCTATAGAAGAAACGGGGACAAGTCAACATTCCCAGTGTTGGAGCGAGTATTGAGTTGTGTGTGTGTGAACAAATCATTCCAAACATTCAGAAACATGAGATGTGATCTAGTATCTATAGAAGAAACGGGGACAAGTCAACATTCCCAGTGTTGGAGCGAGTATTGAGTTGTGTGTGAGTGTACAAATCATTCCAAACATTCAGAAACATGAGAGATGTGATCTAGTATCTATAAGACACGGCCTTGGTTTTCACAGGACTCGGAGGGAATTGTTCCTGGTGATAACATTTTGAGGGAAGAGCAACAAAATTGTGGACACCAGTATTAATAAAGCATTCTATGACAACGCAGCGACAACAAGAACAAACTGGTGTTTATATAGCGCCTTTAATGTTGAAAAACCTCTCGCTGTGCTTCGCAGGAGTGTGACCAATCAGAATTTGACACCGAGTCACATAAGGAGATATTGGGGCAGGTAAAGTTTAAGGAACGCCTGAAAGGAGGAGAGCGAGGCGGAGAGGTTTAGAAGGTAAGGGTGTTCCAGGGAGCAATGCTAAGATGGAATTCATATGTACACAGTGCAGCAACAGGAAGGGAGATAGCACAATTCTCTGGGTTTTACAGGTCAGCGAGCAGTGGAGGTGAGAGAGGTGGGACTGGGGAAACTAGTTCTGACGGATGCAATTTGGGGCGATACAAAATATTTCCTTAACTTTCTAAAAATGATGGTGGAAGTGAAGTTTTGATGTACTAGATGAGGATGTGGGCCCACAGTTAGACATCACTGTAGAGAAGGATTTGGATCTGAGTAAAATAGCCGAGGTGGAGAAGTCACTGGAGATAATACACCCCAGACTGTTAGAGGAAGTCAGAGAGGAGGGACGGAGCACAGCATTTCAACCCAGGTTTAATATCAGACTGTTAGAGGGAGTTAGAGAGGAGATAGGAGGGACGGAGCACAGCATTTCAACCCAGGTTTAATATCAGACTGTTAGAGGAAGTCAGAGCGGAGATAGGAGGGACGGAGCACAGCATTTCAACCCAGGTTTAATATCAGACTGTTAGAGGGAGTTAGAGAGGAGATAGGAGGGACGGAGCACAGCATTTCAACCCAGGTTTAATATCAGACTGTTAGAGGAAGTCAGAGCGGAGATAGGAGGGACGGAGCACAGCATTTCAACCCAGGTTTAATATCAGACTGTTAGAGGAAGTCAGAGAGGTGATAGGAGGGACTGAGCACAGCATTTCAACCCAGGTTTAATATCAGACTGTTAGAGGAAGTCAGAGAGGTGATAGGAGGGACGGAGCACAGCATTTCAACCCAGGTTTAATATCAAAAATATACAGGTGGACTGAAGGAGCCCAAGTGATTCTGTTCTAATGTGGAGAGAGGATCAACCTGGTAACCAGAGACCATTGTGTAGAAACTCCTCAAATCTGTTAATGCAGGTCGAATTAGTGAGCATTTAGCGATAAAGATGATGATGCGGGGTGGCTGGAACGGATTAGTTGTAGAAAAGTTGTATTTGACAATTTGACCTATTGGTCCATCCAGCCTTTCCCAGGCAATTGCGATGCTTTGTCATAATTTGTTCTAGTTATCCCAAACCAAACCATGGGCGAGGTGAAAAAACACAGCCAATTTGGGGAATTAAAATACGGGAAATTCCTCTCCGACCCATCTAGGCGATTGAAAGTAGTCCAGCAGATCAATCTTGCACTGAATTCCTGGAAGTGTCTTCCTGTTTTAAGCGGTGATGTCCGCACCAAACAGGAACAGGTCCAGCTCTCGCCTGAAGGAATTCACTGAGTCATTGTCCACTGCCAGAGAAGGTATCCTGTTCCAGAGGTCGACTATTCTCTGGGGAAAAGAACCACCTCCTGACATCTAACGTAAATTTGGCCTTTCACAACTTAAAATGGTGACCCCTGGCCCTCCGTAAGCTATGTAATTGGAACAAACTGTTAAATGGAACACAATCGATTCCCTTCATCATCTTATAAACCTCAATCAGATCACCGCTTAGTCTTTGCTTCTGTAAAGTGTAGAGTCCACATTCTTAGCCTATCTTGATAACTAAGGTGCTTTATACTGGGAATTAGTCTAATGTCCCTCCTCTGCAACAGGTTCAAAGCCCCAATATCACCCAACTTATGTGGGGACCATAACTAGACACAGTATTCCAAGTGAAGCCGTTACCAAGGTCTTGTACTAGGACAGAATAGGTCGTCTTATACCCAACTGTCCTATGAATGCACCCCAATACCCCCTTTGTTCTAGCTATTGCTTCACGACATTGCTCCTGTACCTTTAGAGATGTATCCACTAGAATACCCGGATCTTCCTTTCTCCCCCTTATTTAATGCCATGAAGGGTGTATGAATGTTGAGCACTCGCACTGCCCCAGGCATAACACGACACTTATCCAAGCTAAACACCATTTGCCAGTCATGTGCCCAATCTCCCAACACATTAAGATGCAGTTTTGTGGAGCCGTGACTATACAGGTTGATGGAATGTTGTACATGTGGTGTATGTGGGTTATCAGAAGGTGTTTGATAATGTGGCTCACCAGAAGGTGTTTGATAATGTGGCTCACCAGAAGGTGTTTGATAATGTGGCTCACCAGAAGGTGTTTGATAATGTGGCTCACCAGAAGGTGTTTGATAATGTGGCTCACCGGAAGGTGTTTGATAATGTGGCTCACCAGGTGTTTGATAATGTGGCTCACCGGAAGGTGTTTGATAATGTGGCTCACCGGAAGGTGTTTGATAATGTGGCTCACCAGAAGGTGTTTGATAATGTGGCTCACCAGGTGTTTGATAATGTGGCTCACCAGAAGGTGTTTGATAATGTGGCTCACCGGAAGGTGTTTGACAATGTGGCTCACCAGAAGGTGTTTGATAATGTGGCTCACCGGAAGGTGTTTGATAATGTGGCTCACCAGGTGTTTGATAATGTGGCTCACCAGAAGGTGTTTGACAATGTGGCTCACCGGAAGGTGTTTGATAATGTGGCTCACCAGAAGGTGTTTGATAATGTGGCTCACCAGAAGGTGTTTGATAATGTGGCTCTCCAGGTGTTTGATAATGTGGCTCACCGGAAGGTGTTTGATAATGTGGCTCTCCAGGTGTTTGATAATGTGGCTCACCAGAAGGTGTTTGATAATGTGGCTCACCAGAAGGTGTTTGATAATGTGGCTCACCAGAAGGTGTTTGATAATGTGGCTCTCCAGGTGTTTGATAATGTGGCTCACCAGAAGGTGTTTGATAATGTGGCTCACAGGAAGGTGTTTGATAATGTGGCTCACAGGAAGGTGTTTGATAATGTGGCTCACCAGAAGGTGTTTGATAATGTGGCTCACCAGGTGTTTGATAATGTGGCTCTCCAGGTGTTTGATAATGTGGCTCACCAGAAGGTGTTTGATAATGTGGCTCACCAGAAGGTGTTTGATAATGTGGCTCACCAGAAGGTGTTTGATAATGTGGCTCACCAGAAGGTGTTTGACAATGTGGCTCACCAGGTGTTTGATAATGTGGCTCACCAGGTGTTTGATAATGTGCCTCACCAGAAGGTGTTTGATAATGTGGCTCACCAGGTGTTTGATAATGTGGCTCACCAGAAGGTGTTTGATAATGTGGCTCACCAGAAGGTGTTTGATAATGTGGCTCACCAGAAGGTGTTTGATAATGTGGCTCACCAGAAGGTGTTTGATAATGTGGCTCACCAGAAGGTGTTTGATAATGTGGCTCACCAGAAGGTGTTTGATAATGTGGCTCACAGGAAGGTGTTTGATAATGTGGCTCACCAGAAGGTGTTTGATAATGTGGCTCACCAGAAGGTGTTTGATAATGTGGCTCACCAGAAGGTGTTTGATAATGTGGCTCACCAGAAGGTGTTTGATAATGTGGCTCACAGGAAGGTGTTTGATAATGTGGCTCACCAGAAGGTGTTTGATAATGTGGCTCACCAGAAGGTGTTTGATAATGTGGCTCACCAGAAGGTGTTTGATAATGTGGCTCACAGGAAGCTGTAGCCGTTTGGTATACGATGACATGTAGCCGCCTGGGTAGAAAGTGGATAATGTGTTTAGTTTTCTCCATTTGTGTTCACAGATCCGAACTCTACAATCACTGAGTTCTTGACAAAGTGCGACGATTACCAGCTGTTCCGGTTCACGAAATTCTACTGGGACAGACTGGAACAGGCGATTGAAGGAGGGGTGGACGGACTGAGCTCGTTGTTAACAAACGAGAGGCATTTCAGTGGACAAGAACATCGAGTAAGTGGGAGGGACACAGAATGAGTCTGGATTATCCAAACATCACAGAACTGACAGGATATCAGATCTTCGAATCACAGAATGTTACTGAAGAGAAACTCGTCAAATAGGAACTAAATAGATAAACTGAAAATATTGTGAATCTGAAACAATGATAAGAAGAGGTGCAAATACCCAGCGGATCGGTCAGTATCTGTACAAAGGACAGGGGAACGGTTCGGGTATAACTCATTGTGGACTGAAAACAAAGGGAACAGTTTAAGTGGGACTGGGAAAAGGAGAGGCCAGAGGCAACAGACAGGAATTACAGGGAACGTCATGAGTTTACTGACCTGGAAACTACTTACATAAGAACATAAGAAATAGGAGCAGGAGTAGGCCAATCGGCCCCTCGAGCCTGCTCCGCCATTCAATAAGATCATGGCTGATCTGATCCTAACCGCCAATCCACTATCACAGAACCATCTCCGGAATCTAACAGAATTAGACACACGAAATAGGAGCAGGATCAGGCTACACGGCCCCTGGGCCCGCTCCGCTACCCACAGGGCCATGACCGATCCGAACCTAGATTCATGCCCAAATTCCTGCCCGCTCCCCGTAACCCTTAATTCCCTTTACTTCTAGGAAACTGTCTATTTCTGTTTTAAATTTATGTAATGATGTAGCTTCTACAGCTTTTTGGGGCAGCATATTCCATGGACCTACCACCCTCTGAGTGAAGTAGTTCCTCCTCATCTCAGTTTTGAAAGAGCAGCCGCTTATTCTAAGACTATGCCCCCTAGTTCTAGTTTCACCCATCATCGGGAACCCCTTCCCCGCATCCACCCGATCCAACCCCTTCACAATCTTATATGTTTCAATAAGATCGCCTCTCATTCTTCTGAACTCCAATGAGTAGAGTCCCAATCTACTCAACCTCTCCTCATATGTCCATCCCCTCATCCCCAGGATTAACCGAGTGAACCTTCTTTGTACTGACTCGAGAGCAAGAATGTCCTTTCTTAAGTATGGACGCCAAAACTGTACGCAGTATTCCAGGTGCGGTCTCACCAATACCTTGTTAAACTGAAGCAATACCTCCCTATTTTTATATTCTATCCCCCTAGCAATGAAAGCCAACATTCCATTGGCCTTCTTAATCACTTGCTGCACCTGCATACTAACCTTTTGAGTTTCGTGCACCAGGACCCCCAGATCCCTTTGTACTTCAGTACTTTCCATTTTCTTGCCATTAAGATAATAACTTGCTCTACGATTTTTCCTGCCAAAGTGCATAACCTCACACTTTCCAGTATTGTATTCCACCTGCCAAATCTCTGCCCACTTACTTAGCCTGTCGATGTCCCCTTGCAGGTTTTTTATGTCCTCCTCACTCACTACTTTCCCTCCCATCTTAGTATCATCTGCAAACTTTGCTATGTTACACTCGGTCCCCTCCTCCAAATCGTTAATATAGATTGTGAAGAGTTGGGGACCCAGCACTGACCCCTGCGGAACACCACTAGTTACTGATTGCCAGTCTGAGAATGAACCATTTATCCCAACTCTCTGCCTTCTGTTAGATAGCCAACCCTCTATCCATGCCAGAATATTACCCCCAATCCCGTGATTTTTTATCTTAAGCAATAATCTTTTGTGTGGCACCTTGTCAAATGCCTTTTGGAAGTCTAAATACACTACGTCCACTGGTTCCCCTTTATCCACCCTATACGTTACTTCCTCAAAGAACTCCAGCAAATTTGTCAAACATGACTTCCCCTTCATAAAACCATGCTGACTTTGTCCTATTAAATTATGATTATCCAAATGTCCTGTTACTGTCTCCTTAATAATAGACTCCAAAATTTTACCTACCACAGATGTTAGGCTAACCAGTCTATAGTTTCCAGCCTTCTGTCTACTGCCCTTTTTAAATAAGGGTGTTACATTAGCAGTTTTCCAGTCTGCTGGGACCTTTGCCGAGTCCAGGGAGTTTTGGAAAATTATTACCAATGCATCCACAATCCCTACCGCCACTTCCCTCAAGACCCTAGGATGTAAGCCATCAGGTCCAGGTGATTTATCCGCCTTGAGTCCCATTATTTTACCGAGTACCACTTCCTTAGTGATTGTTCGTGTTTAGCTCCTCCCCCCCCCCCTTTAGCCCCCTGTTTGTCCAGTGTTGGGATATTCTTAGTGTCTTCTACTGTAAAGACTGATGTAAAATATTCATTCAGTGTTTTTGCCATCTCCATATTTCCCACCATTAATTTCCCAGTCTCATCCTCTAAGGGACCAACATTTACTTTAGCCACCCTTTTTTCTTTTTATATAACTATAAAAACTCTTACTATCTGTTTTTATATTTTGTGCTAATTTACTTTCATAATCTATCTTCCCTTTCTTAATCTTTTTGTTGTTTTTTGCTGTCTTTTAAAGTTTTCTCTATCCTCCCACTAGATTTGGCTACCTTATATGCCCTTGTTTTTAGTCGCATACTATCCTTAATTTCTTTACTTAGCCACGGATGGCTGTCTTTTCTTTTACACCCTTTTCTTCTCAGTGGAATATATATTGGAAGTTGTAAAATAACTCCTTAAATGTACACCACTGATCATGTATCGTCTTACCCTTTAATCTATTCTCCCAATCCACTCTACTCAATTCCGCTCTCATACCTTCATAGTCTCCTTTTATTCAAGCTTAGCACGCTTGTTTGAGATCCAACCTTCTCAACCTCTAATTGAATATGGAATTCAACCATTTTATGGTCACTCATTCCAAGGGGATCCTTTACTAGGACATTTTTAATTAATCCTGTCTCGTTACACAGGACCAGATGTAAGGTTGCTTGCCCCCTGGTCGGTTCAGTTACATACTGCTCAAGAAACCCATCCCTAATACACTCAATTAACTCATCCTCAAGGCAGCCCTGCCCAATTTGATTTGTCCAATTAATATGATAGTTAAAATCCCCCATAATTATAGATGTTCCCTTATTACAAGCCTCAACTATTTCCTGATTGATACTCCGGCCAACAGAGTTGCCACTGTTCGGAGGCCTATAGACTACGCCCACTAGTGTTTTTTCCCCTTATTATTCCTTACCTCCACCCAAACTGTTTCATTATCCTGATCTTTTGACCCAATATCATTTCTCTGTATTACAGTGATTCCTTCCTTTATTAACATAGCCACCCCACCTCCCCTTCCTTCCTGCCTGTCCTTCCTGATCGTTAAATAACCTGGTATGTTTAATTCCCAGTCATGGTCACCCTGCAGCCATGTTTCTGTAATGGCCACAAGATCATACCCATATGTAGTTATTTGTGCCATTAACTCGTCTATTTTGTTACGAATGCTACGTGCATTCAGATAGAGAACTTTCAAAGATGTTTTGTGACACTTAGTTCCTGCTTTTGCCCTTTTTATTACTTTACCTTTTACTCCATACCTTCTGCCCCTTCCTGACACGCTCTGGTTTTTAATTTCCCCACTGCTGCCTAAGTCCATGACCTTCTCTGTTGTCATTTGTATTATTTGCTCTCTAGGAACCTCCCCCCCCCCCACTAGTTAGTTTAAAGCCCTCTCTACAGCCCTAGTTATATGATCCGCCAGGACTCTAGTCCCAGCACTGGCCAAGTGAAGCCCGTCCCAACGGAACAGCTCCCTCCTGCCCCAGTACTGGTGCCAGTGTCCCAGGAAGCAAAACCCATTTCTCCCACACCAGTCTTTGAGCCACGCATTTAACTCTCTAATTTTATTTGTCCTAGCCAAATTCGCTTGTGGCTCAGGTAATAATCCAGAGATTATTACCCTTGTGGTTCAGCTTTTTAATTTGGCCCCTAGCTGCTCAAACTCCCTCAGCAGAACCTCCTTACTTGTCCTATCTATGTCGTTGGTACCAACATGGACCACGACAACTGGATCCTCCCCCTCCCACTCCAAGTTTCTCTGCAGTCCAGAGGAGGTGTCCTTTACCCTGGCACCGGGCAGGCAACACAGCCTTCGGGAACTCTCGCTCTCGGCTGCAAAGAACTCTATCTATCCCCCTAACGATACTATCCCCTACCACAACAACATTTCTTTTAACTCCCCCCCCCCACCCACTTGAATGGCCCCCTGCTCCACGGTGCTGTGGCCAGGTTGCTCATCCTCCCTGCAGTCCCTGCTCCTGTCCCCACAGGGAGTAAGAGCCTCGAACCTGTTGGACAAGTGCAAGGGCTGCGGCTCCTCCAACACTACCTCCTGGATCCCCGTACCTGCCTCACTTCTAGTCACACCATCCTGACCCTGGCCACGGACTACATCTGAATTAATTAATCTAATTGGTGTGACTACTTCCTGGAACAGAGTCCAGGTAACTCTTCCCCCCTCCCTGATGTGTCTCAGTGTTTGAAGCTCGGACTCCAGCTTTTCAACACGGAGCTGGAGTTCCTTGAGCAGCCAACACTTACTGCAAATGTGATCACTGTGAGCATCAATGGTGTCCACCAGCTCCCACATATTGCAGCAGCAACACATCGCCTGATCACAGAATCACAGAAACCCCACAGTGCAGATAGAGGCCATTTCGGCCCATCGAGCCTGCACCGACACATATCCCACCCGATCCCCGTAACCCCTACACCAACACATATCCCACCCTATCCCCGTAACCCCACGTATTTAATCCCCCTAACACTAAGGGTCAATTTATCATAGCCAATCAACCTAACCCGCACATCTTTGGACTGTGGGAGGAAACCGGAGCACCCGGAGGAAACCCACGCAAACACAGGGAGAATGTGCAAACTCCACACAGACAGTCGCCCGAGGCCGGATTCGAACCCGGGTCCCTGGCGCTGTGAGGCAACAGTGCTAACCACTATGCCCATTCTATGTAATTAATTAAATTTATTAATATTATTCTTAAATATCCTCTGCCCCAATTCTAGATGGTGAATATCACACCTTAGAAACTATAAACCAAAACTATAAAGTAAATGAAGGAAATGAGAGATGACAAAAATCATCTGTGGAGTAAATGAGAGGCTTTTCAAGAAAAAAACACTGGTTAAAATGTATGAGACACGAACAGGAAAACTAACCCCCAAAGAATGAGGATTGAAAACCCGACGCTGTGCAGGTTTTTCCTCCCCCATTACTGTTAATATCCCACCTAGTCTAATCCCAACCTCCTGCTCACTGCCCATTACTGTTAATATCCCACCTAGTCTAATCTCAACCTCCTGCTCACTGCCCATTACTGTTAATATCCCACCTAGTCTAATCCCAACCTCCTGCTCACTGCCCATTACTGTTAATATCCCACCTAGTCCAATCCCAACCTCCTGCTAACTGCCCATTACTGTTAATATCCCACGTAGTCTAATCCCAACCTCCTGCTCACTGCCCATTACTGTTAATATCCCACCTAGTCTAATCCCAACCTCCTGCTCACTGCCCATTACTGTTAATATCCCACCTAGTCTAATCCCAACCTCCTGCTCACTGCCCATTACTGTTAATATCCCACCTAGTCTAATCCCAACCTCCTGCTCACTACCCATTACCGTTAATATCCCACCTAGTCTAATCCCAACCTCCTGCTCACTGCCCATTACCGTTAATATCCCACCTAGTCTAATCCCAACCTCCTGCTCACTGCCCATTACTGTTAGTATCCCACCTAGTCTAATCCCAACCTCCTGCTCACTACCCATTACTGTTAATATCCCACCTAGTCTAATCCCAACCTCCTGCTCACTGCCCATTACCGTTAATATCCCACGTAGTCTAATCCCAACCTCCTGCTCACTGCCCATTACCGTTAATATCCCACCTAGTCTAATCCCAACCTCCTGCTCACTGCCCATTACCGTTAATATCCCACCTAGTCTAATCCCAACCTCCTGCTCACTGCCCATTACTGTTAATATCGCACCTAGTCTAATCCCAACCTCCTGCTCACTGCCCATTACTGTTAATATCCCACCCAGTCTAATCCCAACCTCCTGCTCAATGCCCATTACTGTTAATATCCCACCTAGTCTAATCCCAACCTGCTGCTCACTACCCATTACTGTTAATATCCTACCTAGTCTAATCCCAACCTCCTGCTCACTGCCCATTACTGTTAATATCCCACCTACTCTAATCCCAACCTCCTGCTCACTACCCATTACTGTTAATATCCCACCTAGTCTAATCCCAACCTCCTGCTCACTGCCCATTACTGTTAATATCCCCCCTAGTCTAATCCCAACCTCCTGCTCACTGCCCATTACCGTTAATATCGCACCTAGTCTAATCCCAACCTCCTGCTCACTGCCCATTACTGTTAATATCCCACCTAGTCTAATCCCAACCTCCTGCTCACTGCCCATTACTGTTAATATCCCACCTAGTCTAATCCCAACCTCCTGCTCACTGCCCATTACTGTTAATATCCCACGTAGTCTAATCCCAACCTCCTGCTCACTGCCCATTACTGTTAATATCCCCCCTAGTCTAATCCCAACCTCCTGCTCACTGCCCATTACTGTTAATATCCCCCCTAGTCTAATCCCAACCTCCTGCTCACTGCCCATTACCGTTAATATCCCACCTAGTCTAATCCCAACCTCCTGCTCACTGCCCATTACCGTTAATATCCCACCTAGTCTAATCCCAACCTCCTGCTCAATGCCCATTACTGTTAATATCCCACGTAGAGTCACAGAGTCATAGAGTTTTACAGCACAGAAAGAGGCCCTTCGGCCCATCGTGTCTGCGCCGCCCATCCATCCCTGTCCAGTCTAATCCCATTTTCCAGCATTTGGTCCATAGCCTTGTATGCAATGGCATTTCAAGTGCTCATCCAAATGCTTCTTGAATGTTGTGAGGGTTCCTGCCTCCACCACCCTTTCAGGCATTGAGTTCCACATTCCAACCACCCTCTGGGTGAAAAAGTTCCTCCTCAAATCCCCTCTAAATCTCCTGCCCCTTACCCTGAATCTATGCCCCCTTGTTATTGACCCCCCCACTAAGGGGAAAAGTTCCTCTTTATCTACCCTATCTATGCCCCTCATTATTTTGTACACCTCAATCAGGTCCCCCCTCAGCCTTCTCTGCTCCAAGGAAAACAACTCCAGCCTGTCCAGCCTCTCTTCATAGCTGAGGCGCTCCATCCCAGGTAACATCCTGGTGAATCTTCTCTGCACCCTCTCCAAAGCAATCACATCCTTCCTATAGTGAGGCGACCAGAACTGCACACAGTACTCCAGCTGTGGCCTCACCAGCGTTTTGTACAGCCCCATCATAACCTCCCTGCTCTTATATTCTATGCCTCGGCTAATGAAGGCAAGTATCCCATATGCCTTTTTAACCACCTTATCTACCTGCTCCGCTGCCTTCAGGGATCTATGTACATGTACACCAAGGTCCCTCTGACCCTCTGTACTTCCTAGGGTCCTACCACTCCTTGTGTATTCCCTTGCCTTATTTGTCCGTCCAAAATGCATCACCTCGCACTTTTCAGGGTTAAATTCCATTTGCCACTTTTCCGCCCATCTGACCAACCCGTTTATATCGTCCTGTAGCCGGAGGCTTTCCTCCTCGCAATTTACCACCCCACCAATTTTCGTGTCATCTGCGAACTTACTGATCATACCTTTTACATTTTCATCCAAATCATTTATGTAGATCACAAACAATAAGGGACCCAGCACCGATCCCTGAGGTACCCCACTGGACACAGGCTTCCAGTCACAAAAGCAACCTTCGACCATCACCCTCTGCCTCCTGCCACTCAGCCAGTTTAGGATCCAACGCGCCAAGGCACCCTGGATCCCATGGGCTCTTACCTTCTTGACCAGTCTCCTATGCGGGACTTTGTCAAAAGCTTTACTGAAGTCCATGTACACCACATCCACAGCATTTCCCTCATCCACCCCACTAGTCACCCCCTCGAAAAATTCGATCAGATTTGTTAGACATGATTTACCCTTAACAAAGCCATGCTGACTATCCCCGATTAATCCTTGCCTCTCCAAGTGGAGATTAATTTTGTCCCTCAGAATTTTTTCCAATAATTTCCCCACCACAGATGTTAGACTCACTGGCCTGTAATTCCCTGGTTTATCCCTGCTACCCTTCTTGAATAATGGTACTACGTTAGCTGTTCTCCAGTCCTCTGGTACATCGCCTGTGGCCAGAGAGGTTCTGAAAATTAGTGTCAGAGCCCCTGCAATCTCCTCCCTTGCCTCCCACAGCAGCCTGGGATACATCCCGTCCGGGCCTGGGGATTTATCCACTTTTTGGCCCGCTAAAACCGCTAGCACCTCCTCCCTCTCGATGCTAATATGTTCAAGTATGTCACAGTCCCCTTGCCCGATTTCTATGTCTGCATCGTCTTTCTCCATAGTGAACACAGATGCAAAAAATTCATTTAAAACCCCGCCTACATCCTCTGGCTCTACACACAGATTGCCACTTTGGTCCCTAATGGGCCCTACCCTTTCCCTGGTTATCCTCTTGCCCTTAATATACTTATAAAACATCTTAGGATTTTCCTTTATTTTGCTCGCCAGTGTTATTTCATGGCCCCTCCTCGCCCTCCTAATTTCTTTTTTAAGTATGCCCCTGCACTTTTTATACTCCTCTAGGGCTTCTTCTGTCTTTAGTCTTTTGTAACTGCCAAAAGCCCCCCTCTTATTTCTAATGCATTTTTGTATATTCCTTGTCATCCAAGGTTCCCTTTGCTTGTTGGTCCCACCCTTGACCTTTACAGGAACATGTTGGCGTTGTACTCTCTCTATTTCCCTTCTGAAAGTCTCCCACTGTTTTGATGTGGATTTTCCTATAAGCAGCTGCTCCCAGTCCACTTTGGCCAGATCCTGCCTTATCATATTAAAATCGGCCTTCCCCCAATTTAGAACCCTTATTTCCGGGCCGTCTTTGTCTTTTTCCATGACCACCTTAAATCTCACCGAATTATGGTCACTGTCGCCAAAATGCTCTCCTACTGACACTTCCACCACTTGCCCGGCTACATTCCCCAGAATTAGGTCCAGTACCGCCCCCTCTCTTGTAGGACTTTCTACACGTAGTCTAATCCCACCTCCAGTTGACCACATTAAGGTTAGTATCCCAGTCAGTCCAGGTGCAATCTTCTGTTCACTCCCCACACTCCAGCATTACTTTCTATCCACGCAGCAATAGAAAGAGATTTTAGCAAATAAATGTCCAGTTGCTTTTACCATAGCTTGTGGGATTGAATTCTGCTTTCTAACCACCGCATGTGTAATTACATTTATCAACCTTCACCCCAATTCTTTGAATTTGCCTAAATATTTGCCCTCTGGGCAATCAGTGGAAATATCAGTAAATATTTTTGATCCGAACTCCTCACTTAACCTGCTCACCTCTTGTGGAATGAGCCCAACGTTCTCAAATCGCACTCTCTAACGGTAACTCCACAGCCCTGGTAACATCCTCGTGCAATTGCTCGCCAGTTTTTCCACTGCTTTTACATCCTACAATTGGAGTGTCCAAACCTGTACACAACTGGGTAAATTACCTGCCCCTGTGCTCTTGGTGTGGGACATCACTCCCCAGGGGGGGAACATGAGGAAATTGAGATTTCTCAGTCTGTAATTACCTGCCCCTGTGCTCTTGGTGTGGAGCGTCACTCCCCAGGGGGAACATGAGGACATTGAGATTTCTCAGTCTGTAATTACCTGCCCCTGTGCTCTTGGTGTGGGACGTCACTCCCCAGGGGGAACATTAGGAAATTGAGATTTCTCAGTCGGGATTTTCCATCCGCTCACTTTAATGGTTTGGTTTCTGCACCATTTTGTTCACGGACTGAGTGACTGGGGGATAAATTAGTGATAGTTTTGTGGCGTTGCCACATTGGGGAAACACTGTGTATGTAGATAAACCTGAATAATCCCCTTTTAACTGCTGTATTCCCCCCCCCCCGCAAGACAGTTGCAAGCTGAGAGGAATAAGGCACGTTCAGACTTGCCTGGTTTTCCTTCTCTCAGCAGCAATCAGGTTCCAGCAGGTGACCAATCCGTGAGTCATCATAGGCTCGCAGGCTTCACGAATTCAGTACTGTATTGTGAGAGTTGGAGTAAAGACCTATTTCTTGTAGCTCGCTGTGTTGCCTATTTCTTTACGCGGGAGACCGTAGTCCCCCACATTGGTGACCCCGAATGTCGGCGGCCGAAGCCCCCGACTCACGCAGCCCTACAGAGGCCAGCAATGACCCGATGGCAGCCAGCAGCAGCCTGATGTCGGCCGGCGCCGCGTCCTTGAAGCTCCCCACCTTCTGGGAACACCAAGCATCAGCTTGGTTCGCGCACTCGGAGGCCCAATTCACCCTTCGCAGGGTTCAAGACGATGAAGAAAGGTACCTCCACGTAGTCTCAGCACTAGCAAGCTCTACCGCCGCCGAAGTTCTCGACCTGCTGGGGAACCCACCACAGACCGGCAAGTACTCAACCATTAAGGGCTGCTTGCTGCAGGCTTACGGCCTGTCCGGGGAGGAGAGGGCCCGCAGGCTTCTTTCACTACCAGGCCTCGGCGATTCTACCCCGACCCAGTTGATGAGCCGGATGCTTGCGCTCCTGGGCTCTGAACCGCCGTGCTTCTTGTTTCGGGCCCTTTTCCTCAGCCTGCTTCCTCAGCCGGTACAGACTGCCCTCGCGGGGTCCCCGATCACGGACTGCGTACAACTGGCAGCCGCCACGGACAAAGTCTTCGCCGTCGCCCAACTCGGCTGTGCAGCCGCGAGGCTCCCCGACACCACCGAGCGCGCGCCGCCACGCCAGGCCGCCCAACTGCTATTACCACGCGCGTTTCGGCCACAAGGCCCAACGCTGCAGAGCACCCTGCTCTTTCGATCAAACCAAGATGGCCACCCGGCCCAACGCACCAGCCCCGCGCCACCGCCTAGGCCCGCTCGACCGCACCCCCGCCGCCGCGATGGCCATCGGCACCGCAGGTAAACTGCTGTACATAACCGACTCTCTTTCAGGGCGCAGATTCCTTTACGACACCGGAGCCCAATGCAGCGTAATTCCTGCCTCCCAGCTCGACATCCAGGCAGGCCGCAGCGGCCCACCCCTCGTGGCGGCAAATGGCGTGGCCATTGCTACTTTCGGAAAGCGACTGGCCGAGGTTTGTTTCAACGGCCAGCGATTTTACATGGGATTTTGTGACGGCCTCGGTGGCACATCCCTTGCTGGGCGCCGATTTTCTTTGCGCCCACGGACTCCTGATCGACGTCCGCGACAAGCGCCTGATCGACGCAGCAACTTTCGCTTCACTGGCCTGCCAGCAGAGCAACAGCCCGGCCCTCATCGGGTCCTGCTCCGCCCCGGCGCATGACGACTACGCCCGCCTACTCGCAGATTTCCCGAGGCTCACACAACCTACCTTCTCAGCCGCGGCAGCCAAGCATGGGGTCGAGCACCACATCGCCACTACGGGACCACCAGTGTTCGCTCGAGCCAGACGCCTGGACCCAGCCAAGATGGCGGCCAAGGAAGAATTCGCCACGATGGAAAAACTGGGCATCATCCGCCGCTCGAACAGCCCTTGGTCGTCCCCCCTCCACATTGTGCCCAAGCCGGGCGGTGGCTGGCGCCCCTGCGGCGACTACAGACGGCTCAACGACGCCACCACACCCGATAGATACCCCATTCCACACATCCAAGACTTCTCGGCACACCTAGCAGGAAAGTCCGTCTTTTCCAAGGCCGACTTGATTCGCGGCTACCATCAGGTCCCCGTCCGCCACGCAGACGTCCAGAAGACGGCGGTCATCACCCCCTTCAGACTGTTTGAGTTCCTGCGCATGCCCTTCGGGCTCAAGAACGCCACACAGGCCTTCCAACGGCTCATGGATTCCGTCCTACAGGACCTGAGCTTCCTGTTCGTCTATCTGGACGATATCCTCGTGGCCAGCACCAGCAAGGCCGAGCACATCGCGCATTTGCGCTCCCTTTTCCAGCGCCTCAGCCAACACGGGCTAATCGTCAACCCGACCAAATGCCAGTTCGGAGCAGCCCAAATTGACACTCTCGGCCACAGAATCTCGCCAAGGGGAGCCATTCCCCTACCTTCCAAGGTGCAGGCGGTGGCGGACTTTCCCTAGCCCACCTCGGTCAAGGCGCTGCAGAAATTTTTGGGGATGGTCAATTTCTATCACCGGTTCGTGCCCAAGGCTGCCGCACTCATGCGCCCCCTCTACAAAGCCACCAGGGGCAAAACGGGCAAAGAGCAACTCACCTGGTCCAGCGAGATGGCGACAGCCTTCCACCAGACCAAAAGCGCCTTGGCCAACGCCACACTACTGGCCCACCCCATCCCAGGTGCCAAGACCGCCCTCACCACGGACGCCTCGGTTTGCGCCGTCCAGCAACAGTGGGTCGAAGGCGCGTGGCAGCCACTGGCATTTTTCAGCCGACAGCTGCGGAAGAACGAGCAGGCCTACACGTTCGACAGAGAGCCCCTGTTCCTGGCAATCCAGCACTTCCATTTCCTTCTGGAAGGCCGGCCGTTCACCGCATTCGTGGACCACAAGCCGCTCACTTTCGCCATGGCCAAAGTAACCGAACACTGGTCCGCGCGCCAACTCAACTTCATCTCGGAGTTCACCATGGACATCCGCCATGTCGCCGGCAAGGACAATTTGGTGGCCGACTGCCTATCAAGACCCTCGTTCCACGCAGTGCACCTGGGCGTCGACTATGCCAGCATGGCGAGAGACCAGGCCGCTGACGCGGAGATCCAGGCCCTCAGGAACCAGCCTCACCCTGGCCGACATCCACTTCCACACAGTCGGCACAACCCTCCTGTGCGACGTCTCAGTCCCCTTGCCTAGGCCGGTCGTCCCATCCGCCTGGCGCAAGCGAGTTTTCGACATCATCCACGGCCTCTCACATCCAGGGATGCGTGCGTCTCAGAAACTTATGTCCGCCAAGTTCGTCTGGCCTGGACTCCACAAGGATGTGAGACTGGACCAACACATGCGTGGCGTGTCAGCGCGCTAAGGTCCAGCAGCACACCAAGGCGCCATTGGAGTGTTTCCCGGTGTCAGAGAGGCGTTTCGACCACGTCCACGTCGATCTGGTAGGCCCCTTGCTGCCGTCGCACGGTTTTACACCTCATGATCGTCGACCGCACCACCAGATGGCCCGAGGTGGTTCCCCTCGCCTCCACCCCCACGACCGACGTCGCGAGAGCATTCGCCTCGACATGGGTGGCCCGGTTCAGCATGCCGACCGACATATCCTCGGACAGAGGCCCCCAGTTCACCTCCCACTTGTGGAATGCCATCACCGCCGGCCTCGGCACCAAGTTGCACAGGACAACAGCCTACCACCCGCAGGCCAACGGGCTCTGCGAGCGCTTTCATCGTTCTTTGAAAGCCTCTCTCCGTGCCAGCCTGGCTGACACCAGCTGGATCGACAAACGACCCTGGGTCCTCCTGGGATTGCGCACCACGCCCAAAGAGGACCTCCGCGCCTCCGCGGCCGAGATGGTCCATGGCCAACTGCTCAGAGTACCAGGCGACTTCCTCCCCCTGACAACGGAGCCGTGGTCAGCCGCCAGACAGTTTTCCCTGCACCAGGACACGGCCCAGCAATTCCGTCCAGTGCCCACTTTGCAACACGGCCCGCAGCAGTCCTACGTGCCTCAAGACTTACGACATGCGGAGTTTGTCTTCGTGCACCGGGACGCGCACAGAGGCCTGCTGCAGGCACCATACACTGGCCCCTTCCCAGTATTGGAGATGGGGGACAAAGCTTTTCTTATCGACGTCGGCGGGAAGCCGGACCTTATTTCAGTAGACCGCCTCAAACCGGCGCACCTGGACCTCAGCTTCCCGTTTCGGCCGGCTCTTCCCCCCACGGCGGGGCAGACCTCCCGCGTTGGCGGCGGCCCCACAAGAGGACCAAGACACGCCAGAACCTTACTTCCCGGCCGCCGCTCCACCTTCGCCGGCAGCCCGCCCACCGGCAGACCAGCCGACGAACCAACCGGCCGACCTCCCAGACAGCCCTCCTCACACGCCAGATGGCTACTACAGCCGCTACGGCCGCTTGGTCAAACCTCCGCAGAGACTGACTTTTACAGTTAACGAGGATTCTGGGGGGGGCGTTGCCACATTGGGGAAACACTGTGTATGTAGATAACCCTGTATAATCCCCTTTTTAACTGCTGTATTCCCCTCCGCCCCCCCACCCCCCCGCAAGACAGTTGCAAGCTGAGAGGAATAAGGCATGTTCAGACTTGCCTGCTGCTGAGAAGGAAAACCAATCAGGTTCCAGCAGGTGACCAATCCGTGAGTCATCACAGGCTCGCAGGCTTCACGAATTCAGTACTGTATTGTGAGAGTTGGAGTAAAGACCTATTTCTTGTAGCTCGCTGTGTTGCCTATTTCTTTACGCGGGAGACCGTAGTCCCCCACGGTTTCATATTTTCGTAATAGGCCAGATTTTGCGGTAGAATTAACGGTGGGGCTAGCAGCGCTCACTGTTATTAAAGTGTAAATTGGACAGTAACTTCCAGTGACCGCACATGTGGAGTTAAACAGGAAAATCGGGAATGTCCTGTCCGAGTTGCCCTGCTGCTCACACAGCTGCGCGAGAATGGTGTCTCGCCGAGAGACTCGCCATTGAAATGGAACGGCGTAAAATTACTGTACTTACCTGATAGATACACAGGAAACTCGCCAGGAAACGTCAGGGCTTGCCTATTCCAGTGTAATTATTTGTTTAACAGCGTGATCAGTCTTAACTGATGCCAGACAACCTCTCTTGCACTGAAAATTAACCTTTACACCTGTGGAGTCTCATTCCTTCAGATTTTAATCATTGTTGGAGCTGTACAAACAAAAATTCAATAATGTTGGTACCTTTTCTTTGTCACTTTTTTCGTTCCCTCTGAACATAAGATAAGAAATAATAGCAGGAGCCCATTTATCCCTTCGAGCCTGCTCCGCCATTTGATGAGATCATGGCTGATCATCCAAATTCAGTACCCTGTCCCTGCCTTCTCCCCATATCCCTTGATCCCTTTAGCCTTAAGAAATATATCCAACTCCTTCTTAAATATATTTAATGAATTGGCCTCAACTGCCTTCTGTGGCAGAGAATTCCACAGGTTCACCACTCTCTGGGTGAAGAAATTCCTCCTCATCTCTGTCCTAAATGGCTTACCCCTTATCCTTAGACTGTGAACCCTGGTTCTGGACTCCCCGGCCATCGGGAACATCCTTCCTGCATCTAGTCTGTCCGGTCCTGTCAGAATTTTATAAGTTTCAATGAGATCCCCTCTCATTCTTCTAAACTCCAGCGAGTATAAGTCTAATTGAACCAATCTCTCTTCATACATCATTCCTGCCATCCCAAGTATCAGTCTGGTGAATCTTCGCTGCACTCCCTCCATGACAAGAGCATCCTTCCTCAGATAAGGTGACCAAAACTGCACACTGCACACAATACTGAAGGTGTGGTCTCACCAAGGCCCTGTACAAATGCTGCAAGACATTCTTACTCCTGTACTCTAATCCTCTCCCTACGAAGGCCAACATACCACTTGCCTTCTTAAACACTGGCGAGCAAAATAAAGGAAAATCCTAAGATGTTTTATAAGTATATTAAGGGCAAGAGGATAACCAGGGAAAGGGTAGGGACCAAAGTGGCAATCTGTGTGTAGAGCCAGATGATGTAGGCGGGGTTTTAAATGAATTTTTTGCATCTGTGTTCACTATGGAGAAGGACGATGTAGACATAGAAATCGGGCAACGGGACTGTGACATACTTGAACATATTAGCATCGAGAGGGAGGAGGTACTAGCGGTTTTAGCAGGCCAAAAAGTGGATAAATCCCCAGGCCCGGACGAGATGTATCCCAGGCTGTTGTGGGAGGCAAAGGAGGAGATTGCAGGGGCTCTGACACAAATTTTCAGAGCCCCTCTGGCCACAGGGGATGTACCAGAGGACTGGAGAACAGCTAACGTCGTACCATTATACAAGAAGGGTAGCAGGGATAAACCAGGGAATTACAGGCCAGTGAGCCTAACATCTGTGGTAGGGAAATTATTGGAAAAAATTCTGAGGGCAAAATTAGTCTCCAATTGGAGAGGCAAGGATTAATCGGGGATAGTCAGCATGGCTTTGTCAAGGGTAAACCATGTCTGACAAATCTGATTGAATTTTTCGAGGGGGTGACTAGGTGTGTGGATGAGGGAAATGCTGTGGATGTGGTTTACATGGACTTCAGTAAAGCTTTTGACAAAGTCCCGCATAGGAGACTGGTCAAGAAGGTAAGAGCCCATGGGATCCAGGGTGCCTTGGCGCGTTGGAGCCTAAACTGGCTGAGTGGCAGGAGGCAGAGGGTGATGGTCGAAGGTTGCTTTTGTGACTGGAAACCTGTGTCCAGTGGGGTACCTCCGGGATCGGTGCTGGGTCCCTTGCTGTTTGTGATCTACATAAATGATTTGGATGAGAATGTAAAAGGTATGATCAGTAAGTTCGCAGATGACACGAAAATTGGTGGGGTGGTAAATTGCGAGGAAGAAAGCCTCAGGCTACAGGACGATATAAACGGGTTGGTCAGATGGGCGGAAAAGTGGCAAATGGAATTTAACCCTGAAAAGTGCGAGGTGATGCATTTTGGACGGACAAATAAGGCAAGAGAATACAAAATGAGTGGTAGGACCCTAGGAAGTTCAGAGGGACCTTGGTGTACATGTACATAGATCCCTGAAGGCAGCGGAACAGGTAGACAAGGTGGTTAAAAAGGCATATGGGATACTTGCCTTCATTAGCCGAGGCATAGAATATAAGAGCAGGGAGGTTATGATGGAGCTGTACAAAACGCTGGTGAGGCCACAGCTGGAGTACTGTGTGCAGTTCTGGTCGCCTCACTATAGGAAGGATGTGATTGCTTTGGAGAGGGTGCAGAGAAGATTCACCAGGATGTTACCTGGGATGGAGCGCCTCAGCTATGAAGAAAGACTAAACAGGCTGGGGTTGTTTTCCTTGGAGCAAAGAAGGCTGAGGGGGGACCTGATTGAGGTGTACAAAATGATGAGGGGCATAGATAGGGTAGATAAAGAGGAACTTTTCCCCTTAGTAGGGGGGTCAATAACAAGGGGGCATAGATTCAGGGTAAGGGGCAGGAGATTTAGAGGGGATTTGAGGAGGAACTTTTTCACCCAGAGGGTGGTTGTAATCTGGAACTCACTGCCTGAAAGGGTGGTAGAGGCAGGAACCCTCACAACATTCAAGAAGCATTTGGATGAGCACTTGAAATGCCATTGCATACAAGGCTATGGACCAAATGCTGGAAAATGGGATTAGACTGGACAGGGATTGATGGACGGCGCAGACACGATGGGCTGAAGGGCCTCTTTCTGTGCTGTAAAACTCTATGACTCTATGACTCACCTGCATGCTTACTTTCCGCGACTGGTGCACAAGGACACCCAGATCATGTTGCACTTCCCCTTTTCTCAATCTATTGCCGTTCAGATAATCTGCATCTTCCTCACAGCACACACGCCCACCCAGCTTTGTGTTATCTGCAAACTTGGAGATATTACATCTAGTTCCCTCGTCCAGATCATTAACATATATTGTGAATAGCTGAGATCCTAGCACCGATCCCTGTGGTACCCCACTAGTCACTGCCTGCCACTCGGAAAAAGGCGCGTTTATTCCAACACTTTGTTCCTGTCTGCCAACCAGTTCTCTATACAAGTCAGTACCTTACCCCCAATCCCAAGTGCCTTAACTTTGCACGCTAATCTCTTATGCAGGACCTTATCGAAAACCTTCTGAAAGTCCAAATATACTGTGTCCACTGGTTCTCCCTTATCTATTCTGCCAGTTACATCCTCAAAAAATTCCAGTAGATTAGTCAAGCATGATTTACCGTTTGTAAATCCATGTTGACTTTATCCGATCCCGTCACTGTTTTCTAAGTGCTCTGCTATTACATCTTTTATAATGGACTCTAGCATTTTCCCCACTACCGATGTCAGGCTTACCGGTCTGTAAGTCCCCATTTTCTCTCTACCACCTTTTTTGAATAGTGGGGTTACATTAGCTACCCTCCAATCCATGGGAACTGTTCCAGAGTCTATTGAATTTTGGAAGATGACCAGCAATGCATCTACTATTTCTAGGGCCACTTCCTTAAGTACCCTAGGATGTAGATTTATCGGCCTTCAATCCCATCAATTTCCCTAACACCATTTCCCTACAAATACTGATTTAATTCAATTCCTCCCTCTCATTAGACCCTATGTTCCCCGACATATCTGGGAGTTTATTTGTGTCCTCCTTTGTGAAGACAGAACCAAAGTATGTATTTAATTGGTCTGCCATGTCTTTGTTCCCCATTATAAATTCCCCTGATTCTGACTGCAAGGGACCTACACTTGACTTCACCAATCGTTTTCTCTTCACATATCTATAGAAGCTTTTACAGTCAGTTTTTATGTTCCCTGCAAGCTTACTTTCATATTCTGTCTTCCCCCTCTTAATTAATCCCTTTGTCCTCCTTTGCTGAATCCTAAACTGCTCCCAATCCTCAGGTTTGCAGCTCTTTCTGGCCAATTTATATGTCCTCTCCTTGGATCTTATGCTATCCCTAATTTCCCTTGTTAGCCACGGTTGAGTCACCTTTTTTGTTTTATTTTTATGCCAAAAAGGGATGAACAAATTCTGTAGTTCATCCATGCGATCTTTAAATGTTTGCTATTGCCTATCCACCATCAACCCTTTAAGTAACGTTCCCCAATCCATCCTAGCCAACTGACGCCTCATACCATCGTAGTTTCCTTTATTAAAATTCAGGACCTTAGCCTCTGAGTCAACTACTTCACTCTCAATCTTAATGAAGATTTCGATCATATTATGATCGCTCCTCCCCAAGGGGCCTCGCACAACAGGATTGTTGATCTCTGTCGATCTCTGTCCTGAATATACCCAATGACTGAGTCTCCACAGCCCTCTGGGGCAGAGAATTCCAAAGATTCACCACCCTGTGAGTGAAGAAATTTCTCCTTATCTCAGCCCTAAATGGCCGACCCCTTTTTCTGAGACTGTGACCCCTGGTTACAGACTCCCCAGCCCGGGGAAACATCCTCCCTGCATCTACCCTGTCAAGCCCTGTAAGAACGCTGTATGTTTCAGTGAGAACCATTCTGAATCCAATCTTTCTTTCCCTCTCTTCATTTCACTTCCTGCATGTGATTTGACATTGCATTCTATATTCTAACTAAGACTTCCTGGTTCAGACTTTGCATAAGGATTTTTCAAGCTGATTGGTTAAGGAAACTGTAGTGTATGTGCCTTTAAGAGCCCCATATGTGCTGTAATGCCGGTAATGGCCACTCGGGCTATATAAGCCTGTATATTGTGTTATATCCGTTAGTACCCCTCCAGACTTTGCTTAGTAAACACCTATGAACCAACTCCTGTCTTCAGTGTCTCTATCAACACACGGACACTACAGAAACATACAGTCGCTTCTCCTGTTCCATCTGTAGAGGGCGCTGGGTGTTTTGGCTCTAATTTACACTGACGATGAAGGAACGGCGATACATGTTGAAGTCAGGATCGTATGTTACTTGAAGTGGAACTTGGAGGTGGTGGTGTTTCCATGCGGATGATGCTCTTGTCCTTCTAGGTGGCAGAGGGCGCGGGTTTGAGAGGTGCTGTCAAAGAAGCCTTGGTGAACTGCTGCAGTTCTTTCTGTAAATAGCACACACTGCAGTGATGGTGCACCGTTGGTGGAGGGATTGGATGTTTAAGGTGGTGGGTGGGTGGACTGATGATGTGTATTTCTCTGTCCTGGATTGCGGGGAGCTTCGAGTGTTGTTGCAGCTGCACCTATCCAGGCAAGTGGAGAGTTTTCCATCACACCGCAGTTGTACCTATAGGTGCAGGAGAGGCTCCTAGGTGGCCAGGAGTTGAGCCACTCACCACAGAATACACAGCCTCTTACCTGCTCTAGCAGCCATGAGTTTTTTGTGGCGAGTCAATGGTAGGGATTTGACGATGGCAATGCCAGTGAATGACAAACGGACATGGTTGGACACTCCTGTGAGAGATGGGCATTGCCTGACACTTGTGGGGTGCGAATGTTACTTGCCACTTGTCTGCCCAAGTCTAGATTTTGTCCAGGACTTGCTGCATTCGAGCACGGGCTGCTTCATTATCTGACTAATTGAAAATGGAGCTGAACACTGCAATCATCAGAGAACATCCCCGCTCCTGGCTTTATGATGGAGGGAAGGTCATTGGCAAAGCAGCTGAAGTGGTTAGTCCGAAGACTCTGCCCCGAGGAACTCCTGCAGTGATGTCCTGGTGCTGAGACGATTCTCCAATAACCACACTCCATGGTGTCACACATGTCGAACACTGTCCCGAGGATCTCCTGCAGTGATGTCCTGGTGCTGAGACGATTCTCCAATAACCACACTCCATGGTGCCACACACGTCGAACACTGTCCCGAGGATCTCCTGCAGTGATGTCCTGGTGCTGAGACGATTCTCCAATAACCACACTCCGTGGTGTCACACACGTTGAACACTGTCCCGAGGATCTCCTGCAGTGATGTCCTGGTGCTGAGACGATTCTCCTCCAATAACCACACTCCATGGTGCCACACACGTCGAACACTGTCCCGAGGATCTCCTGCAGTGATGTCCTGGTGCTGAGACGATTCTCCTCCAATAACCACACTCCATGGTGTCACACACGTCGAACACTGTCCCGAGGAACTCCTGCAGTGATGTCCTGGTGCTGAGACGATTCTCCAATAACCACACTCCATGGTGTCACACATGTCGAACACTGTCCCGAGGAACTCCTGCAGTGATGTCCTGGTGCTGAGACGATTCTCCAATAACCACACTCCATGGTGTCACACACGTCGAACACTGTCCCGAGGATCTCCTGCAGTGATGTCCTGGTGCTGAGACGATTCTCCAATAACCACACTCCATGGTGCCACACACGTCGAACACTGTCCCGAGGATCTCCTGCAGTGATGTCCTGGTGCTGAGACGATTCTCCAATAACCACACTCCATGGTGCCACACACGTCGAACACTGTCCCGAGGATCTCCTGCAGTGATGTCCTGGTGCTGAGACGATTCTCCTCCAATAACCACACTCCATGGTGCCACACACGTCGAACACTGTCCCGGGGATCTCCTGCAGTGATGTCCTGGTGCTGAGACGATTCTCCAATAACCACACTCCATGGTGTCACACACGTCGAACACTGTCCCGAGGAACTCCTGCAGTGATGTCCTGGTGCTGAGACGATTCTCCTCCAATAACCACACTCCATGGTGCCACACACGTCGAACACTATCCCGAGGAACTCCTGCAGTGATGTCCTGGTGCTGAGACGATTCTCCTCCAATAACCACACTCCATGGTGTCCCACACGTCGAACACTGTCCCGAGGATCTCCTGCAGTGATGTCCTGATGCTGAGACGATTCTCCAATAACCACACTCCATGGTGCCACACACGCCGAACACTGTCCCGAGGATCTCCTGCAGTGATGTCCTGGTGCTGAGACGATTCTCCAATAACCACACTCCATGGTGTCACACACGTCGAACACTGTCCCGAGGATCTCCTGCAGTGATGTCCTGGTGCTGAGACGATTCTCCTCCAATAACCACACTCCATGGTGCCACACACGTCGAACACTGTCCCGAGGATCTCCTGTACTGATGTCCTGGTGCTGAGACGAGTCGCCTCCAATAACCACACTCCGTGGTGCCACACACGTCGAACACTGTCCCGGGGATCTCCTGCAGTGATGTCCTGGTGCTGAGATGATTCTCCAATAACCACACTCCATGGTGCCACACACGTCGAACACTGTCCCGAGGATCTCCTGCAGTGATGTCCTGGTGCTGAGATGATTCTCCTCCAATAACCACACTCCATGGTGCCACACACGTCGAACACTGTCCCGAGGAACTCCTGCAGTGATGTCCTGGTGCTGAGACGATTCTCCAATAACCACACTCCATGGTGTCACACACGTCGAACACTGTCCCGAGGATCTCCTGCAGTGATGTCCTGGTGCTGAGCCGATTCTCCTCCAATAACCACACTCCATGGTGCCACACACGTCGAACACTGTCCCGAGGATCTCCTGCAGTGATGTCCTGGTGCTGAGACGATTCTCCAATAACCACACTCCATGGTGTCACACACGTCGAACACTGCCCCGAGGATCTCCTGCAGTGATGTCCTGGTGCTGAGACGATTCTCCAATAACCACACTCCATGGTGTCACACACGTCAAACACTGTCCCGAGGATCTCCTGCAGTGATGTCCTGGTGCTGAGACGATTCTCCTCCAATAACCACACTCCATGGTGCCACACACGTCGAACACTGTCCCGAGGATCTCCTGCAGTGATGTCCTGGTGCTGAGACGATTCTCCAATAACCACACTCCATGGTGTCACACACATCGAACACTGTCCCGAGGATCTCCTGCAGTGATGTCCTGGTGCTGAGACGATTCTCCAATAACCACACTCCATGGTGCCACACACGACAAACACTGTCCCGAGGATCTCCTGCAGTGATGTCCTGGTGCTGAGATGATTCTCCAATAACCACACTCCATGGTGCCACACACGTCGAACACTGTCCCGAGGATCTCCTGCAGTGATGTCCTGGTGCTGAGACGATTCTCCAATAACCACACTCCATGGTGCCACACACGCCGAACACTGTCCCGAGGATCTCCTGCAGTGATGTCCTGGTGCTGAGACGATTCTCCAATAACCACACTCCATGGTGCCACACACGTCGAACACTGTCCCGAGGATCTCCTGCAGTGATGTCCTGGTGCTGAGACGATTCTCCAATAACCACACTCCATGGTGTCACACACGTCGAACACTGTCCTGAGGATCTCCTGCAGTGATGTCCTGGTGCTGAGACGATTCTCCAATAACCACACTCCATGGTGCCACACACATCGAACACTGTCCCGAGGAACTCCTGCAGTGATGTCCTGGTGCTGAGACGATTCTCCAATAACCACACTCCATGGTGTCACACACGTCGAACACTGTCCCGAGGATCTCCTGCAGTGATGTCCTGGTGCTGAGATGATTCTCCAATAACCACACTCCATGGTGCCACACACGTCGAACACTGTCCCGAGGATCTCCTGCAGTGATGTCCTGGTGCTGAGACGATTCTCCAATAACCACACTCCATGGTGTCACACACGACGAACACTGTCCCGAGGAACTCCTGCAGTGATGTCCTGGTGCTGAGCCGATTCTCCTCCAACAACCACACTCCATGGTGTCACACACGACAAACACTGTCCCGAGAATCTCCTGCAGTGATGTCCTGGTGCTGAGATGATTCTCCAATAACCACACTCCATGGTGCCACACACGCCGAACACTGTCCCGAGGATCTCCTGCAGTGATGTCCTGGTGCTGAGATGATTCTCCAATAACCACACTCCATGGTGTCACACACGTCGAACACTGTCCCGAGGATCTCCTGCAGTGATGTCCTGGTGCTGAGACGATTCTCCAATAACCACACTCCGTGGTGTCACACACGTCGAACACTGTCCCGAGGAACTCCTGCAGTGATGTCCTGGTGCTGAGACGATTCTCCAATAACCACACTCCATGGTGCCACACACGTCGAACACTGTCCCGAGGATCTCCTGCAGTGATGTCCTGGTGCTGAGACGATTCTCCAATAACCACACTCCATGGTGCCACACACGTCGAACACTGTCCCGAGGATCTCCTGCAGTGATGTCCTGGTGCTGAGACGATTCTCCAATAACCACACTCCATGGTGTCACACACGTCGAACACTGTCCCGAGGATCTCCTACAGTGATGTCCTGGTGCTGAGACGATTCTCCAATAACCACACTCCATGGTGTCACACACGTCGAACACTGTCCCGAGGAACTCCTGCAGTGATGTCCTGGTGCTGAGACGATTCTCCAATAACCACACTCCATGGTGTCACACACGTCGAACACTGTCCCGATGATCTCCTGCAGTGATGTCCTGGTGCTGAGACGATTCTCCTCCAATAACCACACTCCATGGTGCCACACACGTCGAACACTTTCCCGAGGAACTCCTGCAGTGATGTCCTGGTGCTGAGACGATTCTCCAATAACCACACTCCATGGAGCCACACATGTAGAACACTGTCCCGAGGATCTCCTGCAGTGATGTCCTGGTGCTGAGACGATTCTCCTCCAATAACCACACTCCATGGTGTCACACACGTCGAACACTGTCCCGAGGAACTCCTGCAGTGATGTCCTGGTGCTGAGACGATTCTCCAATAACCACACTCCATGGTGCCACACACGTCGAACACTGTCCCGAGGAACTCCTGCAGTGATGTCCTGGTGCTGAGACGATTCTCCAATAACCACACTCCATGGTGCCACACACGTCGAACACTGTCCCGAGGATCTCCTGCAGTGATGTCCTGGTGCTGAGACGATTCTCCAATAACCACACTCCATGGTGCCACACACGTCGAACACTGTCCCGAGGAACTCCTGCAGTGATGTCCTGGTGCTGAGACGATTGTCCAATAACCGCACTCCATGGTGTCACACACGTCGAACACTGTCCCGAGGATCTCCTGCAGTGATGTCCTGGTGCTGAGACGATTCTCCTCCAATAACCACACTCCATGGTGTCACACACACGTCGAACACTGTCCCGAGGATCTCCTGCAGTGATGTCCTGGTGCTGAGATGATTCTCCAATAACCACACTCCATGGTGTCACACACGTCGAACACTGTCCCGAGGATCTCCTGCAGTGATGTCCTGGTGCTGAGACGATTCTCCTCCAATAACCACACTCCATGGTGCCACACACGTCGAACACTGTCCCGAGGATCTCCTGCAGTGATGTCCTGGTGCTGAGACGATTCTCCTCCAATAACCACACTCCATGGTGCCACACACGTCGAACACTGCCCCGAGGATCTCCTGCAGTGATGTCCTGGTGCTGAGACGATTCTCCAATAACCACACTCCATGGTGCCACACACGTCGAACACTGCCCCGAGGATCTCCTGCAGTGATGTCCTGGTGCTGAGACGATTCTCCAATAACCACACTCCATGGTGTCACACACGTCGAACACTGTCCCGAGGATCTCCTGCAGTGATGTCCTGGTGCTGAGACGATTCTCCAATAACCACACTCCATGGTGTCACACACGTCGAACACTGTCCCGAGGATCTCCTGCAGTGCTGTCCTGGTGCTGAGACGATGCTCCTCCAATAACCACACTCCATGGTGTCACACACGTCGAACACTGTCCCGAGGATCTCCTGCAGTGATGTCCTGGTGCTGAGACGATTCTCCAATAACCACACTCCATGGTGCCACACACGTCGAACACTGTCCCGAGGAACTCCTGCAGTGATGTCCTGGTGCTGAGACGATTCTCCTCCAATAACCACACTCCATGGTGTCACACACGTCGAACACTGTCCCGAGGATCTCCTGCAGTGATGTCCTGGTGCTGAGACGATTCTCCTCCAATAACCACACTCCATGGTGTCACACACGTCGAACACTGTCCCGAGGATCTCCTGCAGTGATGTCCTGGTGCTGAGACGATTCTCCAATAACCACACTCCATGGTGCCACACACGTCGAACACTGTCCCGAGGATCTCCTGCAGTGATGTCCTGGTGCTGAGATGATTCTCCAATAACCACACTCCATGGTGCCACACACGTTGAACACTGCCCCGAGGATCTCCTGCAGTGATGTCCTGGTGCTGAGACGATTCTCCAATAACCACACTCCATGGTGTCACACACGTCGAACACTGTCCCGAGGATCTCCTGCAGTGATGTCCTGGTGCTGAGATGATTCTCCAATAACCACACTCCATGGTGTCACACACGTCGAACACTGTCCCGAGGATCTCCTGCAGTGATGTCCTGGTGCTGAGACGATTCTCCAATAACCACACTCCATGGTGTCACACACGTCGAACACTGTCCCGAGGATCTCCTGCAGTGATGTCCTGGTGCTGAGACGATTCTCCAATAACCACACTCCATGGTGCCACACACGTCGAACACTGTCCCGAGGATCTCCTGCAGTGCTGTCCTGGTGCTGAGACGATGCTCCTCCAATAACCACACTCCATGGTGTCACACACGTCGAACACTGTCCCGAGGATCTCCTGCAGTGATGTCCTGGTGCTGAGACGATTCTCCTCCAATAACCACACTCCATGGTGTCACACACGTCGAACACTGTCCCGAGGATCTCCTGCAGTGATGTCCTGGTGCTGAGACGATTCTCCTCCAATAACCACACTCCATGGTGTCACACACGTCGAACACTGTCCCGGGGATCTCCTGCAGTGATGTCCTGGGGCTGAGACGATTCTCCAATAACCACACTCCATGGTGCCACACACGTCGAACACTGTCCCGAGGATCTCCTGCAGTGATGTCCTGGTGCTGAGATGATTCTCCAATAACCACACTCCATGGTGCCACACACGTTGAACACTGCCCCGAGGATCTCCTGCAGTGATGTCCTGGTGCTGAGACGATTCTCCAATAACCACACTCCATGGTGCCACACACGTCGAACACTGTCCCGAGGATCTCCTGCAGTGCTGTCCTGGTGCTGAGACGATGCTCCTCCAATAACCACACTCCATGGTGTCACACACGTCGAACACTGTCCCGAGGAACTCCTGCAGTGATGTCCTGGTGCTGAGACGATTCTCCTCCAATAACCACACTCCATGGTGCCACACACGTCGAACACTGTCCCGAGGATCTCCTGCAGTGATGTCCTGGTGCTGAGACGATTCTCCAATAACCACACTCCATGGTGTCACACACGTCGAACAATGTCCCGAGGAACTCCTGCAGTGATGTCCTGGTGCTGAGACGATTCTCCAATAACCACACTCCATGGTGCCACACACGTCGAACACTGTCCCGAGGATCTCCTGCAGTGATGTCCTGGTGCTGAGATGATTCTCCAATAACCACACTCCATGGTGCCACACACGTCGAACACTGTCCCGAGGATCTCCTGCAGTGATGTCCTGGTGCTGAGACGATTCTCCAATAACCACACTCCATGGTGCCACACACGTCGAACACTGTCCCGAGGATCTCCTGCAGTGATGTCCTGGTGCTGAGACGATTCTCCTCCAATAACCACACTCCATGGTGCCACACACGTCGAACACTGTCCCGAGGATCTCCTGCAGTGATGTCCTGGTGCTGAGACGATTCTCCTCCAATAACCACACTCCATGGTGCCACACACGTCGAACACTGTCCCGAGGATCTCCTGCAGTGATGTCCTGGTGCTGAGACGATTCTCCAATAACCACTCTCCATGGTGTCACACACGTCGAACACTGTCCCGAGGATCTCCTGCAGTGATGTCCTGGTGCTGAGACGATTCTCCAATAACCACACTCCATGGTGTCACACACGTCGAACACTGTCCCGAGGATCTCCTGCAGTGATGTCCTGGTGCTGAGACGATTCTCCAATAACCACACTCCATGGTGTCACACACGTCGAACACTTTCCCGAGGAACTCCTGCAGTGATGTCCTGGTGCTGAGACGATTCTCCAATAACCACACTCCATGGTGCCACACACGTCGAACACTGTCCCGAGGATCTCCTGCAGCGATGTCCTGGTGCTGAGATGATTCTCCAATAACCACACTCCATGGTGCCACATACGTCGAACACTGTCCCGAGGATCTCCTGCAGTGATGTCCTGGTGCTGAGACGATTCTCCTCCAATAACCACACTCCATGGTGTCACACACGTCGAACACTGTCCCGAGGATCTCCTGCAGTGATGTCCTGGTGCTGAGACGATTCTCCAATAACCACACTCCATGGTGCCACACACGTCGAACACTGTCCCGAGGAACTCCTGCAGTGATGTCCTGGTGCTGAGACGATTCTCCAATAACCACACTCCATGGTGTCACACACGTCGAACACTGTCCCGAGGATCTCCTGCAGTGATGTCCTGGTGCTGAGACGATTCTCCAATAACCACACTCCATGGTGTCACACACGTCGAACACTGTCCCGAGGATCTCCTGCAGTGATGTCCTGGTGCTGAGACGATTCTCCTCCAATAACCACACTCCATGGTGTCACACACGTCGAACACTGCCCCGAGGATCTCCTGCAGTGATGTCCTGGTGCTGAGACGATTCTCCAATAACCACACTCCATGGTGCCACACACGTCGAACACTGTCCCGAGGAACTCCTGCAGTGATGTCCTGGTGCTGAGACGATTCTCCAATAACCACACTCCATGGTGCCACACACGACGAACACTGCCCCGAGGATCTCCTGCAGTGATGTCCTGGTGCTGAGACGATTCTCCTCCAATAACCACACTCCATGGTGCCACACACGTCGAACACTGTCCCGAGGAACTCCTGCAGTGATGTCCTGGTGCTGAGACGATTCTCCTCCAATAACCACACTCCATGGTGCCACACACGTCGAACACTGTCCCGAGGATCTCCTGCAGTGATGTCCTGGTGCTGAGACGATTCTCCAATAACCACACTCCATGGTGTCACACACGTCGAACACTGTCCCGGGGATCTCCTGCAGTGATGTCCTGGTGCTGAGACGATTCTCCAATAACCACACTCCATGGTGTCACACACGTCGAACACTGTCCCGAGGATCTCCTGCAGTGATGTCCTGGTGCTGAGACGATTCTCCAATAACCACACTCCATGGTGTCACACACGTCGAACACTGTCCCGAGGATCTCCTGCAGTGATGTCCTGGTGCTGAGACGATTCTCCAATAACCACACTCCATGGTGTCACACACGTCGAACACTGTCCCGAGGATCTCCTGCAGTGATGTCCTGGTGCTGAGACGATTCTCCTCCAATAACCACACTCCATGGTGCCACACACGTCGAACACTGTCCCGAGGATCTCCTGCAGTGATGTCCTGGTGCTGAGACGATTCTCCAATAACCACACTCCATGGTGTCACACACGTCGAACACTGTCCCGAGGATCTCCTGCAGTGATGTCCTGGTGCTGAGACGATTCTCCAATAACCACACTCCATGGTGTCACACACGACGAACACTGTCCCGAGGATCTCCTGCAGTGATGTCCTGGTGCTGAGACGATTCTCCAATAACCACACTCCATGGTGTCACACACGTCGAACACTGTCCCGAGGATCTCCTGCAGTGATGTCCTGGTGCTGAGATGATTCTCCAATAACCACACTCCATGGTGCCACACACGTCGAACACTGTCCCGAGGATCTCCTGCAGTGATGTCCTGGTGCTGAGACGATTCTCCAATAACCACACTCCATGGTGCCACACACGTCGAACACTGTCCCGAGGATCTCCTGCAGTGATGTCCTGGTGCTGAGACGATTCTCCAATAACCACACTCCATGGTGCCACACACGACGAACACTGTCCCGAGGATCTCCTGCAGTGATGTCCTGGTGCTGAGACGATTCTCCAATAACCACACCCCATGGTGCCACACACGTCGAACACTGTCCCGAGGATCTCCTGCAGTGATGTCCTGGTGCTGAGACGATTCTCCAATAACCACACTCCATGGTGTCACACACGACGAACACTGCCCTGAGGATCTCCTGCAGTGATGTCCTGGTGCTGAGACCATTCTCCTCCAATAACCACACTCCATGGTGCCACACACGTCGAACACTGTCCCGAGGAACTCCTGCAGTGATGTCCTGGTGCTGAGACGATTCTCCAATAACCACACTCCATGGTGCCACACACGTCGAACACTGTACCGAGGAACTCCTGCAGTGATGTCCTGGTGCTGAGACGATTCTCCAATAACCACACTCCATGGTGCCACACACGTCGAACACTGTCCCGAGGATCTCCTGCAGTGATGTCCTGGTGCTGAGACGATTCTCCAATAACCACACTCCATGGTGTCACACACGTCGAACACTGTCCCGAGGAACTCCTGCAGTGATGTCCTGGTGCTGAGACGATTCACCTCCAATAACCACACTCCATGGTGCCACACACGTCGAACACTGTCCCGAGGAACTCCTGCAGTGATGTCCTGGTGCTGAGACGATTCTCCAATAACCACACTCCATGGTGTCACACACGTCGAACACTGTCCCGAGGATCTCCTGCAGTGATGTCCTGGTGCTGAGACGATTCTCCAATAACCACACTCCATGGTGTCACACACGTCGAACACTGCCCCGAGGATCTCCTGCAGTGATGTCCTGGTGCTGAGACGATTCTCCAATAACCACACTCCATGGTGTCACACATGTCGAACACTGTCCCGAGGATCTCCTGCAGTGATGTCCTGGTGCTGAGACGATTCTCCAATAACCACACTCCATGGTGCCACACACGTCGAACACTGTCCTGAGGATCTCCTGCAGTGATGTCCTGGTGCTGAGACGATTCTCCTCCAATAACCACACTCCATGGTGCCACACACGTCGAACACTGTCCCGAGGAACTCCTGCAGTGATGTCCTGGTGCTGAGACGATTCTCCTCCAATAACCACACTCCATGGTGTCACACACGACGAACACTGCCCCGAGGATCTCCTGCAGTGATGTCCTGGTGCTGAGATGATTCTCCAATAACCACACTCCATGGTGTCACACACACGTCGAACACTGTCCCGAGGATCTCCTGCAGTGATGTCCTGGTGCTGAGATGATTCTCCAATAACCACACTCCATGGTGTCACACACGTCGAACACTGTCCCGAGGATCTCCTGCAGTGATGTCCTGGTGCTGAGACGATTCTCCTCCAATAACCACACTCCATGGTGCCACACACGATGAACACTGTCCCGAGGATCTCCTGCAGTGATGTCCTGGTGCTGAGACGATTCTCCAATAACCACACTCCATGGTGTCACACACACGTCGAACACTGTCCCGAGGATCTCCTGCAGTGATGTCCTGGTGCTGAGACGATTCACCTCCAATAACCACACTCCATGGTGTCACACACGTCGTACACTGTCCCGAGGATCTCCTGCAGTGATGTCCTGGTGCTGAGACGATTCTCCAATAACCACACTCCATGGTGTCACACACACGTCGAACACTGTCCCGAGGATCTCCTGCAGTGATGTCCTGGTGCTGAGATGATTCTCCAATAACCACACTCCATGGTGTCACACACGTCGAACACTGTCCCGAGGAACTCCTGCAGTGATGTCCTGGTGCTGAGACGATTCTCCTCCAATAACCACACTCCATGGTGCCACACACGTCGAACACTGTCCCGAGGATCTCCTGCAGTGATGTCCTGGTGCTGAGACGATTCTCCAATAACCACACTCCATGGTGCCACACACGTCGAACACTGTCCCGAGGAACTCCTGCAGTGATGTCCTGGTGCTGAGACGATTCTCCAATAACCACACTCCATGGTGTCACACACACGTCGAACACTGTCCCGAGGATCTCCTGCAGTGATGTCCTGGTGCTGAGACGATTCTCCAATAACCACACTCCATGGTGTCACACACACGTCGAACACTGTCCCGAGGATCTCCTGCAGTGATGTCCTGGTGCTGAGACGATTCACCTCCAATAACCACACTCCATGGTGTCACACACGTCGTACACTGTCCCGAGGATCTCCTGCAGTGATGTCCTGGTGCTGAGACGATTCTCCAATAACCACACTCCATGGTGTCACACACACGTCGAACACTGTCCCGAGGATCTCCTGCAGTGATGTCCTGGTGCTGAGATGATTCTCCAATAACCACACTCCATGGTGTCACACACGTCGAACACTGTCCCGAGGAACTCCTGCAGTGATGTCCTGGTGCTGAGACGATTCTCCAATAACCACACTCCATGGTGCCACACACGTCGAACACTGTCCCGAGGATCTCCTGCAGTGATGTCCTGGTGCTGAGACGATTCTCCAATAACCACACTCCATGGTGCCACACACGTCGAACACTGTCCCGAGGATCTCCTGCAGTGATGTCCTGGTGCTGAGACGATTCTCCAATAACCACACTCCATGGTGTCACACACGTCGAACACTGTCCCGAGGATCTCCTGCAGTGATGTCCTGGTGCTGAGACGATTCTCCTCCAATAACCACACTCCATGGTGTCACACACGTCGAACACTGTCCCGAGGATCTCCTGCAGTGATGTCCTGGTGCTGAGACGATTCTCCAATAACCACACTCCATGGTGTCACACACACGTCGAACACTGTCCCGAGGATCTCCTGCAGTGATGTCCTGGTGCTGAGACGATTCACCTCCAATAACCACACTCCATGGTGTCACACACGTCGTACACTGTCCCGAGGATCTCCTGCAGTGATGTCCTGGTGCTGAGACGATTCTCCAATAACCACACTCCATGGTGTCACACACACGTCGAACACTGTCCCGAGGATCTCCTGCAGTGATGTCCTGGTGCTGAGATGATTCTCCAATAACCACACTCCATGGTGTCACACACGTCGAACACTGCCCCGAGGATCTCCTGCAGTGATGTCCTGGTGCTGAGACGATTCTCCAATAACCACACTCCATGGTGCCACACATGTCGAACACTGTCCCGAGGATCTCCTGCAGTGATGTCCTGGTGCTGAGACGATTCTCCTCCAATAACCACACTCCATGGTGCCACACACGTCGAACACTGTCCCGAGGATCTCCTGCAGTGATGTCCTGGTGCTGAGACGATTCTCCAATAACCACACTCCATGGTGTCACACACGTCGAACACTGTCCCGAGGATCTCCTGCAGTGATGTCCTGGTGCTGAGATGATTCTCCAATAACCACACTCCATGGTGCCACACACGTCGAACACTGCCCCGAGGAACTCCTGCAGTGATGTCCTGGTGCTGAGACGATTCTCCAATAACCACACTCCATGGTGTCACACACGTCGAACACTGCCCCGAGGATCTCCTGCAGTGATGTCCTGGTGCTGAGACGATTCTCCAATAACCACACTCCATGGTGTCACACACGTCGAACACTGTTCCGAGGATCTCCTGCAGTGATGTCCTGGTGCTGAGACGATTCTCCAATAACCACACTCCATGGTGTCACACACGTCGAACACTGTCCCGAGGATCTCCTGCAGTGATGTCCTGGTGCTGAGACGATTCTCCAATAACCACACTCCATGGTGTCACACACGTCGAACACTGTCCCGAGGATCTCCTGCAGTGATGTCCTGGTGCTGAGACGATTCTCCTCCAATAACCACACTCCATGGTGTCACACACGTCGAACACTGTCCCGAGGATCTCCTGCAGTGATGTCCTGGTGCTGAGACGATTCTCCTCCAATAACCACACTCCATGGTGTCACACACGTCGAACACTGTCCCGAGGATCTCCTGCAGTGATGTCCTGGTGCTGAGACGATTCTCCAATAACCACACTCCATGGTGTCACACACGTCGAACACTGTCCCGAGGATCTCCTGCAGTGATGTCCTGGTGCTGAGACGATTCTCCAATAACCACACTCCATGGTGCCACACACGTCGAACACTGTCCCGAGGAACTCCTGCAGTGATGTCCTGGTGCTGAGACGATTCTCCAATAACCACACTCCATGGTGCCACACACGTCGAACACTGTCCCGAGGATCTCCTGCAGTGATGTCCTGGTGCTGAGACGATTCTCCTCCAATAACCACACTCCATGGTGCCACACACGTCGAACACTGTCCCGAGGATCTCCTGCAGTGATGTCCTGGTGCTGAGACGATTCTCCAATAACCACACTCCATGGTGTCACACACGTCGAACACTGTCCCGAGGATCTCCTGCAGTGATGTCCTGGTGCTGAGACGATTCTCCTCCAATAACCACACTCCATGGTGCCACACACGTCGAACACTGTCCCGAGGATCTCCTGCAGTGATGTCCTGGTGCTGAGACGATTCTCCTCCAATAACCACACTCCATGGTGTCACACACGTCGAACACTGTCCCGAGGATCTCCTGCAGTGATGTCCTGGTGCTGAGACGATTCTCCAATAACCACACTCCATGGTGCCACACACGTCGAACACTGTCCCGAGGATCTCCTGCAGTGATGTCCTGGTGCTGAGACGATTCTCCAATAACCACACTCCATGGTGTCACACACGACGAACACTGCCCCGAGGATCTCCTGCAGTGATGTCCTGGTGCTGAGACGATTCTCCAATAACCACACTCCATGGTGTCACACATGTCGAACACTGTCCCGAGGATCTCCTGCAGTGATGTCCTGGTGCTGAGATGATTCTCCAATAACCACACTCCATGGTGTCACACACGTCGAACACTGTCCCGAGGATCTCCTGCAGTGATGTCCTGGTGCTGAGACGATTCTCCTCCAATAACCACACTCCATGGTGTCACACACGTCGAACACTGCCCCGAGGATCTCCTGCAGTGATGTCCTGGTGCTGAGACGATTCTCCTCCAATAACCACACTCCATGGTGCCACACACGTCGAACACTGCCCCGAGGATCTCCTGCAGTGATGTCCTGGTGCTGAGACGATTCTCCTCCAATAACCACACTCCATGGTGTCACACACGTCGAACACTGTCCCGAGGATCTCCTGCAGTGATGTCCTGGTGCTGAGACAATTCTCCTCCAATAACCACACTCCGTGGTGTCACACACGTCGAACACTGTCCCGAGGATCTCCTGCAGTGATGTCCTGGTGCTGAGACGATTCTCCAATAACCACACTCCATGGTGCCACACACGTCGAACACTGTCCCGAGGATCTCCTGCAGTGATGTCCTGGTGCTGAGACGATTCACCTCCAATAACCACACTCCATGGTGTCACACACGTCGAACACTGTCCCGAGGATCTCCTGCAGTGATGTCCTGGTGCTGAGACGATTCTCCTCCAATAACCACACTCCATGGTGTCACACACGTCGAACACTGTCCCGAGGATCTCCTGCAGTGATGTCCTGGTGCTGAGACGATTCTCCAATAACCACACTCCATGGTGTCACACACGTCGAACACTGTCCCGAGGATCTCCTGCAGTGATGTCCTGGTGCTGAGACGATTCTCCTCCAATAACCACACTCCATGGTGTCACACACGTCGAACACTGTCCCGAGGATCTCCTGCAGTGATGTCCTGGTGCTGAGACGATTCTCCTCCAATAACCACACTCCATGGTGCCACACATGTCGAACACTGCCCCGAGGATCTCCTGCAGTGATGTCCTGGTGCTGAGACGATTCTCCAATAACCACACTCCATGGTGTCACACACGTCGAACACTGCCCCGAGGATCTCCTGCAGTGATGTCCTGGTGCTGAGACGATTCTCCTCCAATAACCACACTCCATGGTGTCACACACGTCGAACACTGTCCCGAGGATCTCCTGCAGTGATGTCCTGGTGCTGAGACGATTCTCCAATAACCACACTCCATGGTGCCACACACGTCGAACACTGTCCCGAGGATCTCCTGCAGTGATGTCCTGGTGCTGAGATGATTCTCCAATAACCACACTCCATGGTGTCACACACGTCGAACACTGTCCCGAGGATCTCCTGCAGTGATGTCCTGGTGCTGAGACGATTCTCCAATAACCACACTCCGTGGTGTCACACACGTCGAACACTGTCCCGAGGATCTCCTGCAGTGATGTCCTGGTGCTGAGACGATTCTCCAATAACCACACTCCATGGTGTCACACACGTCGAACACTGTCCCGAGGATCTCCTGCAGTGATGTCCTGGTGCCGAGACGATTCTCCTCCAATAACCACACTCCATGGTGTCACACACGTCGAACACTGTCCCGAGGATCTCCTGCAGTGATGTCCTGGTGCCGAGACGATTCTCCTCCAATAACCACACTCCATGGTGTCACACACGTCGAACACTGTCCCGAGGATCTCCTGCAGTGATGTCCTGGTGCTGAGATGATTCTCCAATAACCACACTCCATGGTGCCACACACGTCGAACACTGCCCCGAGGATCTCCTGCAGTGATGTCCTGGTGCTGAGACGATTCTCCTCCAATAACCACACTCCATGGTGCCACACACGTCGAACACTGTCCCGAGGATCTCCTGCAGTGATGTCCTGGTGCTGAGACGATTCTCCAATAACCACACTCCATGGTGTCACACACGTCGAACACTGCCCCGAGGATCTCCTGCAGTGATGTCCTGGTGCTGAGACGATTCTCCTCCAATAACCACACCCCATGGTGCCACACATGTCGAACACTGCCTTGATGCCAAGCACAGTCACTGTCACCTCACAGCTGGAATTCAGTTCTTTGGTCCTTTGTTTGGAGTCGATTGGTCCTGGTGGAACTCAAATTGAGCCTCGGTGAGCAGCTTATTTGTGACGAAGTGCTGCTTGATCGCAGTGTTTATAACTCCTTCCAACACTTTGATGATTGCAAACAGGCTGATAGGGCGGTAATTGATCGGGTTGGATTTGTCCTGCTCTTTGTGGACAGGACATACCTGGACAATTCTGGATATCTGGAACAACTTCACTAGATGTGCGGTTAGTTCCAGAGCACAGATCTTCAGCACCACAGCCAGAATATTGACAGGACCTGTGGTAAACCACTTTTATCGTTCACTATCGTTACACTATAGTTATCACTGTTCACATTGTTGTATCACTGTACGAGGTCGCCTCTTGTCACACTGTTATACCTGGGCTGACCACTGCCGACTCCGCCCATGGCTCCACCTACCTGCCCAGGTATAAAGGTGGTCGACTGGCTGGTATTCCTCCTTGTTGGATCCGATCACCCACGAGGGTGGGCTCTGTTATTTAGCCAATAAAAACCTATAGTTACTTTCTTAACTCGTCGCTTTTCATTGGATGAATTGATAGGTATATCAATTTTATTGGCTAAATTTTAAAATGTCTAACGTGCCAGACCAGTCAGACGCCCAGCTACAACAGCCACACGCTGAGCTACAACAGCCACAGCAGCCGGCTTGGCTGCGAGCCCTCAGACCACCGTACCTGGATCTAAACCCACAGGCAGCAAACTCAGCCCTCGACTTCGAACACTGGCTGTGCTGCTTCGAATCCTACCTGGAAGAATCCGGCGTCCCTCAGAGATCCAAACTAAGAGTTCTGACCGCCCAAGCGAGCCCTAAAGTATACGCACTCATCCAGGACATTACTACATACGAGGCCGCTATCAACCTACAGAAACAACAGTACCGGAGCCCGGTAAATTCCATGTATGCCAGACACCTCCTAAGATCCCGCCCGCAACAGCCAGGAGAGTCTGCAGCTGAATTTTTACGGGCGCTACGAACACTCGGCAGGGACTGTGACTTTAAAGCAGTATCGGCTGCAGAAAACACTGAAGATAACATCCGCGATGCCTTCGTGAAAGGCCTTTGGTCCGACTACTCATGGCAGAGACTGCTGGAATCAAAGGACCTCGACCTGAACACAGCTGCAGCCCTGGCCTACTCCCGAGAAGTGACCCAGCGGGACCTCGGTGTATTCCAGGTACTGTTCGCGACTCTGGGACTCGGCCCCGACCGCAATACCCCCCGCAGCGCCGCCCCCGGGACCTACCTCAGCGTCGGCGTCCCGGACCCGACCGGGACCGCCACCCCCGGTACCGGCTGCGACTTCAGACCCCCGCGATCGGGCCGCCGGCTGCTTCTTCTGTGGGCAGGCGAAACACCCGAGGTCGCGCTGCCCAGCCAGAAACACGACGTGTTCCAGCTGCCAGAAAAAAGGCCATTTCGCTAAGGCCTGCAGAGGGAGAGCAGCAGAGGCCAGCAGTGCCTCATGCGAGTTGTGGGGGCGGCCATCTTTTATCAAGGCCACAGATGCCAGCATTCTCTCGTGTGAGCAGTGGGGGTGGCCATCTTTGATCCAGGCAACCGACACCAGCAGTGCCTCGTGGGTTGTGGGGGCAGCCATCTTCGCCGCCATTTTACCCACCGCACTCGACCGCCACCTTACCTCCAGACCTGACGACCGCTTCACCCACAGACTACAGCGACTCGCTCGGCCACACACTAGCCTCCGTCACACTAGACCAAGCTCGCCCGCATCATCTGTCCAAATCAATGATGGACATCAAAGTAGACGGCCACGCCACGACCTGCCTGTTCGACAGCGGAAGCACGGAGAGCTTCATACATCCAGACACGGTGAGCCACTACTCCCTCACTGTCCAGCCAATGCGCAACCGGATCTCGATGGCATCGAGGTCCCACGCCACAGACATCAGCGGCTACTGTGTTGTGACCCTGTCGGTTAAGGGCACGGAGTATAAAAACTTTAAACTCCTCGTCCTGCCCCAGCTATGCGCTGCCGTCCTACTAGGGCTGGACTTTCAATCCCACCTCCAAAGTGTCACTCTAGCATACGGTGGACCCCTCCCCCCGCTAACAGTCGACAACCAGCAGCCTTTAAATCGCCCACCGCGTAACACCTGCGGCCTATCCACCCTCAAGGTCCCGCCACCTTCCCTGTTCGCTAACCTCACCCCCGACTGCAAACCCGTCGCTACCAAGAGCAGGCGGTACAGCGCCGGGGACAGAGCTTTTATTAGCTCTGAGGTGCAGCGTCTCCTGAAGGAGGGCATCATCGAGGGGAGCACCAGCCCCTGGCGTGCCCAGGTCGTAGTCGTTAAGACCGGCAATAAAAACCGCTTGGTCATCGACTACAGCCAAACCATAAACCGGTACACCCAGCTGGACGCATACCCCCTTCCCTGCATATCTGATATGGTCAATCAGATTGCACGATACCGGGTATTCTCTACCATCGACCTCAAGTCGGCCTACCACCAACTCCCTATCCGCCCCGAGGACCGCCAGTATACCGCCTTCGAGGCGAATGGCCGCCTCTACCACTTCCTTAGGGTCCCCTTCGGCGTCACCAACGGGGTTTCGGTCTTCCAAAGGGAGATGGACCGGATGGTTGACCAGAACAGGCTGCAAGCCACGTTCCCCTATCTAGATAACGTCACCATCTGCGGCCGCGACCGGCAAGACCATGACGTTAATCTGGAAAGATTCCTCCGTACGGCCCAACGGCTGAACCTCACCTACAATAAGGAGAAATGTGTGTTTAACACCTCGCGCCTTGCCATCCTCGGCTGCGTAGTAGAGAACGGAGTCATCGGCCCTGATCCCAAAAGAATGCGCCCCCTCATGGAGCTACCCCTCCCCCACTGTCCAAAGGCGCTGAAGAGAACCCTGGGGCTCTTCGCCTACTATGCCCAATGGGTGCCGAATTATGCGGACAAAGCCAGACCCCTCATGAAGTCCACATCCTTCCCCCTGATGGCAGAAGCGTGCGCGGCCTTCTCCCTCATCAAGGGAGACATTGCTAAGGCCACTATGCACGCGGTGGATGAGTCCATCCCCTTCCAAGTGGAGAGCGATGCATCTGACTTCGCCCTAGCCGCTACCCTCAACCAGGAGGGGAGACCGGTGGCCGCCTTCTCAAGGACCCTACAGGGCCCTGAGATCCGACACTCTTCGGTCGAGAAGGAGGCCCAGGCGATTGTGGAGGCGGTACGCCGCTGGAGGCATTACCTCGCAGGCAAGCGATTTACCCTCCTCACCGACCAGCGTTCGGTCGCTTTTATGTTTAATAACAAGCTGAGGGGTAAAATCAAGAACGACAAGATCTTGAGGTGGAGAATCGAGCTATCCACCTCCGATTATGATATCTTGTACCGGCCTGGTAAGCTGAACGAACCCCCTGACGCTCTATCGCGAATTACATGCGCCAACGCGCAAACTGATAGACTTCAGACCCTCCACAATGACCTCTGCCACCCTGGGGTCACCAGACTTTACCACTTCATTAAGGCCCGCAACCTGCCCTACTCCATCGAGGAGGTCAGGACCATGACCAGGAACTGCCAGACCTGTGCCGAGTGCAAACCGCACTTCTTTAGACCGGACAGAGCAAGCCTGATCAAGGCAACCCGCCCCTTCGAGCGCTTGAGCATCGATTTTAAGGGGCCCCTCCCGTCCTCTGACCGTAATGTGTACTTCCTCAACATTGTTGATGAGTACTCCCGTTTCCCCTTTGCCTTCCCCTGCCCAGACATGACCAGTACCACGGTCATTAAATGCCTGAACGACCTCTTTGCCTTGTTCGGGTTCTCAAACTATATACATAGTGACCGGGGCTCCTCCTTCATGAGCGAGGAACTCCGTCAGTTCCTACTAGCGAGAGGTATTGCTGCAAGCAGGACCACCAGCTACAACCCCCGAGGGAACGGCCAGGTGGAAAGAGAGAACGCGACTGTCTGGAAGGCCGTTCCCTTAGCCTTAAAGTCTAAGGGCCTCCCAACCTCTCGCTGGCAGGAAGTCCTCCCGGCAGCGCTGCATTCCACCCGGTCACTACTTTGCACTGCCGTTAACGCCACCCCCGCCCCCCCCCCCATGAACGAATGTTTGTTTTCCCCAGGAAGTCGACTACAGGAACCACGCTACCAACCTGGCTGACCTCTCCGGGGCCTGTCTTGCTGCGAAAGCACGTGAGGGCCCATAAAACGGACCCCCTGGTCGAGAGGGTGAACCTCCTGCACGCCAACCCCCAGTACACCTACGTGGCATACCCAGACGGACGGGAGGACACAGTCTCCTTACGAGACCTCACACCCTCGGGCACTCCGGAGACACCACCTTTACCCCCCCACCACCCCCCCAATTCTAGCCCAGGTAGACGGTACGCCGGAACCCCAAGAGCCTTCGCCTACCTCGCAGACGCCAGCATTAACACCGGATACCGCAACACCGCCGCTGCGACGATCAGAAAGGCTTACGAGGCCTCCGGACAGACTGACATACCAGAACTGGTAGTACACTTCACCCCGCCGGACTCCAATCTAAACAAGGGGTGAATGTGGTAAACCACTTTTATCGTTCACTATCGTTACACTATAGTTATCACTGTTAGATCGTTTCCCTATAGTTATCACTGTTCACATTGTTATCACTGTACGAGGTCGCCTCTTGTCACACTGTTATACCTGGGCTGACCACTGCCGACTCCGCCCATGGCTCCACCTACCTGCCCAGGTATAAAGGTGGTCGACTGGCTGGTATTCCTCCTTGTTGGATCCGATCACCCACGAGGGTGGGCTCTGTTATTTAGCCAATAAAAACCTATAGTTACTTTCTTAACTCGTCGCTTTTCATTGGATGAATTGATAGGTATATCAGGACCTTTAGCATTTGCTGTGCCCAGTTCGTTCATTTGTTTCTTGATACTGAAATGCGGGGGAACTCTGCACTAAATCTCACACCTACTGTACATTCTGGAACTTTTGTCACCTTTAGTGCTTCCTCCAAGTTGTGCTCAAAATGGAGGAGCACTGATTCATTGGCTGAGGGAGGGCGGTAGGTGGTAATCAGCAGGAGGTTTCCTTGCCCATGTTTGACCTGAAGGCATGAGATTTCCTTGGCTCTGGAGTCAATGTTAATGACACGAAGGACACTTGCATCTGAGGGTACATCACTGCGCCCCACCACTGGTGGGTCTGTCCTGTCCGATGACTGCTGATGGAGGTACCTGGGACTTTGCCTAATAACTATGATTTTAAATGTATCACTACGTCACACAGTTGCTTGACTAATGTGTGGTCCACTTCTCCCTACTTTGGCACCAGTCCCCAGGAGTTAATGAGGAGGGCTTTGCAGGCTTGACTGGGCTGGGTGTTCCTTTGTGGTGTCCGAATCCAATGCCGAAGCTGAGCGGTCCGCCCAGTTTTATTCTTCTGTATCCTTCTTTCGAGAGGCTTTCTAGGCCATTTCAGAGGCCATCACATTGGTGAAGGACTGGAGTCACGTATAGACCAGGTATAAAGGGCATTGGGTTTTACAACAATCTTTACTAATCAGCTTTTTGTTTTGAAATGTTTCAAATTTGAATTCAAATTCATGAAACGTCCACGATGATATTTGGACCGTTATCTCAGGATTACTTGTCCAGTAACATAACCAACAGGCTATCGTTCTCCACACCTCATCATCTCTGTGTCCATTGTCTGATTGCACCTCTGAAGTGCCTTTCGACGCTTTCTTTTCTGCATTAAAGGTGTTATATAAATGTAATCTTTGATGATGAAAGTCCTGACTACACCAACCCCATTGCTGGATATCTGTTCCCGGCTACCGAGGTTTCATACCAGCAGCGGATGTGTAAAATAACGGGTGTCGGACATTTCAATTACCGGGGGAGAAAGCGATTAGATTTTTCATTACTTTTATTGGTCGATTCCCCAGCCCTACACCAACAGTGATTGTTTCGATTAGTCAGTGTAATTTCTCAGGCAGTTTTCTAGCTGTTTCTCACTTCAGATTCGTTCCTTCCCTGCCACTACAGTTCTGACTCGCTGCTTTTTTATTTCTCGGGAAATCGCAAAGTGCAGCAGCAGGAAAAACTGAGAGAAATTCTATCTGTCAGTCAGTAATCTGATGTCATGTTGGACACTGAAGGACAGAGACAAATAATCACGTTAAAACTGCTGCAGATTCTCAGTGATTCCTCACTCTCCGAGAACTATAATTCATCAAATTTCTTTGCCATTAACGACTGAATCAAGATGTTTATAGAATATTCAGCCCATGTTCAGAATGGATCAGAACCTGGCACAGTGACTGCTTCCTGTGCTCAACAACTGGGAGATCCCATCACTGAGCAGATCCTTTCCTTCACATTCTCGGTGTTTATATTTCACTCAGCTCCTCAATTCATTCATTACTATTCTTTACAGAAAGTCACTGAGCTCGCGGAGAAGGGAAACCGGGCAGACAGTTCCAAACTTCTCCTAACTCTGGTGATGGAGAAAGGCTCTGGGGCCCGAAGGGTGATGTGGGAATCCTTTGTGAAAATGCGCTATGGGGTACCAAAGCTGGACAAAATACTGAAAGAAATACAGGAACTTGGTACGGTAAAATCACACGCTGAATTCAATTTCACATTCAAACAGGATTTCACTATAATATTACACAGATCTGATTTCATGAACACTAATTGATTGATTTAAACAGGTTCTGAACCATTTGATTACATGAACATCGCACGAGGTTTATCCGAAGTACCCAGTCACCTGAGAGGTAAGTGATGAAATGGAGATTTCAAACCGTTTATCTCACGATAGAATCCAAATATTTGACTGGAGCTGATTTGTTTAAATGTTGTCAGAATCTGTGAATGAGAAGGTCCAAGGCTCAGGGAATAGGATTGAACATTATTTGGATTCGTGATTAATCCACAAAAGTTCTGCATAGATTCAATTTACAAATAAAGCCGATTTTTGAATTATTGGTAAATTTGCTGGTCTTGTATGCTCCAGTTAATCCAACTGCACATTGCCTACACCTGGCAGGATCCTGATACACTGTGAAACCCCATAAACACCTGGCAGGATCCCGATACACTGTGAAACCCCATACACACCTGGCAGGATCCCGATACACTGTGAAACCCCATGCACACCTGGCAGGACCCTGATACACTGTGAAACCCCATACACACCTGGCAAGATCCTGATACACTGTGAAGCCCCATACACACCTGGCAGGATCCCGATACACTGTGAAACCCCATAAACACCTGGCAGGATCCTGATACACTGTGAAACCCCATACACACCTGGCAAGATCCTGATACACTGTGAAACCCCATACACACCTGGCAGGATCCTGATACACTGTGAAACCCCATAAACACCTGGCAGGATCCTGATACACTGTGAAACCCCATAAACACCTGGCAGGATCCTGATACACTGTGAAACCCCATACACACCTGGCAAGATCCTGATACACTGTGAAACCCCATACACACCTGGCAGGATCCTGATACACTGTGAAACCCCATACACACCTGGCAAGATCCTGATACACTGTGAAACCCCATACACACCTGGCAGGATCCTGATACACTGTGAAACCCCATACACACCTGGCAGGATCCTGATACACTGTGAAACCCCATACACACCTGGCAAGATCCTGATACACTGTGAAACCCCATACACACCTGGCAGGATCCTGATACACTGTGAAACCCCATACACACCTGGCAGGATCCTGATACACTGTGAAACCCCATACACACCTGGCAGGATCCTGATACACTGTGAAACCCCATACACACCTGGCAGGATCCTGATACACTGAAACCCCATACACACCTGGCAGGATCCCGATACACTGAAACCACATACACACCTGGCAGGATCCTGATACACTGAAACCCCATGCACACCTGGCAGGACCCTGATACACTGTGAAACCCCATACACACCTGGCAGGATCCCGATACACTGTGAAACCCCATACACACCTGGCAGGATCCTGATACACTGAAACCCCATACACACCTGGCAGGATCCCGATACACTGAAACCACATACACACCTGGCAGGATCCCGATACACTGTGAAACCCCATACACACCTGGCAGGATCCCGATACACTGTGAAACCCCATACACACCTGGCAGGATCCTGATACACTGTGAAACCCCATACACACCTGGCAGGATCCTGATACACTGTGAAACCCCATACACACCTGGCAGGATCCCGATACACTGAAACCACATACACACCTGGCAGGATCCCGATACACTGTGAAACCCCATACACACCTGGCAGGATCCTGATACACTGTGAAACCCCATGCACACCTGGCAGGACCCTGATACACTGTGAAACCCCATACACACCTGGCAAGATCCTGATACACTGTGAAACCCCATACACACCTGGCAGGATCCTGATACACTGTGAAACCCCATACACACCTGGCAGGATCCTGATACACTGTGAAACCCCATACACACCTGGCAAAATCCTGATACACTGAAACCCCATACACACCTGGCAGGATCCTGATACACTGAAACCCCATACACACCTGGCAGGATCCCGATACACTGAAACCCCATACACACCTGGCAGGATCCTGATACACTGTGAAACCCCATACACACCTGGCAAGATCCTGATACACTGTGAAACCCCATACACACCTGGCAGGATCCTGATACACTGTGAAACCCCATACACACCTGGCAGGATCCTGATACACTGTGAAACCCCATACACACCTGGCAAGATCCTGATACACTGAAACCCCATACACACCTGGCAGGATCCTGATACACTGAAACCCCATACACACCTGGCAGGATCCCGATACACTGAAACCACATACACACCTGGCAGGATCCTGATACACTGAAACCCCATGCACACCTGGCAGGACCCTGATACACTGTGAAACCCCATACACACCTGGCAGGATCCCGATACACTGTGAAACCCCATACACACCTGGCAGGATCCTGATACACTGAAACCCCATACACACCTGGCAGGATCCCGATACACTGAAACCACATACACACCTGGCAGGATCCCGATACACTGTGAAACCCCATACACACCTGGCAGGATCCCGATACACTGTGTAACCCCATACACACCTGGCAGGATCCTGATACACTGTGAAACCCCATACACACCTGGCAGGATCCTGATACACTGTGAAACCCCATACACACCTGGCAGGATCCCGATACACTGAAACCACATACACACCTGGCAGGATCCCGATACACTGTGAAACCCCATACACACCTGGCAGGATCCCGATACACTGTGAAACCCCATGCACACCTGGCAGGACCCTGATACACTGTGAAACCCCATACACACCTGGCAGGATCCCGATACACTGTGAAACCCCATACACACCTGGCAGGATCCTGATACACTGAAACCCCATACACACCTGGCAGGATCCCGATACACTGAAACCACATACACACCTGGCAGGATCCCGATACACTGTGAAACCCCATACACACCTGGCAGGATCCCGATACACTGTGAAACCCCATACACACCTGGCAGGATCCCGATACACTGTGAAACCCCATACACACCTGGCAGGATCCTGATACACTGTGAAACCCCATACACACCTGGCAGGATCCTGATACACTGTGAAACCCCATACACACCTGGCAGGATCCTGATACACTGTGAAACCCCATACACACCTGGCAGGATCCCGATACACTGTGAAACCCCATACACACCTGGCAGGATCCCGATACACTGTGAAACCCCATACACACCTGGCAGGATCCCGATACACTGTGAAACCCCATACACACCTGGCCAGATCATTATACCGTGTGAAACAAATGCCTTTGTGCCTGATGTGGATGTTATCTCTGCCCCTGGGCAGCTATTCAGCACAAACTGTGGTAAGTGGTGGAGAATTGGGAAAAGTTAAGCATTACCATTGTACATCACCTCATGAACATCAGATAGTGTTCGCTCTAATCTGAGAAGATGTTCAGAGTTTCACAATCAAACATTAACTGAGGAGGAACATGAGCAATAGGCCATGTTATGGGTGATTTGAAATTGATTGTGCCGATTACTTCTGGCAGTAAAACAGACAAACTAGGCACAGAGAATCTTGTTGTACTGAAAGAACCGTTACTTCATTCAGGGGGATTTTGAATCCCAATTTAATTATTATCACAAACATATTTATAATTTTCAAAACTACATTATCAGCAACTCGTATCCAAATGAAACGATGGAGTTTAATAATAGTAACTGTTGAAATGAAGTCTGTCTTCCCTAACGTAATACTGAGTGAAGTGGGCGGTAGTTCTATTTCTGATTCTGATCGGTTATCTGATGAGACTGTTATCTAAAAATAATATGAATGTAAAATTACTGAAAGCTGATCGCATTTTCTGAAACACAACAGGAGGCTGTTTAGGGGAACAAAAGGCTACTTTGGTCCAAACCAGTCTGTCCCTGTTGGAGGTGAACTCACCTTCCCCTCTTCAGTTTATCCACAGAAATACAACCAATTGTCTCTTGTCCCCAATCACACTGCCCCTTAGTGTTCTCCCTGGTAACTGGTCTCCCACTCTACTACCCTTCAGTGAAAAATAGTACCCTGATTTCCCTCCTTACTCCTGGCGAGTTAGTCAGTATTCCCTTAATTAATTGTGTTCTTTAAGAATCTCATTCCGGCATTAAGTTTGTGACTTCGATTAGAAATTCTGATCAATTCCTGACACACAGTCATCTTATTTCCCTTTGCACTTTCACCATTTCAATAATAATATTCCTGTGATTAGAAGGGCACACAATACCTGCCCAGGGTCTGATAGACAAACGGTGGAACTTCTGTCCAGTCACAGTCTGTCCCTCTCCCAGTGTACACACTAACCCAGATAACCTGCCCACGGTCTGATACAGTAACAGTGCAAGTTCTGTCCATTCACAGTCTGTCCCTCTCCCAGTGTACACACTAACCCAGATAACCTGCCCACGGTCTGATACAGTAACAGTGCAAGTTCTGTCCATTCACAGTCTGTCCCTCTCCCAGTGTACACACTAACCCAGTTAACCTGCCCATGGTCTGATACAGTAACAGTGCAAGTTCTGTCCATTCACAGTCTGTCCCTCTCCCAGTGTACACACTAACCCAGATAACCTGCCCACGGTCTGATACAGTAACAGTGCAAGTTCTGTCCATTCACAGTCTGTCCCTCTCCCAGTGTACACACTAACCCAGATAACCTGCCCACGGTCTGATACATAAACAGTGCAAGTTCTGTCCATTCACAGTTTGTCCCTCTCCCAGTGTACACACTAACCCAGATAACCTGCCTACGGTCTGATGCAGTAACAGTGCAAGTTCTGTCCATTCACAGTCTGTCCCTCTCCCAGTGTACACACTAACCCAGATAACCTGCCCACGGTCTGATACAGTAACAGTGCAAGTTCTGTCCATTCACAGTCTGTCCCTCTCCCAGCAACACTCTCAGTTTCATTTCCTTACCTGTGTTGTATTGTGTGTAGGGCTCCGCCCATACCTGGCCCCTACTTAAGCAGGCCCCAGCGTGTCTCACAGGCAGTACTGCAGATCTCTGGATGAGAGACACCTCTCCACTGTGTATTACCTTCTGAGTTAATAAAAGCCTTGCTTTGTTCCACTAACGTTGAGTCTCAGATTCATTGAGGCACATCAATTTTATTAACTCAATTTTCAACGCAATGGATCAACTCTTGAAACCCGAACGTTTGGATTTAGACCCGCATGCTTCGGACACTGGTTTAAGTGTATGGAATTCTTCCTGGACAATTCCGCAACCATCACAGGCGCTACGGACGCTGAAAGGATGAAACTCGGAATCCTGCGGAATTGGGTAAGCCACCGGGTTTACCCCCTCATCCAAGACGCTGACACGTACCCGGCCGCCTGCGACATCCTAAAGGCGCATTACCAGCAGCCTACGAACGAGGTGTACGCTAGGCATCTGCTCGCTACTCGCACACAGCGACCTGGGGAATCGCTGGATGAGTTCCTAGTCACCCTGAAAACGCTTGGCAAAGACTGCAAGTGCCAAGATGTCAAAGCCGCAGTGTACACTGACGAGCTTGTTCGTGATGCCTTTATCGCAGGCCTCAGCTCCACTTACATCCGGCAGAGACTACTGGAAAAAACAGGATTGGACCTGAAACAGGCTGTGGACACAGCGCGATCCCTGGATGTGGCCCAGAGAAACTCGGACGCCTACTCTTCAGCCCACGCCGCCACGTGTGCACCAAGGGCGCCGCCATCTTGGAAGGCATCTTCCCCACCCGGCAGCCCGACACCGTCGGGGCCCCGCTCTCCCCCCAGAAGCCCTACGACAGCCGCGACGCGTCGGGGCCCCAACTGCTACTTCTGCGGGCAGCCGAAGCACACCAGAAACCTGTGCCTGGCGAAAGGCACCACCTGCTTCAAGTGCAGTAAGAAGGGGCGCTTCGGGAAGGTGTGCAGAGGGAACCCCGCTGGAAAACCCGCCACCGCCGCGTGTGCGCCGTGGGAGCGGCCATCTTGGACGCCATCTTGCCCGACCTCGTGGGGTCCACCATCTTGTGAGCAGACAGCGTGGACGCCATCTTGTCTCGATCAGGGCCCTACAGTGGCATCGGTCACAGTGGACCAGACCAGGCCGCACCCACTATCCAAATCAATGGTGGACATCGAGGTAAACGGGTGCGGGGTTAAATGTTTAATTGACAGCGGAAGCACGGAGAGTTTTATCCACCCTGGACTAGCACAACAACTCTCTCTAACGGTGGTCCCGGCTCGGGGCACCATATCCACGGCTGATAAGACCCAGACATCGATCATTATGGGTTACTGCGCGGTACAATTGTCCGTTAACGGAACTGTATACGACAATTTTAAATTACTAATCATGCAGAATCTATGTGCGGGCATGATCTTGGGCCTGGATTTCCAGTGCCAACACCAAAGTATCACGCTCAATTACGGTGGATCCCAGCCGCCCCTCCGTGTGCGGTCTGGCTACCCTGAAGGTAAAGCCGCCTTCGCTATTCGCGAACCTTACCCCCAACTGCCGGCCAATAGCGACCAAAAGCAGGAGGTTCAGCTGGGAGGACAGGCGGTTTATCGCGACTGAGGTAGACAGGCTGCTGAGGGAGCGCGTTATTGAACGCAGCAACAGCCCGTGGTGCGCCCAAGTGGTGGTGGTGAGGGGTAGCGAGAAGAAACGGATGGTGATCGACTATAGCCAAACGATCAATATATACACCCAACTAGACGCCTACCCGCTACCCCGCATATCAGAAATGGTGAACCAAATTGCCCAATACCGGGTGTTCTCCACCATCGACCTCAAGTCAGCGTACCACCAGCTCCCTATCAGACCAGAGGACCGCCCGTACACCGCCTTCGAGGCAAACGGACGCCTCTACCAATTCCTCAGAGTCCCCTTTGGGGTGACGAATGGGGTCTCGGTCTTCCAGAGGGAGATGGACCGCATGGTCGATGACCACCACTTGCAGGCAACCTTCCCCTACCTCAACCAGGCGGGGCGGCCCGTAGCTTTCTTCTCGAGGACCCTCCAAGGGCCCGAGATCAGACACTCCTCCGTGGAAAAGGAGGCCCAAGCCATCGTGGAGGCAGTGCGCCACTGGTGCCACTACCTAGCCGGCAAACGCTTCACCCTACTTACCGACCAGCGGTCGGTAGCCTTTATGTTTAATAATAAACAGAAGGGGAAGATTAAAAATGATAAGATTCTCAGGTGGCGGATCGAGCTCTCCACCTTCGAGTATGACATCATTTACTGGCCAGGGGCCCTTAACGAATCCCCCGACGCCCTCTCACGAGGGATGTGTGCCAGCGCCACCGGGGATCGGCTACAGACCCTCCACAACGACCTCTGCCACCCAGGGGTCACACGGCTGTTCCACTTCATAAAGTCCCGCAACTTACCCTACTTGATTGAGGAAGTTCGGTCTCTGACCAGGAACTGCCGCACTTGCGCTGAGTGCAAGCCTCGGTTCTACCGTCCAGATAGAGCCCACTTAACCAAAGCTACACGGCCCTTTGAGCGGCTCAGCTTAGATTTCAAGGGCCCCCTCCCGTCAGTCGACCGCAATGTTTACTTCCTGAACATTGTGGACGAATACACAATGCCCTTCCCCTGCCCAGACATGACCGGCGCCACGGTCATTAAATGCCTCAACAGCCTGTTCTGCCTGTTCGGTATGCCGAGCTACATCCATACGGATAGGGGGGCGTCCTTCATGAGTGAAGAGCTACGCCAGTACATGCTGTCCAGGGGGATCGCCACGAGCCGTACCACCAGCTACAACCCCCAGGGGAATGGCCAGGTGGAGCGAGAGAACGGGACAGTATGGAAAGCAGTCACTCTAGCTCTAAGGACCAAGGGCCTCCCTATCTCCCGCTGGCAGGAAGTCCTCCCAGATGTGCTCTATTCGATACGGTCGCTATTGTGTACTGCCACTAATGCCACGCCTCATGAACGAATGTTTGTCTTTCCCCGGAAATCCACCTCAGGCGTATCCATGCCGTCATGGCTCTCCACCCCAGGTCCGGTATTTGTACGAAGGCATGTGAGGGGCCACAAGACGGACCCTCTCGTGGAGTCAGTGCACCTACTCCACGCCAACCCCCAATACGCGTATGTCCGGCACGCCGACGGAAGGGAGGTCACCGTCTCCATAAAAGACGTTGCCCCAGCCGGTAACGACAACAACCACGACAACAACAGCAACAACGATCACAGCAACTCATACCCACCCACTATCCTTTCATCACCCCCGGAAGAACATCGACCAACGGTGCCCCCACCAACTACCCCTTCAACCCTGGCGGCGCCCCCGGCAGAGACCCAGGAGGCCACCAGGGACACCCATCCGACACCCGCGGCACCACAACAGCTACGTCGGTCACAGAGGACTATCAAACCCCTGAACAGACTAAATCTGTAGAAGGGGTGAATGTGATGAAATATGCCATTCATCACTCTGTATTCTCTGTCTCTGTATTCTCTGTGTTTGTCTAGTTTCAGTTTCATTTCCTTACCTGTGTTGTATTGTGTTTAGGGCTCCGCACACACCTGGCCCCTAATTAAGCAGGCCCCAGCGTGTCTCACAGGCAGTACTGCAGATCTCTGGATGAGAGAAACCTCTCCACTGTGTATTACCTTCTGAGTTAATAAAAGCCTTGCTTTGTTCCACTAACGTTGAGTCTCGGATTCATTGAGGTACATCAATAATGTGATGAAATATGCCATTCATCACTCACACTAACCCAGATAACCTGCCCACGGTCTGATACAGTAACAGTGCAAGTTCTGTCCATTCACAGTCTGTCCCTCTCCCAGTGTACACACTAACCCAGATAACCTGCCCACGGTCTGATACAGTAACAGTGCAAGTTCTGTCCATTCACAGTCTGTCCCTCTCCCAGTGTACACACTAACTCAGATAACCTGCCCACGGTCTGATACAGTAACAGTGCAAGTTCTGTCCATTCACAGTCTGTCCCTCTCCCAGTGTACACACTAACCCAGATAACCTGCCCACGGTCTGATACAGTAACAGTGCAAGTTCTGTCCATTCACAGTCTGTCCCTCTCCCAGTGTACACACTAACCCAGATAACCTGCCCGCGGTCTGATACAGTAACAGTGCAAGTTCTGTCCATTCACAGTCTGTCCCTCTCCCAGTGTACACACTAACCCAGATAACCTGCCCACGGTCTGATACAGTAACAGTGCAAGTTCTGTCCATTCACAGTCTGTCCCTCTCCCAGTGTACGCACTAACCCAGATAACCTGCCCACGGTCTGATACAGTAACAGTGCAAGTTCTGTCCATTCACAGTCTGTCCCTCTCCCAGTGTATGCACTAACCCAGATAACCTGCCCACGGTCTGACACAGTAACAGTGCAAGTTCTGTCCATTCACAGTCTGTCCCTCTCCCAGTGTACACACTAACCCAGATAACCTGCCCATGGTCTGATACAGTAACAGTGCAAGTTCTGTCCATTCACAGTCTGTCACTCTCCCAGTGCACACACTAACCCAGATAACCTGCCCACGGTCTGATACCGTAACAGTACAAGTTCTGTCCATTCACAGTCTGTCCCAGTGTACACACTAACCCAGATAACCTGCCCACGGTCTGATACAGTAACAGTGCAAGTTCTGTCCATTCACGGTCTGTCCCGCTCCCAGTGTACACACTAACCCAGATAACCTGCCCACGGTCTGATACAGTAACAGTGCAAGTTCTGTCCATTCCCAGTCTGTCCCTCTCCCAGTGTACACACTAACCCAAATAACCTGCCCACGGTCTGATGCACGTTCTGTCCATTCCCAGTCTGTCCCTCTCCCAGTGTACACACTAACCCAGATAACCTGCCCACGGTCTGATGCACGTTCTGTCCATTCACAGTCTGTCCCTCTCCCAGTGTACACGCTAACCCAGATAACCTGCCCACGGTCTGATACAGTAACAGTGCAAGTTCTGTCCATTCACAGTCTGTCCCTCTCCCAGTGTACACACTAACCCAGATAACCTGCCCACGGTCTGATACAGTAACAGTGCAAGTTCTGTCCATTCACAGTCTGTCCCTCTCCCAGTGTACACACTAACCCAGATAACCTTGCCGCGGTCTGATACAGTAACAGTGCAAGTTCTGTCCACTGACAGTCTGTCCCTCTCCCAGTGTACACACTAACCCAGATAACCTGCCCACGGTCTGATACAGTAACAGTGCAAGTTCTGTCCATTCACACTCTGTCCCTCTCCCAGTGTACACACTAACCCAGATAACCTGCCCACGGTCTGATACAGTAACAGTGCAAGTTCTGTCCATTCCCAGTCCGTCCCTCTCCCAGTGTACACACTAACCCAGATAACCTGTCCACGGTCTGATGCACGTTCTGTCCATTCCCAGTCTGTCCCTCTCCCAGTGTACACACTAACCCAGATAACCTGCCCACGGTCTGATGCACGTTCTGTCCATTCACAATCTGTCCCTCTCCCAGTGTACACGCTAACCCAGATAACCTGCCCACGGTCTGATACAGTAACAGTGCAAGTTCTGTCCATTCACAGTCTGTCCCTCTCCCAGTGTACACACTAACCCAGATAACCTGCCCACGGTCTGATACAGTAACAGTGCAAGTTCTGTCCATTCACAGTCTGTCCCTCTCCCAGTGTACACACTAACCCAGATAACCTGCCCACGGTCTGATACAGTAACAGTGCAAGTTCTGTCCATTCACAGTCTGTCCCTCTCCCAGTGTGTACACTAACCCAGATAACCTGCCCACGGTCTGATACAGTAACAGCGGATCTTCTGCACATTGTCCCTCTCGGTGAGCGATCAATCCCGTTTTCCATTGCTGCAGAAGGGAATCACCACTGACGGTTTCAGAGTTTGATCCACTACAACTTCTGCTGTCGTATAAACAGGATCATGTGTGGATTTGTAATGTGATTTCTAAAGCACAGGGCAGGCCGGATAATATTAACCATCAGAGGGAAAATATCACCTTCATAGAAATCTCCATGTTCAGTGAACATTAGAATCAAGTGAGGATTTGAAACTTTTCTCGGCCACTGTTCACTTTCAAGCGAGGTTTCCATTAACTGAGATTTAATTTCTACACGCACGTCTATTGAAGCTGTGAATTAAACCGTGCAATATTTTACTGAACATTAAATGTTATTGAGAAGTTGTTTTTTGTCAATACAACTAACATTGAAACCACTTTCTGTCTGTTCTAATTGAAGATGTTCAGCAGAAACACAAGGAAACACTCCGGGTACAAACTGAAACACTGAGACTGAACACTATCCTAATAAAGGAGAAAGTTAAGATTTTCCAGCTGGTTGATCGATACGCTGAACGAACGATCATTTCTACTGTTCGAGATCGGACACTTGTAGAACATGAACTGCTGGCAAGAGGCCGAGCCCATGAAGAGTGGAGAACACAACATCTCCGGGGAGTGCTGGAAAAAATCCGAACTGATCAATTGTTCCACAGCAGTTTTTCCCAGAGAAAATCCAAATCTGGGAGTTCCGGAGCAGTGAGCGGAGTCCCTGGGATTGGAAAAACAACAATGGTGCAAAAGATTGTTCATGACTGGGCCACTGGGAAAATATACCCAAACTTTCAATTTGTTTTCAGCTTTAAATTCCGGGATTTGAACGCTATTAACTGTAAAATATACCTGTGGAATCTGTTACTCATTTTCTATCCTTACTTGAGGAATATTCTGGGAGAGCTCTGGAAGAACCCGGAGGGATTACTGTTTATATTCGATGGTTTGGATGAATTCAAGGACAGTATCGATTTTGCTGACAATCGGAGAAATACTGAACCTCAGCACATGTGCACGGATCCCGAATGCCGATGTAGAGTGTCTGACATTGTGTACAGTTTAATACAGCACAAGCTGCTCCCAGGATGTTCAGTGCTCGTGACCAGCCGTCCCACTGCATTACATTTATTGGAAAAGGCTGAGATCAGTGTCTGGGCTGAAATCCTGGGATTTGTTGGTGAAGAACGGAAGGAATATTTCAACAAGTTTTTTGAAGATCAGGCGGTGGCAGCAGCTGTTTTCAAACACGTGGAGGAGAACGAGATCCTGTACACAATGTGCTACAACCCTCCCTACTGCTGGATCCTCGGTCTGTCACTGGGCCCCTTCTTTACACAAAGAGACAGGAATCGGCGAGTTCCCAAGACCATCACCCAACTATATTCCTACTATATTTGCAACATTCTGAAAAACCATGGCCGAGAGATTGCAAGCCCCCGTGATGTGTTACTGAAGCTTGGTGAGATGGCCTTCACAGGAGTCTCCGAGAAGAAGATTGTGTTTGGAAATGGAGATTTGATCAAGTACAATCTACAACCTTCCCAGTTCCTGTCTGGATTCATGATGGAACTTCTGGAGAGAGATGATTCTGTCCAGAGCGTGGTGTACACATTCCCACACCTCACCATCCAAGAGTTTGTAGCCGCACTCGCACAATTCCTGACTCCAGACCCTGGGGACATCCTGAAACTCCTCAGAGAATCCCACAGCAAGGAAGATGGGCGATTTGAGATATTTCTCCGTTTTGTTGCTGGTCTCTCCTCCCCACAGGCAGCTCGGCCCCTGGAGGAGTTTCTGGGTCCATTTCTTCATCAAACCACCTGCCGAGTGATTGACTGGGTGAAGGAGAAGATTGAAGGAGAGATTGGAGACACAGGGAGTGAAACTGGTGAAAGGGACCTCCTGAACACATTCCACTACCTGTTTGAGTCTCAGAATAAAGCACTGGCTCGGACCACAGTGGGATCTGTGGAAACACTTAGATTTAGTGGATTGATATTGACCCCGATTGACTGTGCGGTCCTGTCTCACGTCATTGGACTCTGTGATACAATAAAGGACCTCGATCTAGGAGGCTGCTCCATTCAGTGTGAAGGATTCCAGCGGCTGGGACCCGTACTGCACAAATGCCAGGTGTTGAGGTAACTGTTTATTTGTCTCTAACTGTTGGGTGAATTGTAGAACAGTCACGGATTGTGTTGTTGCTCCGTAATGTAGGGAAACAAACAGTTCAGTTAAACCAGGGAGAAGCGGATTCAACACAAATATGACCAATAATAAGAGGATCGGTCAGTAATTCCCCAAGGACTGGAGAATCTAAAATGGATCCTTGTGAACAAGTAGGGATTTTACAGTCTTTATCGGATCAGCAGATACAGGTCACTGAGAGTCTGATAATTTAATTACAATAAATCATATTTAATAAGGCTGGACAGGTAAACATATAAAATATAATCCGGCAGTAAAGATAAAATTAATTTAAAATATTTTCCACATCCACCATTTCAACTAGAAACAGGAGAGAAACCCGAGTTTAAGTCACTAACAGTTCGATATTTACTCCAATACCGTGCAGGGTGTGTCCTGTCGAGGGGTTAGTTTCCTGGATTGGGAATATTGGGGAATCGGGAATTCTTTCAGCTGTAAATGTTTACAATTATTCACAGTCCTGAACATTGAGTAAAGACTGATATTCAGGATCTTAAACTTGCCGGTGAAAAGGTTCCAATCTAACCAGAGTACAGACATACACCAGCCAGCGGTGGGGCCTCGCACACAGCGGGCGGCTCCTGGGTAAACCGGGGGCAGTGAACCCGAGAATACCCCATAATCCACCCCGTGTGTGAGGCCCCGCTCGGGGAGGGAACTTCCGAAAATTCCCCAAAAACTGTCGGGCCAGTTACCCCGAAATAAATGTAGAGCCAGTTTAATAATGGGAATAAAGTAAAAGGCTCCCCTCCCCTATAAACTAGGAGCACAGGGACATTTAAAACTTGTAACGGGACAAAATAAACTCTATTGCTGCTATTGACAAACATTCACTATAAGCCCTCTGACTCCCACAGCTACCTGGAATACACTTCCTCACACCTCGCTTCCTGTAAGGACGCTGGCCCATTCTCCCAGTTTTTCTGATGATGCCACGTTCCATCCAGTGCTTCCGACATGTCTTCCTTTTCCCTCAACCGAGGATTCCCCTCTACCGTGGTTGACGCGGCTCTTGACCGTGTCTGTTCTGTTTCCCGCACTTCTGCTCTCACCCCTGCCCCTCCCTCCCAGAACCAAGATAGGTTCCCCTTGTCTTCACCTTTCACCCCACCAGCCTCCACATTTAATCTCTCCTGTCTTCCACCCTATCACAGACCTTCCCTTTTAGAGTCATAGAGTTTTACAGCACAGAAAGAGGCCCTTCGGCCCATCGTGTCTACGCTCCGCTCCCCCCACCTTTCCCGGCCCCGACACTTGCTTAAACATCTGTTACATCTGTAACTTGTTCCAGTTCTGACAAGGGGTCCTTGTCCTGAAACATTAACTCTGTTTCTCTCTCTGTAGATGCTGCCTGACCTGCTGGGTATTTCCAGCATTTCCTGTTTTTATTTCAGAATTAATTCTCCTTGTTATATAAAATCCTGGGGGACGGATTTTACAGCAGCAGTTAGCGTTTCACAATATAACTCACCCAGAGTTATTGTACAGATTAATATAATGCACAGAGTAGAAAGCACAGGGAATCACCGCTTTATCATTTAATTCTGAAAAAAATCGACCGATTCCCATAAAATCCGGGATTTAAGGAGCAGCAGAAATGAGACAAGTTTCTCCAAACATGACGAGGCCGGTCACTGAGCTCCAGGAGGGTAATTCTGATCATCAGGGAATGAGACCGGACTGAGGGACATTTAAAGGCTCCACACAGACAGCACTTTATTTAATAAATACATTAACGGACAGTCCCTGAATATATGGGCAGTTGGACAGAGTGAGGTACATTCCCAGTGAGGGGGGAATTTCGCAGGGGTCAGCGAGCGCAATCAGTGGTGGGTCGGGTGGGAAAATGGATTTTTCCCCAGTGGGTCGGGACCCCGATGTCAACCCGCCACCACGCGCCTTTCCCAAATGTTGGGTCTGTCAGCGCTGAGCAGACCCGACACGTAGCGGCGGGGGAGGCAATTCAGGTCATTATAACCTTGTTAACAGAGGATTACAGTAACAACTATTTTCAGCTCGCCTTCAGAGTTTACATAGAAACATAGAAGATAGAAGCAGGAGTAGGCCAATCGGCCCCTCGAGCCTGCTCTGCCATTCAATGCGATCATGGCTGATCATCCAAATTCAGTACCCGGTCCCTGCTTTCTCTCCATACCCCTTGATCCATTTAGCCTTAAGAAATATATCCAACTCCTCCTTGAATATATTTAATGAATTGGCCTCTGCTGCCTTCTGTGGTAGAGAATTCCACAGGTTCACCACTCTCTGGGTGAAGAAATTCCTCCTCATTTCTGTCCTAAAAGGTCTACCCCTTATCCTTTAGACTGTGACCCCTGGTTCTGGACTCCCCCGCCATCGGGAACATCCTTCCTGCATCTAGTCTGTCTAGTCCGGTTAGAATTTTATAAGTTTCAATGAGATCCCCTCTCATTCTTCTAAACTCCAGCGAGTACAAGCCCAATCGACCCAATCTCTCTTCATACGTCATTCCTGCCATCCCAGGTATCAGCCTGATGAAACTTCGCTGCACTCCTTCCATGGCAAGAACATCCTTCCTCAGATAAGGCGACCAAAACTGCACACAATACTCAAGGTGCGGTCTCACCAAGGCCCTGTACAACTGCAGCAAGACCTCCTTGTTCCTGTACTCAAACCCTCTCGCTACGAAGGCCAACATACCATTTGCCGCCTTAACCGCCTGCTGTACCTGCATGCTTACCTTCAGCGACTGGTGCACAAGGACACCCAGGTCTCATTGCACTTCCCCTTCTCCCAATCTATTGCCATTCAGATAATAATCTGCCTTCCTGTTTTTGACACCAAAGTGGATAACCTCACATTTATCCACGTTGTATTGCATCTGCCATGCTTCTGCCCAATCACCCAACCTGTCCAAATCATCCTGTAGTTTCTCGGCATCCTCCTCACAACACACACGCCCACCCAGCTTTGTGTCATCTGCAAATTTGGAGATATTACATCTAGTTCCCTTGTCTAGATCATTAATATATATTGTGAATAGCTGGGGTCCATGGACCGATCCCTGCGATACCCCACTAGTCACTGCCTGCCTCTCAGAAAAAGACCCGTTTATTCCAACTCTTTGCTTTCTATCTACCAACCAGTTCTCTATCCAAGTCAATACCTTGCCCCCCCAATCCCATGTGCCTTAACTTTACATGCTAATCTCTTATGTGGGACCTTATCGAAAGCCTTCTGAAAGTCCAAATACACCACATCCACTGGTTCTCCCTTATCTATTTTACGAGTTACATCCTCAAAAAATTCCAGTAGATTATTCAAGCACGATTTACCTTTTGTAAATCCATGTTGACTTTGTCCAATCCTGTCACTGTTTTCCAAGTGCTCTGCTATTACATCTTTTATAATGGACTCTAGCATTTTCCTCACTACCGATGTCAGGCTTACCGGTCTGTAATTCCCTGTTTTCTCTCTACCACCTTTTTTGAACAGTGGGGTAACATTAGCTACCCTCCAATCCATGGGTACTGTTCCAGATTCCATCAAATGTTGGCAGATGATCAGCAATGCATCTACTATTTCTAGGGCCACTTCCTTAAGTACCCTAGGATGTAGATTATCAGGCCCTGGGGATTTATCGGCCTTCAATCCCATCAATTTCCCTAACACCATTTCCCTACAAATACTGATTTCTTTCAGTTCCTCCCTTTCATCAGACCCTATGTTCCTGTGGTCCACGCTGCTCGGGGATCACGTCAGGTAACCAGGGCGGGAGTTGAAAGGCCATGGAATCATTTCATTACTTGACAGCTGGAAATGTGCTATAAAAGCTCCCATCTCACAGCTGTTCACTTTCCAAGCTCAGAAGCTGTTGCTTACTGCATTTGGAAGACAGATTGAGCTTTATGCAGGTTGCAAGTGTTTGGAGCAAACTCTCTATCCAGTGTCACCTCATTGGAACAACCTCTCTCACCATTAACAGATTGCTTCTGACACCTCAAGTTCACCTGCCATCTATTACACCAGCATGGGTCTGGTTTATACTGTCTCACCTTGGGCCTCAGAGTCTCACCACGATCAGCCCCAACACCAGCAGCATCAGGCACACCAGCAACACCAACAGCAACACCAACCTTCTCCACAACTCCTGATGCTGCACCGCACAGAGGGCATCAACACCCGGCCACATTGCTGACCGGGTCACCAGAGATGGCCTCACCATGGCCAGAATTTCTTCACTTGGTGCTGCTCGCCCTGGATGACACATGATGTGCCAGGTTAACACCAGCCCACACCAACAACACAAAGCATCCCTACAATGCCCAAACCATTCCTGTCACACTCATCAGCATTGCAGGGGCTACCGTTATGTCTCACCATTCACTGCAACTCACTAAGCCACTTCCAAACATGTACACAAATCTTTCGAAGAACGGAAAGTGTTGAAAATAAAGATTTCAATGTTTGACACCACATTAACAGAAACTTCACATGAACATTGGCTAAAACACACAATTGCCTATCCTTGTGTGTTGTTAGTTGGTATGATTGGACTAGGATGAGGGTGAGTGTGAGGGGTGGCTTGTGAGATGGGGATGTGTTAATATAGATAGAGAGGAATGGGTGGAGGTGCAAGGTAAGTTGATGAGAGTAAGAATGTGCACGAATAGAGTGGGGAAGGCAGAGTGATGGGGATGTGATAATATAGAGAGAGAGGAATGGGTGGAGGTGCAAGGTAAGTTGGTGAGAGTAAGGATGTTTAGGAGTAGGGTGGGGAAGGCAGAGTGATGGGGATGTGATAATATAGAGAGAGATGGGTGGAGGTGCAAGGTAAGTTGGTGAGAGTAAGGATGTTCAGGAGTAGGGTGGGGAAGGCAGAGTGATGGGGATGTGATAATATAGAGAGAGATGGGTGGAGGCGCAAGGTAAGTTGGTGAGAGTAAGGATGTTCAGGAGTAGGGTGGGGAAGGCAGTGATGGGGATGTGATAATATAGAGAGAGATGGGTGGAGGTGCAGGGTAAGTTGGTGAGAGTAAGGATGTTCAGGAGTAGGGTGGGGAAGGCAGAGTGATGGGGCTGTGATAATATAGAGAGAGATGGGTGGAGGTGCAGGGTAAGTTGATGAGAGTAAGGATGTTCAGGAGTTGGGTGGGGAAGGCAGAGTGATGGGGATGTCATAATATAGAGAGAGATGGGTGGAGGTGCAGGGTAAGCTGGTGAGAGTAAGGATGTTCAGGAGTAGGGTGGGGAAGGCAGAGTGATGGGGATGTGATAATATAGAGAGAGATGGGTGGAGGTGCAGTGTAAGTTGGTGAGTGTAAGGATGTTCAGGAGTAGGGTGGGGAAGGCAGAGTGATGGGGATGTGATAATATAGAGAGAGAGGGGTGGAGGTGCAGGGTAAGTTGGTGAGAGTAAGGATGTTCAGGAGTAGGGTGGGGAAGGCAGAGTGATGGGGATGTGATAATCTAGAGTGAGATGGGGGGAGGTGCAGGGTAAGTTGGTGAGAGTAAGGATGTTCAGGAGTAGGGTGGGGAAGGCAGAGTGATGGGGATGTGATAATCTAGAGAGAGATGGGTGGAGGTGCAAGGTAAGTTGGTGAGAGTAAGGATGTTCAGGAGTAGGGTGGGGAAGGCAGAGTGATGGGGATGTGATAATATAGAGAGAGATGGGTGGAGGTGCAAGATAAGTTGGTGAGAGTAAGGATGTTCAGGAGTAGGGTGGGGAAGGCAGAGTGATGGGGATGTGATAATATAGAGAGAGATGGGTGGAGGTGTAGGGTAAGTTGGTGAGAGTAAGGATGTTCAGGAGTAGGGTGGGGAAGGCAGAGTGATGGGGATTTGATAATATAGAGGGAGATGGGTGGAGGTGCAAGGTAAGTTGGTGAGAGTAAGGATGTTCAGGAGTAGGGTGGGGAAGGCAGAGTGATGGGGATGTGATAATACAGAGAGAGATGGGATGAGGTGCAGGGTAAGTTGGTGAGAGTAAGGATGTTCAGGAGTAGGGTGGGGAAGGCAGAGTGATGGGGATGTGATAATATAGAGAGAGATGGGTGGAGGTGCAGGGTAAGTTGGTGAGAGTAAGGATGTTCAGGAGTAGGGTGGGGAAGGCAGAGTGATGGCGATGTGATAATATAGAGAGAGATGGGTGGAGGTGCAGGAATAGTTGGTGAGAGTAAGGATGTTCAGGAGTAGGGTGGGGAAGGCAGAGTGATGGGGATGTGATAATATAGAGAGAGATGGGTGGAGGTGCAAGGTAAGTTGGTGAGAGTAAGGATGTTCAGGAGGAGGGTGGGGAAGGCAGAGTGATGGGGATGTGATAATATATAGAGAGAGATGGGTGGAGGTGCAAGGTAAGTTGGTGAGAGTAAGGATGTTCAGGAGTAGGGTGGGGAAGGCAGAGTGATGGGGATGTGATAATATAGAGAGAGATGGGTGGAGGTGCAGGGTAAGTTGGTGAGAGTAAGGATGTTCAGGAGTAGGGTGGGGAAGGCAGAGTGATGGGGATGTGATAATATAGAGAGAGATGGGTGGAGGTGCAGGGTAAGTTGGTGAGAGTAAGGATGTTCAGGAGTAGCATGGCAAAGGCAGAGTGAGGGGGATGTGATAATATAGAGAGAGATGGGTGGAGGTGCAGGGTAAGTTGGTGAGAGTAAGGATGTTCAGGAGTAGGGTGGGGAAGGCAGAGTGATGGGGATGTGATAATATAGAGAGAGATGGGTGGAGGTGCAAGGTAAGTTGGTGAGAGTAAGGATGTTCAGGAGTAGGGTGGGGAAGGCAGAGTGATGGGGATGTGAGAATATAGAGAGAGATGGGTGGAGGTGCAAGGTAAGTTGGTGAGAGTAAGGATGTTCAGGAGTAGGGTGGGGAAGGCAGAGTGATGGGGATGTGATAATATTGAGAGAGATGGGTGGAGCTGCAGGGTAAGTTGGTGAGAGTAAGGATGTTCAGGAGTAGGGTGGGGAAGGCAGATTGATGGGGATGTGATAATATAGAGAGAGATGGGTGGAGGTGCAAGATAAGTTGGTGAGAGTAAGGATGTACAGGAGTGTGGTGGGGAAGGCAGAGTGATGGGGATGTGACAATATAGAGAGAGATGGGTGGAGGTGCAGGGTAAGTTGGTGAGAGTAAGGATGTTCAGGAGTAGGGTGGGGAAGGCAGAGTGATGGGGATGTGATAATATAGAGAGAGATGGGTGGAGGTGCAGGGTAAGTTGGTGAGAGTAAGGATGTTCAGGAATAGGGTGGGGAAGGCAGAGTGATGGGGATGTGAAAATATAGAGAGAGATGGGTGGAGGTGCAGGGTAAGTTGGTGAGAGGAAGGATGTTCAGGAGTAGGGTGGGGAAGGCAGAGTGATGGGGATGTGATAATGTAGAGAGAGATGGGTGGGAGTGCAGGGTAAGTTGGTGAGAGGAAGGATGTTCAGGAGTAGGGTGGGGAAGGCAGAGTGATGGGGATGTGATAATATAGAGAGAGATGGGTGGAGGTGCAGGGTAAGTTGGTGAGAGTAAGGATGTTCAGGAATAGGGTGGGGAAGGCAGAGTGATGGGGATGTGAAAATATAGAGAGAGATGGGTGGAGGTGCAGGGTAAGTTGGTGAGAGTAGGGATGTTCAGGAGTAGGGTGGGGAAGGCAGAGTGATGGGGATGTGATAATATAGAGAGAGATGGGTGGAGGTACAAGTTAAGTTGGTGAGAGTAAGGATGTTCAGGAGTAGGGTAGGGAAGGCAGAGTGATGGGGATGTGATAATATAGAGAGAGATGGGTGGAGGTGCAGGGTAAGTTGGTGAGAGTAAGGATGTTCAGGAGTAGGGTGGGGAAGGCAGAGTGATGGGGATGTGATAATATACAGAGAGATGGGTGGAGGTGCAGGGTAAGTTGGTGAGAGTAAGGATGTTCAGGAGTATGGTGGGGGAAGGCAGAGTGATGGGGATTTGATAATATAGAGAGATGGGTGGAGGTGCAAGGTAAGTTGGTGAGAGTAAGGATGTTCAGGAGTAGGGTGGGGAAGGCAGAGTGATGGGGATGTGATAATATAGAGAGAGATGGGATGAGGTGCAGGGTAAGTTGGTGAGAGTAAGGATGTTCAGGAGTAGGGTGGGGAAGGCAGATTGATGGGGATGTGATAATATAGAGAGAGATGGGTGGAGGTGCAGGGGAAGTTCTGAGGGTAAGGATGTTCAGGAGTAGGGTGGGGAAGGCAGAGTGATGGCGATGTGATAATATAGAGAGAGATGGGTGGAGGTGCAGGAATAGTTGGTGAGAGTAAGGATGTTCAGGAGTAGGGTGGGGAAGGCAGAGTGATGGGGATGTGATAATATAGAGAGAGATGGGGGGAGGTGCAGGGTAAGTTGGTGAGAGTAAGGATGTTCAGGAGTAGGGTGGGGAAGGCAGAGTGATGGGGATGTGATAATATAGAGAGAGATGGGGGGAGGTGCAGGGTAAGTTGGTGAGAGTAAGGATGTTCAGTAGTAGGGTGGGGAAGGCAGAGTGATGGGGATGTGATAATATAGAGAGAGATGGGGGAGGTGCAAGGTAAGTTGGTGAGAGTAAGGATGTTCAGGAGTAGGGTGGGGAAGGCAGAGTGATGGGGATGTGATAATATAGAGAGAGATGGGTGGAGGTGCAGGGTAAGTTGGTGAGAGTAAGGATGTTCAGGAGTAGGGTGGGGAAGGCAGAGTGATGGGAATGTGGTAATATAGAGAGATGGGTGGAGGTGCAGGGTAAGTTGGTGAGAGTAAGGATGTTCAGGAGTAGGGTGGGGAAGGCAGAGTGATGGGGATGTGATAATATAGAGAGAGATGGGTGGAGGTGCAGGGTAAGTTGGTGAGAGTAAGGATGTTCAGGAGTAGCATGGCAAAGGCAGAGTGATGGGGATGTGATAATATAGAGAGAGATGGGTGGAGGTGCAGGGTAAGTTGGTGAGAGTAAGGATGTTCAGGAGTAGGGTGGGGAAGGCAGAGTGATGGGGATGTGATAATATAGAGAGAGATGGGTGGAGGTGCAGGGTAAGTTGGTGAGAGTAAGGATGTTCAGGAGTAGGGTGGGGAAGGCAGAGTGATGGGGATGTGAGAATATAGAGAGAGATGGGTGGAGGTGCAGGGTAAGTTGGTGAGAGTAAGGATGTTCAGGAGTAGGGTGGGGAAGGCAGAGTGATGGGGATGTGATAATATAGAGAGAGATGGGTGGAGGTGCAAGCTAAGTTGGTGAGAGTAAGGATGTTCAGGAGAAGGGTGGGGAAGGCAGAGTGATGGGGATGTGATAATATAGAGAGAGATGGGTGGAGGTGCAAGGTAAGTTGGTGAGAGTAAGGATGTTCAGGAGTAGGGTGGGGAAGGCAGAGTGATGGGGATGTGATAACATAGAGAGAGATGGGTGGAGCTGCAGGGTAAGTTGGTGAGAGTAAGGATGTTCAGGAGTAGGGTGGGGAAGGCAGATTGATGGGGATGTGATAATATAGAGAGAGATGGGTGGAGGTGCAAGATAAGTTGTTGAGAGTAAGGATGTACAGGAGTAGGGTGGGGAAGGCAGAGTGATGGGGATGTGACAAAATAGCGAGTGATGGGTGGAGGTGCAGGGTAAGTTGGTGAGAGTAAGGATGTTCAGGAGTAGGGTGGGGAAGGCAGAGTGATGGGGATGTGATAATGTAGAGACAGATGGGTGGGAGTGCAGGGTAAGTTGGTGAGAGTAAGGATGTTCAGGAGTAGGGTGGGGAAGGCAGAGTGATGGGGATGTGATAATATAGAGAGAGATGGGTGGAGGTGCAGGGTAAGTTGGTGAGAGTAAGGATGTTCAGGAGTAGGGTGGGGAAGGCAGAGTGATGGGGATGTGACAAAATAGCGAGTGATGGGTGGAGGTGCAGGGTAAGTTGGTGAGAGTAAGGATGTTCAGGAGTAGGGTGGGGAAGGCAGAGTGATGGGGATGTGATAATGTAGAGAGAGATGGGTGGGAGTGCAGGGTATGTTGGTGAGAGTAAGGATGTTCAGGAGTAGGGTGGGGAAGGCAGAGTGATGGGGATGTGATAATATAGAGAGAGATGGGTGGAGGTGCAGGGTAAGTTGGTGAGAGAAAGGATGTTCAGGAGGAGGGTGGGGAAGGCAGAGTGATGGGGATGGGATAATATAGCGAGAGATGGGTGGAGGTGCAGGGTAAGTTGGTGAGAGTAAGGATGTTCAGGAGTAGGGTGGGGAAGGCAGAGTGATGGGGATGTGATAATATAGAGAGAGATGGGTGGAGGTGCAGGGTAAGTTGTTGTGAGTAAGGATGTTCAGGAGTAGGGTGGGGAAGGCAGAGTGATGGGGATGTGATAATATAGAGAGAGATGGGTGGAGGTGCAGTGAAAGTTGGTGAGAGTAATGATGTTCAGGAGTAGGGTGGGGAAGTCAGAGTGATGGGGATGTGATAATATAGAGAGAGATGGGTGGAGGTGCAAGGTGAGTTGGTGAGAGTAAGGATGTTCAGGAGTAGGGTGGGGAAGGCAGAGTGATGGGGATGTGATAATATCGAGAGAGATGGGTGGAGGAGCAGGGTAAGTTGGTGAGAGTAATGATGTTCAGGAGTAGGGTGGGGAAGTCAGAGTGATGGGGATGTGATAATATAGAGAGAGATGGGTGGAGGTGGAAGGTGAGTTGGTGAGAGTAAGGATGTTCAGGAGTAGGGTGGGGAAGGCAGAGTGATGGGGATGTGATAATATAGAGAGAGATGGGTGGATGTGTAGGGTAAGTTGGTGAGAGTAAGGATGTTCAGGAGTAGGGTGAGGAAGGCAGAGTGATGGGGATGTGATAATATAGAAAGAGATGGGTGGAGGTGCAAGGTTAGTTGGTGAGAGTAAGGATGTTCAGGAATAGGGTGGGGAAGGCAGAGTGATGGGGATGTGATAATATAGAGAGAGATGGGTGGAGGTGCAGGGTAAGTTGGTGAGAGTAAGGATGTTCAGGAGCAGGGTGGGGAAGGCAGAGTGATGGGGATGTGATAATATAGAGAGAGATGGGTGGAGGTGCAAGGGAAGTTGGTGAGAGTAAGGATGTTCAGGAGTAGGGTGGGGAAGGCAGAGTGATGGGGATGTGATAATATAGAGAGAGATGGGTGGAGGTGCAGGGTAAGTTGGTGAGAGTAAGGATGTTCAGGAGTAGGGTGGGGAAGGCAGAGTGATGGGGATGTGATAATATAGAGAGAGATGGGTGGAGGTGCAGGGTAAGTTGGTGAGAGTAAGGATGTTCAGGAGTAGGGTGGGGAAGGCAGAGTGATGGGGATGTGATAATATAGAGAGAGATGGGTGGAGGTGCAAGGGAAGTTGGTGAGAGTAAGGGTGTTCAGGAGTAGGGTGGGGAAGGCAGAGTGATGGGGATGTGATAATATAGAGAGAGATGGGTGGAGGTGCAGGGTAAGTTGGTGAGAGTAAGGATGTTCAGGAGTAGGGTGGGGAAGGCAGAGTGATGGGGATGTGATAATATAGAGAGAGATGGGTGGAGGTGCAGGGTAAGTTGGTGAGAGTAAGGATGTTCAGGAGTAGGGTGGGGAAGGCAGAGTGATGGGGATGTGATAATATAGAGAGAGATGGGTGGAGGTGCAGGGTAAGTTGGTGAGAGTAAGGATGTTCAGGAGTAGGGTGGGGAAGGCAGAGTGATGGGGATGTGATAATATAGAGAGAGATGGGTGGATGTGCAGGGTAAGTTGGTGAGAGTAAGGATGTTCAGGAGTAGGGTGGGGAAGGCAGAGTGATGGGGATGTGATAATATAGAGAGAGATGGGTGGAGGTGCAGGGTAAGTTGGTGTGAGTAAGGATGTTCCGGATTAGGGTGGGGAAGGCAGAGTGATGGGGATGTGATAATATAGAGATGGGTGGAGGTGCAAGGTAAGTTGGTGAGAGTAAGGATGTTCAGGAGTAGGGTGGTGAAGGCAGAGTGATGGGGATGTGATAATATAGAGAGAGATGGGTGGAGGAGCAGGGTAAGTTGGTGAGAGTAAGGATCTCCAGGAGTAGGGTGGGGAAGGCAGAGTGATGGGGATGTGATAATATAGAGAGAGATGGGTGGAGGTGCAAGGTAAGTTGGTGAGAGTAAGGATGTTCAGGAGTAGGGTGGGGAAGTCAGAGTGATGGGGATGTGATAATATAGAGAGAGATGGGTGGAGGTGCAAGGTGAGTTGGTGAGAGTAAGGATGTTCAGGAGTAGGGTGGGGAAGGCAGAGTGATGGGGATGTGATAATATAGAGAGAGATGGGTGGAGGTGCAGGGTAAGTTGTTGTGAGTAAGGATGTTCAGGAGTAGGGTGGGGAAGGCAGAGTGATGGGGATGTGATAATATAGAGAGAGATGGGTGGAGGTGCAGTGAAAGTTGGTGAGAGTAATGATGTTCAGGAGTAGGGTGGGGAAGTCAGAGTGATGGGGATGTGATAATATAGAGAGAGATGGGTGGAGGTGCAAGGTGAGTTGGTGAGAGTAAGGATGTTCAGGAGTAGGGTGGGGAAGGCAGAGTGATGGGGATGTGATAATATCGAGAGAGATGGGTGGAGGAGCAGGGTAAGTTGGTGAGAGTAATGATGTTCAGGAGTAGGGTGGGGAAGTCAGAGTGATGGGGATGTGATAATATAGAGAGAGATGGGTGGAGGTGGAAGGTGAGTTGGTGAGAGTAAGGATGTTCAGGAGTAGGGTGGGGAAGGCAGAGTGATGGGGATGTGATAATATAGAGAGAGATGGGTGGATGTGTAGGGTAAGTTGGTGAGAGTAAGGATGTTCAGGAGTAGGGTGAGGAAGGCAGAGTGATGGGGATGTGATAATATAGAAAGAGATGGGTGGAGGTGCAAGGTTAGTTGGTGAGAGTAAGGATGTTCAGGAATAGGGTGGGGAAGGCAGAGTGATGGGGATGTGATAATATAGAGAGAGATGGGTGGAGGTGCAGGGTAAGTTGGTGAGAGTAAGGATGTTCAGGAGCAGGGTGGGGAAGGCAGAGTGATGGGGATGTGATAATATAGAGAGAGATGGGTGGAGGTGCAAGGGAAGTTGGTGAGAGTAAGGATGTTCAGGAGTAGGGTGGGGAAGGCAGAGTGATGGGGATGTGATAATATAGAGAGAGATGGGTGGAGGTGCAGGGTAAGTTGGTGAGAGTAAGGATGTTCAGGAGTAGGGTGGGGAAGGCAGAGTGATGGGGATGTGATAATATAGAGAGAGATGGGTGGAGGTGCAGGGTAAGTTGGTGAGAGTAAGGATGTTCAGGAGTAGGGTGGGGAAGGCAGAGTGATGGGGATGTGATAATATAGAGAGAGATGGGTGGAGGTGCAAGGGAAGTTGGTGAGAGTAAGGGTGTTCAGGAGTAGGGTGGGGAAGGCAGAGTGATGGGGATGTGATAATATAGAGAGAGATGGGTGGAGGTGCAGGGTAAGTTGGTGAGAGTAAGGATGTTCAGGAGTAGGGTGGGGAAGGCAGAGTGATGGGGATGTGATAATATAGAGAGAGATGGGTGGAGGTGCAGGGTAAGTTGGTGAGAGTAAGGATGTTCAGGAGTAGGGTGGGGAAGGCAGAGTGATGGGGATGTGATAATATAGAGAGAGATGGGTGGAGGTGCAGGGTAAGTTGGTGAGAGTAAGGATGTTCAGGAGTAGGGTGGGGAAGGCAGAGTGATGGGGATGTGATAATATAGAGAGAGATGGGTGGATGTGCAGGGTAAGTTGGTGAGAGTAAGGATGTTCAGGAGTAGGGTGGGGAAGGCAGAGTGATGGGGATGTGATAATATAGAGAGAGATGGGTGGAGGTGCAGGGTAAGTTGGTGTGAGTAAGGATGTTCCGGATTAGGGTGGGGAAGGCAGAGTGATGGGGATGTGATAATATAGAGATGGGTGGAGGTGCAAGGTAAGTTGGTGAGAGTAAGGATGTTCAGGAGTAGGGTGGTGAAGGCAGAGTGATGGGGATGTGATAATATAGAGAGAGATGGGTGGAGGAGCAGGGTAAGTTGGTGAGAGTAAGGATCTCCAGGAGTAGGGTGGGGAAGGCAGAGTGATGGGGATGTGATAATATAGAGAGAGATGGGTGGAGGTGCAAGGTAAGTTGGTGAGAGTAAGGATGTTCAGGAGTAGGGTGGGGAAGGCAGAGTGATGGGGATGTGATAATATGGAGAGAGATGGGTGGAGGTGCAGGGTAAGTTGTTGTGAGGAAGAATGTTCAGGAGTAGGGTGGGGAAGGCAGAGTGATGGGGATGTGATAATATAGAGAGAGATGGGTGGAGGTGCAGGGTAAGTTGGTGAGAGTAAGGATGTTCAGGAGTAGGGTGGGGAAGGCAGAGTGATGGGGATGTGATAATATAGAGAGAGATGGGTGGAGGTGCAAGCTAAGTTGGTGAGAGTAAGGATGTTCAGGAGAAGGGTGGGGAAGGCAGAGTGATGGGGATGTGATAATATAGAGAGAGATGGGTGGAGGTGCAAGGTAAGTTGGTGAGAGTAAGGATGTTCAGGAGTAGGGTGGGGAAGGCAGAGTGATGGGGATGTGATAATATAGAGAGAGATGGGTGGAGCTGCAGGGTAAGTTGGTGAGAGTAAGGATGTTCAGGAGTAGGGTGGGGAAGGCAGATTGATGGGGATGTGATAATATAGAGAGAGATGGGTGGAGGTGCAAGATAAGTTGTTGAGAGTAAGGATGTACAGGAGTAGGGTGGGGAAGGCAGAGTGATGGGGATGTGACAAAATAGCGAGTGATGGGTGGAGGTGCAGGGTAAGTTGGTGAGAGTAAGGATGTTCAGGAGTAGGGTGGGGAAGGCAGAGTGATGGGGATGTGATAATGTAGAGACAGATGGGTGGGAGTGCAGGGTAAGTTGGTGAGAGTAAGGATGTTCAGGAGTAGGGTGGGGAAGGCAGATTGATGGGGATGTGATAATATAGAGAGAGATGGGTGGAGGTGCAAGATAAGTTGGTGAGAGTAAGGATGTACAGGAGTAGGGTGGGGAAGGCAGAGTGATGGGGATGTGACAAAATAGCGAGTGATGGGTGGAGGTGCAGGGTAAGTTGGTGAGAGTAAGGATGTTCAGGAGTAGGGTGGGGAAGGCAGAGTGATGGGGATGTGATAATGTAGAGAGAGATGGGTGGGAGTGCAGGGTATGTTGGTGAGAGTAAGGATGTTCAGGAGTAGGGTGGGGAAGGCAGAGTGATGGGGATGTGATAATATAGAGAGAGATGGGTGGAGGTGCAGGGTAAGTTGGTGAGAGAAAGGATGTTCAGGAGGAGGGTGGGGAAGGCAGAGTGATGAGGATGTGATAATATAGCGAGAGATGGGTGGAGGTGCAGGGTAAGTTGGTGAGAGTAAGGATGTTCAGGAGTAGGGTGGGGAAGGCAGAGTGATGGGGATGTGATAATATAGAGAGAGATGGGTGGAGGTGCAAGGTAAGTTGTTGTGAGTAAGGATGTTCAGGAGTAGGGTGGGGAAGGCAGAGTGATGGGGATGTGATAATATAGAGAGAGATGGGTGGAGGTGCAGGGAAAGTTGGTGAGAGTAATGATGTTCAGGAGTAGGGTGGGGAAGTCAGAGTGATGGGGATGTGATAATACAGAGAGAGATGGGTGGAGGTGCAAGGTGAGTTGGTGAGAGTAAGGATGTTCAGGAGTAGGGTGGGGAAGGCAGAGTGATGGGGATGTGATAATATCGAGAGAGATGGGTGGAGGAGCAGGGTAAGTTGGTGAGAGTAATGATGTTCAGGAGTAGGGTGGGGAAGTCAGAGTGATGGGGATGTGATAATATAGAGAGAGATGGGTGGAGGTGGAAGGTGAGTTGGTGAGAGTAAGGATGTTCAGGAGTAGGGTGGGGAAGGCAGAGTGATGGGGATGTGATAATATAGAGAGAGATGGGTGGATGTGTAGGGTAAGTTGGTGAGAGTAAGGATGTTCAGGAGTAGGGTGAGGAAGGCAGAGTGATGGGGATGTGATAATATAGAAAGAGATGGGTGGAGGTGCAAGGTTAGTTGGTGAGAGTAAGGATGTTCAGGAATAGGGTGGGGAAGGCAGAGTGATGGGGATGTGATAATATAGAGAGAGATGGGTGGAGGTGCAGGGTAAGTTGGTGAGAGCAAGGATGTTCAGGAGCAGGGTGGGGAAGGCAGAGTGATGGGGATGTGATAATATAGAGAGAGATGGGTGGAGGTGCAGGGTAAGTTGGTGAGAGTAAGGATGTTCAGGAGTAGGGTGGGGAAGGCAGAGTGATGGGGATGTGATAATATAGAGAGAGATGGGTGGAGGTGCAAGGGAAGTTGGTGAGAGTAAGGGTGTTCAGGAGTAGGGTGGGGAAGGCAGAGTGATGGGGATGTGATAATATAGAGAGAGATGGTTGGAGGTGCAGGGTAAGTTGGTGAGAGTAAGGATGTTCAGGAGTAGGGTGGGGAAGGCAGAGTGATGGGGATGTGATAATATAGAGAGAGATGGGTGGAGGTGCAGGGTAAGTTGGTGTGAGTAAGGATGTTCCGGAGTAGGGTGGGGAAGGCAGAGTGATGGGGATGTGATAATATAGAGATGGGTGGAGGTGCAAGGTAAGTTGGTGAGAGTAAGGATGTTCAGGAGTAGGGTGGGGAAGGCAGAGTGATGGGGATGTGATAATATAGAGAGAGATGGGTGGAGGTGCAGGGTAAGTTGGTGTGAGTAAGGATGTTCCGGATTAGGGTGGGGAAGGCAGAGTGATGGGGATGTGATAATATAGAGATGGGTGGAGGTGCAAGGTAAGTTGGTGAGAGTAAGGATGTTCAGGAGTAGGGTGGTGAAGGCAGAGTGATGGGGATGTGATAATATAGAGAGAGATGGGTGGAGGAGCAGGGTAAGTTGGTGAGAGTAAGGATCTCCAGGAGTAGGGTGGGGAAGGCAGAGTGATGGGGATGTGATAATATAGAGAGAGATGGGTGGAGGTGCAAGGTAAGTTGGTGAGAGTAAGGATGTTCAGGAGTAGGGTGGGGAAGGCAGAGTGATGGGGATGTGATAATATGGAGAGAGATGGGTGGAGGTGCAGGGTAAGTTGTTGTGAGGAAGAATGTTCAGGAGTAGGGTGGGGAAGGCAGAGTGATGGGGATGTGATAAGATATAGAGAGATGGGTGGAGGTGCAGGGTAAGTTGGTGAGAGTAAGGATGTTCAGGAGTAGGGTGGGGAAGGCAGAGTGATGGGGATGTGATAATATAGAGAGAGATGGGTGGAGGTGCAGGGTAAGTTGGTGAGAGTAAGGATGTTCAGGAGTAGGGTCGGGAAGGCAGAGTGATGGGGATGTGATAATATAGAGAGAGATGGGTGGAGGTGCAGGTTAAGTTGGTGAGAGTAATGATGTTCAGGAGTAGGGTGGGGAAGGCAGAGTGATGGGGATGTGATAATATAGAGAGAGATGGGTGGAGGTGCAGGGTAAGTTGGTGAGAGTAAGGATGTTCAGGAGTAGGGTGGGGAAGGCAGAGTGATGGGGATGTGATAATATAGAGAGAGATGGGTGGAGGTGCAGGGTAAGTTGGTGAGAGTAAGGATGTTCAGGAGTAGGGTGGGGAAGGCAGAGTGATGGGGATGTGATAATATAGAGAGAGATGGGTGGCGGTGCAAGCTAAGTTGGTGAGAGTAAGGATGTTCAGGAGTAGGGTGGGGAAGGCAGAGTGATGGGGATGTGATAATATAGAGAGAGATGGGTGGAGGTGCAAGGTAAGTTGGTGAGAGTAAGGATGTTCAGGAGTAGGGTGGGGAAGGCAGAGTGATGGGGATGTGATAATATAGAGAGAGATGGGTGGAGGTGCAAGGTTAGTTGGTGAGAGTAAGGATGTTCAGGAGTAGGGTGGGGAAGGCAGAGTGATGGGGATGTGATAATATAGAGAGAGATGGGTGGAGGTGCAGGGTAAGTTGGTGAGAGTAAGGATGTTCAGGAGTAGGGTGGGGAAGGCAGAGTGATGGGGATGTGATAATACAGAGAGAGATGGGTGGAGGTGCAAGGTTAGTTGGTGAGAGTAAGGATGTTCAGGAGTAGGGTGGGGAAGGCAGAGTGATGGGGATGTGATAATATAGAGAGAGATGGGTGGACGTGCAAGCTCTGTTGGTGAGAGTAAGGATGTTCAGGAGTAGGGTGGGGAAGGCAGAGTGATGGGGATGTGATAATATAGAGAGAGATGGGTGGAGGTGCAGGGTAAGTTGTTGAGAGAAAGGATGTTCAGGAGTAGGTTGGGGAAGGCAGAGTGATGGGGATGTGATAATATATAGAGAGATGGGTGGAGGTGCAAGGTAAGCTGGTGAGAGTAAGGATGTTCAGGAGTAGGGTGGGGAAGGCAGAGTGATGGGGATGTGATAATATAGATAGAGATGGGTGGAGGTGCAAGGTATGTTGGTGAGAGTAAGGATGTTCAGGAATAGGGTGGGGAAGGCAGTGTGATGGGGATGTGATAATATAGAGAGAGATGGGTGGAGGTGCAGGGTAAGTTGGTGAGAGTAAGGATGTTCAGGAGTAGGGTGGGGAAGGCAGAGTGATGGGGATGTGATAATATAGAGAGAGATGGGTGGAGGTGCAGGGTAAGTTGGTGAGAGTAAGGATGTTCAGGAGTAGGGTGGGGAAGGCAGAGTGATGGGGATGTGATAATATAGAGAGAGATGGGTGGAGGTGCAGGGTAAGTTGGTGAGAGTAAGGATGTTCAGGAGTATGGTGGGGAAGGCAGAGTGATGGGGATGTGATAACATCGAGAGAGATGGGTGGAGGTGCAGTGTAAGTTGGTGAGAGTAATGATGTTCAGGAGTAGGGTGGGGAAGTCAGAGTGATGGGGATGTGATAATATAGAGAGAGATGGGTGGAGGTGCAGGGTAAGTTGGTGAGAGTAAGGATGTTCAGGAGTAGGGTGGGGAAGGCAGAGTGATGGGGATGTGATAATATAGAGAGAGATGGGTGGAGGTGCAGGGTAAGTTGGTGAGAGTAAGGATGTTCAGGAGTAGGGTGGGGAAGGCAGAGTGATGGGGATGTGATAATACAGAGAGAGATGGGTGGCGGTGCAAGCTAAGTTGGTGAGAGTAAGGATGTTCAGGAGTAGGGTGGGGAAGGCAGAGTGATGGGGATGTGATAATATAGAGAGAGATGGGTGGAGGTGCAAGGTAAGTTGGTGAGAGTAAGGATGTTCAGGAGTAGGGTGGGGAAGGCAGAGTGATGGGGATGTGATAATATAGAGAGAGATGGGTGGAGGTGCAGGGTAAGTTGGTGAGAGTAAGGATGTTCAGGAGTAGGGTGGGGAAGGCAGAGTGATGGGGATGTGATAATATAGAGAGAGATGAGTGGAGGTGCAGGGTAAGTTGGTGAGAGTAAGGATGTTCAGGAGTATGGTGGGGAAGGCAGAGTGATGGGGATGTGATAACATCGAGAGAGATGGGTGGAGGTGCAGTGTAAGTTGGTGAGAGTAATGATGTTCAGGAGTAGGGTGGGGAAGTCAGAGTGATGGGGATGTGATAATATAGAGAGAGATGCGTGGAGGTGCAAGGTAAGTTGGTGAGAGTAAGGATGTTCAGGAGTAGGGTGGGGAAGGCAGAGTGATGGGGATCTGATAATATAGAGAGAGATGGGTGGAGGTGCAGGGTAAGTTGGTGAGAGTAAGGATGTTCAGGAGTAGGGTGAGGAAGGCAGAGTGATGGGGATGTGATAATATAGAAAGAGATGGGTGGAGGTGCAAGGTAAGTTGGTGAGAGTAAGGATGTTCAGGAGTAGGGTGGGGAAGGCAGAGTGATGGGGATGTGATAATATAGAGAGAGATGGGTGGAGGTGCAGGGTAAGTTGGTAAGAGTAAGGATGTTCAGGAGTAGGGTGGGGAAGGCAGAGTGATGGGGATGTGATAATATAGAGAGAGATGGGTGGAGGTGCAAGGTAAGTTGGTGAGAGTAAGGATGTTCAGGAGTAGGGTGGGGAAGGCAGAGTGATGGGGATGTGATAATATAGAGAGAGATGGGTGGAGGTGCAAGGTAAGTTGGTGAGAGTAAGGATGTTCAGGAGTAGGGTGGGGAAGGCAGAGTGATGGGGATGTGATAATATAGAGAGAGATGGGTGGAGGTGCAGGGTAAGTTGGTGAGAGTAAGGATGTTCAGGAGTAGGTTGGGGAAGGCAGAGTGATGGGAATGTGATAATATAGAGAGAGATGGGTGGAGGTGCAAGGTTAGTTGGTGAGAGTAAGGATGTTCAGGAGTAGGGTGGGGAAGGCAGAGTGATGGGGATGTGATAATATAGAGAGAGATGGGTGGAGGTGCAGGGTAAGTTGGTGAGAGTAAGGATGTTCAGGAGTAGGGTGGGGAAGGCAGAGTGATGGGGATGTGATAATATAGAGAGAGATGGGTGGAGGTGCAAGGTTAGTTGGTGAGAGTAAGGATGTTCAGGAGTAGGGTGGGGATGGCAGAGTGATGGGGATGTGATAATATAGAGAGAGATGGGTGGAGGTGCAGGGTAAGTTGGTGAGAGTAAGGATGTTCAGGAGTAGGGTGGGGAAGGCAGAGTGATGGGGATGTGATAATATAGAGAGAGATGGGTGGCGGTGCAAGCTAAGTTGGTGAGAGTAAGGATGTTCAGGAGTAGGGTGGGGAAGGCAGAGTGATGGGGATGTGATAATATAGAGAGAGATGGGTGGAGGTGCAAGGTAAGTTGGTGAGAGTAAGGATGTTCAGGAGTAGAGTGGGGAAGGCAGAGTGATGGGGATGTGATAATATAGAGAGAGATGGGTGGAGGTGCAGGGTAAGTTGGTGAGAGTAAGGATGTTCAGGAGTAGGGTGGGGATGGCAGAGTGATGGGGATGTGATAATATAGAGAGAGATGGGTGGACGTGCAAGCTATGTTGGTGAGAGTAAGGATGTTCAGGAGTAGGGTGGGGAAGGCAGAGTGATGGGGATGTGATAATATAGAGAGAGATGGGTGGAGGTGCAGGGTAAGTTGGTGAGAGTAAGGATGTTCAGGAGTAGGGTGGGGAAGGCAGAGTGATGGGGATGTGATAATATAGAGAGAGATGGGTGGCGGTGCAAGCTAAGTTGGTGAGAGTAAGGATGTTCAGGAGTAGGGTGGGGAAGGCAGAGTGATGGGGATGTGATAATATAGAGAGAGATGGGTGGAGGTGCAAGGTAAGTTGGTGAGAGTAAGGATGTTCAGGAGCAGAGTGGGGAAGGCAGAGTGATGGGGATGTGATAATATAGAGAGAGATGGGTGGAGGTGCAGGGTAAGTTGGTGAGAGTAAGGATGTTCAGGAGTAGGGTGGGGATGGCAGAGTGATGGGGATGTGATAATATAGAGAGAGATGGGTGGACGTGCAAGCTATGTTGGTGAGAGTAAGGATGTTCAGGAGTAGGGTGGGGAAGGCAGAGTGATGGGGATGTGATAATATAGAGAGAGATGGGTGGAGGTGCAGGGTAAGTTGGTGAGAGTAAGGATGTTCAGGAGTAGGTTGGGGAAGGCAGAGTGATGGGGATGTGATAATATATAGAGAGATGGGTGGAGGTGCAAGGTAAGTTGGTGAGAGTAAGGATGTTCAGGAGTAGGGTGGGGAAGGCAGAGTGATGGGGATGTGATAATATATAGAGAGATGGGTGGAGGTGCAAGGTAAGTTGGTGAGAGTAAGGATGTTCAGGAGTAGGGTGGGGAAGGCAGAGTGATGGGGATGTGATAATATAGAGAGAGATGGGTGGAGGTGCAAGGTATGTTGGTGAGAGTAAGGATGTTCAGGAATAGGGTGGGGAAGGCAGAGTGATGGGGATGTGATAATATAGAGAGAGATGGGTGGAGGTGCAGGGTAAGTTGGTGAGAGTAAGGATGTTCAGGAGTAGGGTGTGGAAGGCAGAGTGATGGGGATGTGATAATATAGAGAGAGATGGGTGGAGGTGCAGGGTAAGTTGTGAGTAAGGATGTTCAGGAGTAGGGTGGGGAAGGCAGAGTGATGGGGATGTGATAATATAGAGAGAGATGGGTGGAGGTGCAGGGTAAGTTGGTGAGAGTAAGGATGTTCAGGAGTAGGGTGGGGAAGGCAGAGTGATGGGGATGTGATAACATCGAGAGAGATGGGTGGAGGTGCAGTGTAAGTTGGTGAGAGTAATGATGTTCAGGAGTAGGGTGGGGAAGTCAGAGTGATGGGGATGTGATAATATAGAGAGAGATGGGTGGAGGTGCAAGGTAAGTTGGTGAGAGTAAGGATGTTCAGGAGTAGGGTGGGGAAGGCAGAGTGATGGGGATGTGATAATACAGAGAGAGATGGGTGGAGGTGTAGGGTAAGTTGGTGAGAGTAAGGATGTTCAGGAGTAGGGTGAGGAAGGCAGAGTGATGGGGATGTGATAATATAGAAAGAGATGGGTGGAGGTGCAAGGTAAGTTGGTGAGAGTAAGGATGTTCAGGAGTAGGGTGGGGAAGGCAGAGTGATGGGGATGTGATAATATAGAGAGAGATGGGTGGAGGTGCAGGGTAAGTTGGTAAGAGTAAGGATGTTCAGGAGTAGGTTGGGGAAGGCAGAGTGATGGGGATGTGATAATATAGAGAGAGATGGGTGGAGGTGCAGGGTAAGTTGGTGTGAGTAAGGATGTTCCGGAGTAGGGTGGGGAAGGCAGAGTGATGGGGATGTGATAATATAGAGAGAGATGGGTGGAGGTGCAAGGTAAGTTGGTGAGAGTAAGGATGTTCAGGAGTAGGGTGGGGAAGGCAGAGTGATGGGGCTGTGATAATATAGAGAGAGATGGGTGGAGGTGCAGGGTAAGTTGGTGAGAGTAAGGATGTTCAGGAGTAGGGTGGGGAAGGCAGAGTGATGGGGATGTGATAATATAGAGAGAGATGGGTGGAGGTGCAGGGTAAGTTGGTGAGAGTAAGGATGTTCAGGAGTAGGGTGGGGAAGGCAGAGTGATGGGGATGTGATAATATAGAGAGAGATGGGTGGAGGTGCAGGGTAAGTTGGTGAGAGTAAGGATGTTCAGGAGAAGGGTGGGGAAGGCAGAGTGATGGGGATGTGATAATATAGAGAGAGATGGGTGGAAGTGCAGGGTAAGTTGGTGAGAGTAATGATGTTCAGGAGTTGGGTGGGGAAGGCAGAGTGATGGGGATGTGATAATATAGAGAGAGATGGGTGGAGGTGCAACGTAATTTGGTGAGAGTAAGGATGTTCAGGAGTAGGGTGGGGAAGGCAGAGTGATGGGGATGTGATAATATAGAGAGAGATGGGTGGAGGTGCAGGGTAAGTTGGTGAGAGTAAGGATGTTCAGGAGTAGGGTGGGGAAGGCAGAGTGATGGGGATGTGATAATATAGAGAGAGATGGGTGGCGGTGCAAGCTATGTTGGTGAGAGTAAGGATGTTCAGGAGTAGGGTGGGGAAGGCAGAGTGATGGGGATGTGATAATATCGAGAGAGATGGGGGGAGGTGCAGGGTAAGTTGGTGAGAGTAAGGATGTTCAGGAGTAGGGTGGGGAAGGCAGAGTGATGGGGATGTGATAATATAGAGAGAGATGGGTGGAGGTGCAAGGTAAGTTGGTGAGAGTAAGGATGTTGAGGAGTAGGGTGGGGAAGGCAGAGTGATGGGGATGTGATAATATAGAGAGAGATGTGTGGAGGTGCAGGGTAAGTTGGTGAGAGTAAGGATGTTCAGGAGTAGGGTGGGGAAGGCAGAGTGATGGGGATGTGATAATATAGAGAGAGATGGGTGGAGGTGCAAGGTTAGTTGGTGAGAGTAAGGATGTTCAGGAGTAGTGTGGGGAAGGCAGAGTGATGGGGATGTGATAATATAGAGAGAGATGGGTGGACGTGCAAGCTATATTGGTGAGAGTAAGGATGTTCAGGAATAGGGTGGGGAAGGCAGAGTGATGGGGATGTGATAATATAGAGAGAGATGGGTGGAGGTGCAGGGTAAGTTGGGGAGAGTAATGATGTTCAGGAGTAGGGTGGGGAAGGCAGAGTGATGGGGATGTGATAATATAGAGAGAGATGGGTGGAGGTGCAAGGTTAGTTGGTGAGAGTAAGGATGTTCAGGAGTAGGGTGTGGAAGGCACAGTGATGGGGATGTGATAATATAGAGAGAGATGGGTGGAGGTGCAAAGTAAGTTTGTGAGAGTAAGGATGTTCAGGAGTAGGGTGGGGAAGGCAGAGTGATGGGGATGTGATAATATAGAGAGAGATGGGTGGAGGTGCAGGGTAAGTTGGTGAGAGTAAGGATGTTCAGGAGTAGGGTGGGGAAGGCAGAGTGATGGGGATGTGATAATATAGAGAGAGATGGGTGGAGGTGCAGGGTAAGTTGGTGAGAGTAAGGATGTTCAGGAGTAGGGTGGGGAAGGCAGAGTGATGGGGATGTGATAATATAGAGAGAGATGGGTGGAGGTGCAGGGTAAGTTGGTGAGAGTAAGGATGTTCAGGAGTAGGGTGGGGAAGGCAGAGTGATGGGGATGTGATAATATAGAGAGAGATGGGTGGAGGTGCAGGGTAAGTTGGTGAGAGTAAGGATGTTCAGGAGTAGGGTGGGGAAGGCAGAGTGATGGGGATGTGATAATATGGAGAGAGATGGGTGGAGGTGCAGGGTAAGTTGTTGTGAGTAAGAATGTTCAGGAGTAGGGTGGGGAAGGCAGAGTGATGGGGATGTGATAATATATAGAGAGATGGGTGGAGGTGCAGGGTAAGTTGGTGAGAGTAAGGATGTTCAGGAGTAGGGTGGGGAAGGCAGAGTGATGGGGATGTGATAATACAGAGAGAGATGGGTGGAGGTGCAGGGTAAGTTGTTGTGAGTAAGGATGTTCAGGAGTAGGGTGGGGAAGGCAGAGTGATGGGGATGTGATAATATAGAGAGAGATGGGTGGAGGTGCAAGGTAAGTTGGTGAGAGTAAGGATGTTCAGGAGTAGGGTGGGGAAGGCAGAGTGATGGGGATGTGATAATATAGAGAGAGATGGGTGGAGGTGCAGGGTAAGTTGGTGAGAGTAATGATGTTCAGGAGTAGGGTGAGGAAGGCAGAGTGATGGGGATGTGATAATATAGAGAGAGATGGGTGGAGGTGCAGGGTAAGTTGGTGAGAGTAAGGATGTTCAGGAGTAGGGTGGGGAAGGCAGAGTGATGGGGATGTGATAATATAGAGAGAGATGGGTGGAGGTGCAGGGTAAGTTGGTGCGAGTAAGGATGTTCAGGAGTAGGGTGGGGAAGGCAGAGTGATGGGGATGTGATAATATAGAGAGAGATGGGTGGAGGTGCAGGGTAAGTTGGTGAGAGTAAGGATGTTGAGTAGGGTGGCAAGGCAGAGTAATGGGGATGTGATAATATAGAGAGAGATTGGTGGAGGTGCAGGGTAAGTTGGTGAGAGTAAGGATGTTCAGGAGTAGGGTGGGGAAGGCAGAGTGATGGGGATTTGATAATATAGAGAGAGATGGGTGGAGCTGCAGGGTAAGTTGGTGAGAGTAAGGATGGTCAGGAGTAGGGTGGGGAAGGCAGAGTGATGGGGATGTGATAATATAGAGAGAGATGGGTGGAGGTGCATGGTAAGTTGGTGAGAGTAAGGATGTTCAGGAGTAGGGTGGGGAAGGCAGAGAGATGGATGGAGGTGCAGGGTAAGTTGGTGAGAGTAAGGATGTTCAGGAGTAGGGTGGGGAAGGCAGAGTGATGGGGATGTGATAATATCGAGAGAGATGGGTGGAGGTGCAAGGTTAGTTGGTGAGAGTAAGGATGTTCAGGATTAGGGTGGGGAAGGCAGAGTGATGGGGATGTGATAATATAGAGAGAGATGGGTGGAGGTGCAGGGTAAGTTGGTGAGAGTAAGGATGTTCAGGAGTAGGGTGGGGAAGGCAGAGTGATGGGGATGTGATAATATAGAGAGAGATGGGTGGAGGTGCAGGGTAAGTTGGTGAGAGTAAGGATGTTCAGGAGTAGGGTGGGGAAGGCAGAGTGATGGGGATGTGATAATATAGAGAGAGATTGGTGGAGGTGCAGGGTAAGTTGGTGAGAGTAAGCATGTTCAGGAGTAGGGTGGGGAAGGCAGAGTGATGGGGATGTGATAATATAGAGAGAGATGGGTGGAGGTACAGGGTAAGTTGGTGAGAGTAAGGATGATCAGGAGTAGGGTGGGGAAGGCAGAGTGATGGGGATGTGATAATATATAGAGAGATGGGTGGAGCTGCAGGGTAAGTTGCTGAGAGTAAGGATGTTGAGTAGGATGGGGAAGGCAGAGTGATGGGGATGTGATAATATAGAGAGAGATGGGTGGAGGTGCAGGGTAAGTTGGTGAGAGTAAGGATGTTCAGGAGTAGGGTGGGGAAGTCAGAGTGAAGGGGATGTGATAATATAGAGAGAGATGGGTGGAGGTGCAGGGTAAGTTGCTGAGAGTAAGGATGTTCAGGAGTAGGGTGGGGAAGGCAGAGTGATGGGGATGTGATAATATAGAGAGAGATGGGTGGAGGTACAGAGTAAGTTGGAAAGAGTAAGGATGTTCAGGAGAAGGGTGGGGAAGGCAGAGTGATGGGGATGTGATAATATAGAGAGAGATGGGTGGAGATGCAAGGTAAGTTGGTGAGAGTAAGGATGATCAGGAGTAGGGTGGGGAAGGAAGAGTGATGGGGATGTGATAATATAGAGAGAGATGGGTGGAGGTGCAGGGTAAGTTGGTGAGAGTAAGGATGTTCAGGAGTAGGGTGGGGAAGGCAGAGTGATGGGGATGTGATAATATAGAGATGGGTGGAGGTGCAAGGTAAATTGGTGTGAGTAAGGATGTTCCGGAGTAGGGTGGGGAAGGCAGAGTGATGGGGATGTGATAATATAGAGATGGGTGGAGGTGCAAGGTAAGTTGGTGAGAGTAAGGATGTTCAGGAGTAGGGTGGGGAAGGCAGAGTGATGGGGATGTGATAATATAGAGAGAGATGGGTGGAGGTGCAGGGTAAGTTGTTGAGAGTAAGGATGTTCAGGAGTAGGGTGGGGAAGGCAGAGTGATGGGGATGTGATAATATAGAGAGAGATGGGTGGAGGTGCAAGGTAAGTTGGTGAGAGTAAGGATGTTCAGGAGTAGGGTGGGGAAGGCAGAGTGATGGGGTGTGAAAATATAGAGAGAGATGGGTGGATGTGCAAGGTAAGTTGGTGAGAGTAAGGATGATCAGGAGTTGGGTGGGGAAGGCAGAGTGATGGGGATGTGATAATATATAGAGAGATGGGTGGAGATGCAGGGTAAGTTGCTGAGAGTAAGGATGTTGAGTAGGGTGGGGAAGGCAGAGTGATGGGGATGTGTTAATATAGAGAGAGATGGGTGTAGGTGCAAGGTAAGTTGGTGAGAGTAAGGATGTTCAGGAGTAGGGTGGGGAAGTCAGAGTGATGGGGATGTGATAATATAGAGAGAGATGGGTGGAGGTGCAGGGTAAGTTGGTGTGAGTAAGGATGTTCAGGAGTAGGGTGGGGAAGGCAGAGTGATGGGGATGTGATAATGTAGAGAGAGATGGGTGGAGATGCAGGGTAAGTTGCTGAGAGTAAGGATGTTGAGTAGGGTGGGGAAGGCAGAGTGATGGGGATGTGTTAATATAGAGAGAGATGGGTGGAGGTGCAAGGTAAGTTGGTGAGAGTAAGGATGTTCAGGAGTAGGGTGGGGAAGGCAGAGTGATGGGGATGTGATAATATAGAGAGAGATGGGTGGAGGTGCAGGGTAAGTTGGTGAGAGTAAGGATGTTCAGGAGTAGGGTGGGGAAGGCAGAGTGATGGGGATGTGATAATACAGAGAGAGATGGGTGGAGGTGCAGGGTCAGTTGTTGTGAGTAAGGATGTTCAGGAGTAGGGTGGGGAAGGCAGAGTGATGGGGATGTGATAATATAGAGAGAGATGGGTGGCGGTGCAAGGTAAGTTGGTGAGAGTAAGGATGTTCAAGAGTAGGGTGGGGAAGGCAGAGTGATGGGGATGTGATAATATAGAGAGAGATGGGTGGAGGTGCAGGGTAAGTTGGTGAGAGTAAGCATGTTCAGGAGTAGGGTGGGGAAGGCAGAGTGATGGGGATGTGATAATATAGAGAGAGTTGGGTGGAGGTGCAGGGTAAGTTGGTGAGAGTAAGGATGTTCAGGAGTAGGGTGGGGAAGGCAGAGTGATGGGGATGTGATAATATCGAGAGAGATGGGTGGAGGTGCAGGGTAAGTTGGTGAGAGTAAGGATGTTCAGGAGTAGGGTGGGGAAGGCAGAGTGATGGGGATGTGATAATATCGAGAGAGATGGGTGGAGGTGCAAGGTAAGTTGGTGAGAGTAAGGATGATCAGGAGTAGGGTGGGGAAGGCAGAGTGATGGGGATGTGATAATATATAGAGAGATGGGTGGAGGTGCAGGGTAAGTTGCTGAGAGTAAGGATGTTGAGTAGGATGGGGAAGGCAGAGTGATGGGGATGTGATAATATAGAGAGAGATGGGTGGAGGTGCAGGGTAAGTTGGTGAGAGTAAGGATGTTCAGGAGTAGGGTGGGGAAGTCAGAGTGAAGGGGATGTGATAATATAGAGAGAGATGGGTGGAGGTACAGAGTAAATTGGAGAGAGTAAGGATGTTCAGGAGAAGAGTGGGGAAGGCAGAGTGATGGGGATGTGATAATATAGAGAGAGATGGGTGGAGATGGAAGGTAAGTTGGTGAGAGTAAGGATGATCAGGAGTAGGGTGGGGAAGGAAGAGTGATGGGGATGTGATAATATAGAGAGAGATGGGTGGAGGTGCAGGGTAAGTTGGTGAGAGTAAGGATGTTCAGGAGTAGGGTGGGGAAGGCAGAGTGATGGGGATGTGATAATATAGAGATGGGTGGAGGTGCAAGGTAAATTGGTGTGAGTAAGGATGTTCCGGAGTAGGGTGGGGAAGGCAGAGTGATGGGGATGTGATAATATAGAGATGGGTGGAGGTGCAAGGTAAGTTGGTGAGAGTAAGGATGTTCAGGAGTAGGGTGGGGAAGGCAGAGTGATGGGGATGTGATAATATAGAGAGAGATGGGTGGAGGTGCAGGGTAAGTTGTTGAGAGTAAGGATGTTCAGGAGTAGGGTGGGGAAGGCAGAGTGATGGGGATGTGATAATATAGAGAGAGATGGGTGGAGGTGCAAGGTATGTTGGTGAGAGTAAGGATGTTCAGGAGTAGGGTGGGGAAGGCAGAGTGATGGGGATGTGATAATATAGAGAGAGATGGGTGGAGGTGCAAGGTAAGTTGGTGAGAGTAAGGATGTTCCGGAGTAGGGTGGGGAAGGCAGAGTGATGGGGATGTGATAATATATAGGGAGATGGGTGGAGGTGCAGGGTAAGTTGCTGAGAGTAAGGATGTTGAGTAGGGTGGGGAAGGCAGAGTGATGGGGATGTGATAATATAGAGAGAGATGGGTGGAGGTGCAGTGTAAGTTGGTGTGAGTAAGGATGTTCAGGAGTAGGGTGGGGAAGGCAGAGTGATGGGGGTGTGATAATATAGAGAGAGATGGGTGGAGGTACAGAGTAAGTTGGAGAGAGTAAGGATGTTCAGGAGAAGGGTGGGGAAGGCAGAGTGATGGGGATGTGATAATATAGAGAGAGATGGGTGGAGATGCAAGGTAAGTTGGTGAGAGTAAGGATGTTCAGGAGTAGGGTGGGGAAGGCAGAGTGATGGGGATGTGATAATATAGAGAGAGATGTGTGGAGGTGCAGGGTAAGTTGGTGAGAGTAAGGATGTTCAGGAGTAGGGTGGGGAAGGCAGTGTGATGGGGATGTGATAATATAGAGAGAGATGGGTGGAGGTGCAAGGTTAGTTGGTGAGAGTAAGGATGTTCAGGAGTAGTGTGGGGAAGGCAGAGTGATGGGGATGTGATAATATAGAGAGAGATGGGTGGACGTGCAAGCTATATTGGTGAGAGTAAGGATGTTCAGGAATAGGGTGGGGAAGGCAGAGTGATGGGGATGTGATAATATAGAGAGAGATGGGTGGAGGTGCAAGGTTAGTTGGTGAGAGTAAGTATGTTCAGGAGTAGGGTGGGGAAGGCAGAGTGATGGGGATGTGATAATATAGAGAGAGATGGGTGGAGGTGCAAAGTAAGTTTGTGAGAGTAAGGATGTTCAGGAGTAGGGTGGGGAAGGCAGAGTGATGGGGATGTGATAATATAGAGAGAGATGGGTGGCGGTGCAAGGTAAGTTGGTGAGAGTAAGGATGTTCAAGAGTAGGGTGGGGGAGGCAGAGTGATGGGGATGTGATAATATAGAGAGAGATGGGTGGAGGTGCAAGGTAAGTTGGTGAGAGTAAGGATGTTCAGGAGTAGGGTGGGGAAGGCAGAGTGATGGGGATGTGATAATATAGAGAGAGAAGGGTGGAGGTGCAGGGTAAGTTGGTGAGAGTAAGGATGTTCAGGAGTAGGGTGGGGAAGGCAGAGTGAGGGGGATGTGATAATATAGAGAGAGATGGGTGGAGGTGCAGGGTAAGTTGGTGAGAGTAAGGATGTTGAGTAGGGTGGGGAAGGCAGAGTGATGGGGATGTGATAATATAGAGAGAGATTGGTGGAGGTGCAGGGTAAGTTGGTGAGAGTAAGGATGTTCAGGAGTAGGGTGGGGAAGGCAGAGTGATGGGGATGTGATAATATAGAGAGAGATGGGTGGAGGTGCAGGGTAAGTTGGTGAGAGAAAGGATGGTCAGGAGTAGGGTGGGGAAGGCAGAGTGATGGGGATGTGATAATATAGAGAGAGATGGGTGGAGGTGCATGGTAAGTTGGTGAGAGTAAGGATGTTCAGGAGTAGGGTGGGGAAGGCAGAGCGATGGGGGTGTGATAATATAGAGAGAGATGGGTGGAGGTGCAGGGTAAGTTGGTGAGAGTAAGGATGTTCAGGAGTAGGGTGGGGAAGGCAGAGTGATGGGGATGTGATAATATAGAGAGAGATGGGTGGAGGTGCAAGGTTAGTTGGTGAGAGTAAGGATGTTCAGGAGTAGGGTGGGGAAGGCAGAGTGATGGGGATGTGATAATATAGAGAGAGATGGGTGGAGGTGCAAGGTATGTTGGTGAGAGTAAGGATGTTCAGGAATAGGGTGGGGAAGGCAGAGTGATGGGGATGTGATAATATAGAGAGAGATGGGTGGAGGTGTAGGGTAAGTTGGTGAGAGTAAGGATGTTCAGGAGTAGGGTGGGGAAGGCAGAGTGATGGGGATGTGATAATATAGAGAGAGATGGGTGAAGGTGCAGGGTAAGTTGGTGAGAGTAATGATGTTCAGGAGTAGGGTGGGGAAGGCAGAGTGATGGGGATGTGATAATATAGAGAGAGATGGGTGGAGGTGCAGGGTAAGTTGGTGAGAGTAAGCATGTTCAGGAGTAGGGTGGGGAAGGCAGAGTGATGGGGATGTGATAATATAGAGAGAGATGGGTGGAGGTGCAAGGTAAGTTGGTGAGAGTAAGGATGTTCAGGAGTAGGGTGGGGAAGGCAGACTGATGGGGATGTGATAATATAGAGAGAGATGGGTGGAGGTACAGGGTAAGTTGGTGAGAGTACGGATGTTCAGGAGTAGGGTGGGGAAGGCAGAGCGATGGGGGTGTGATAATATAGAGAGAGATGGGTGGAGGTGCAGGGTAAGTTGGTGAGAGTAAGCATGTTCAGGAGTAGGGTGGGGAAGGCAGAGTGATGGGGATGTGATAATATAGAGAGAGTTGGGTGGAGGTGCAGGGTAAGTTGGTGAGAGTAAGCATGTTCAGGAGTAGGGTGGGGAAGGCAGAGTGATGGGGATGTGATAATATAGAGAGAGATGGGTGGAGGTGCAGGGTAAGTTGGTGAGAGTAAGGATGTTCAGGAGTAGGGTGGGGAAGGCAGAGTGATGGGGATGTGATAATATCGAGAGAGATGGGTGGAGGTGCAAGGTAAGTTGGTGAGAGTAAGGATGATCAGGAGTAGGGTGGGGAAGGCAGAGTGATGGGGATGTGATAATATATAGAGAGATGGGTGGAGGTGCAGGGTAAGTTGCTGAGAGTAAGGATGTTGAGTAGGATGGGGAAGGCAGAGTGATGGGGATGTGATAATATAGAGAGAGATGGGTGGAGGTGCAGGGTAAGTTGGTGAGAGTAAGGATGTTCAGGAGTAGGGTGGGGAAGTCAGAGTGAAGGGGATGTGATAATATAGAGAGAGATGGGTGGAGGTACAGAGTAAATTGGAGAGAGTAAGGATGTTCAGGAGAAGAGTGGGGAAGGCAGAGTGATGGGGATGTGATAATATAGAGAGAGATGGGTGGAGATGGAAGGTAAGTTGGTGAGAGTAAGGATGATCAGGAGTAGGGTGGGGAAGGAAGAGTGATGGGGATGTGATAATATAGAGAGAGATGGGTGGAGGTGCAGGGTAAGTTGGTGAGAGTAAGGATGTTCAGGAGTAGGGTGGGGAAGGCAGAGTGATGGGGATGTGATAATATAGAGATGGGTGGAGGTGCAAGGTAAATTGGTGTGAGTAAGGATGTTCCGGAGTAGGGTGGGGAAGGCAGAGTGATGGGGATGTGATAATATAGAGATGGGTGGAGGTGCAAGGTAAGTTGGTGAGAGTAAGGATGTTCAGGAGTAGGGTGGGGAAGGCAGAGTGATGGGGATGTGATAATATAGAGAGAGATGGGTGGAGGTGCAGGGTAAGTTGTTGAGAGTAAGGATGTTCAGGAGTAGGGTGGGGAAGGCAGAGTGATGGGGATGTGATAATATAGAGAGAGATGGGTGGAGGTGCAAGGTATGTTGGTGAGAGTAAGGATGTTCAGGAGTAGGGTGGGGAAGGCAGAGTGATGGGGATGTGATAATATAGAGAGAGATGGGTGGAGGTGCAAGGTAAGTTGGTGAGAGTAAGGATGTTCCGGAGTAGGGTGGGGAAGGCAGAGTGATGGGGATGTGATAATATATAGGGATATGGGTGGAGGTGCAGGGTAAGTTGCTGAGAGTAAGGATGTTGAGTAGGGTGGGGAAGGCAGAGTGATGGGGATGTGTTAATATAGAGAGAGATGGGTGGAGGTGCAGTGTAAGTTGGTGTGAGTAAGGATGTTCAGGAGTAGGGTGGGGAAGGCAGAGTGATGGGGGTGTGATAATATAGAGAGAGATGGGTGGAGGTACAGAGTAAGTTGGAGAGAGTAAGGATGTTCAGGAGAAGGGTGGGGAAGGCAGAGTGATGGGGATGTGATAATATAGAGAGAGATGGGTGGAGATGCAAGGTAAGTTGGTGAGAGTAAGGATGTTCAGGAGTAGGGTGGGGAAGCCAGAGTGATGGGGATGTGATAATATAGAGAGAGATGTGTGGAGGTGCAGGGTAAGTTGGTGAGAGTAAGGATGTTCAGGAGTAGGGTGGGGAAGGCAGTGTGATGGGGATGTGATAATATAGAGAGAGATGGGTGGAGGTGCAAGGTTAGTTGGTGAGAGTAAGGATGTTCAGGAGTAGTGTGGGGAAGGCAGAGTGATGGGGATGTGATAATATAGAGAGAGATGGGTGGACGTGCAAGCTATATTGGTGAGAGTAAGGATGTTCAGGAATAGGGTGGGGAAGGCAGAGTGATGGGGATGTGATAATATAGAGAGAGATGGGTGGCGGTGCAAGGTAAGTTGGTGAGAGTAAGGATGTTCAAGAGTAGGGTGGGGGAGGCAGAGTGATGGGGATGTGATAATATAGAGAGAGATGGGTGGAGGTGCAAGGTAAGTTGGTGAGAGTAAGGATGTTCAGGAGTAGGGTGGGGAAGGCAGAGTGATGGGGATGTGATAATATAGAGAGAGAAGGGTGGAGGTGCAGGGTAAGTTGGTGAGAGTAAGGATGTTCAGGAGTAGGGTGGGGAAGGCAGAGTGAGGGGGATGTGATAATATAGAGAGAGATGGGTGGAGGTGCAGGGTAAGTTGGTGAGAGTAAGGATGTTGAGTAGGGTGGGGAAGGCAGAGTGATGGGGATGTGATAATATAGAGAGAGATTGGTGGAGGTGCAGGGTAAGTTGGTGAGAGTAAGGATGTTCAGGAGTAGGGTGGGGAAGGCAGAGTGATGGGGATGTGATAATATAGAGAGAGATGGGTGGAGGTGCAGGGTAAGTTGGTGAGAGAAAGGATGGTCAGGAGTAGGGTGGGGAAGGCAGAGTGATGGGGATGTGATAATATAGAGAGAGATGGGTGGAGGTGCATGGTAAGTTGGTGAGAGTAAGGATGTTCAGGAGTAGGGTGGGGAAGGCAGAGAGATGGGTGGAGGTGCAGGGTAAGTTGGTGAGAGTAAGGATGTTCAGGAGTAGCGTGGGGAAGGCAGAGTGATGGGGATGTGATAATATAGAGAGAGATGGGTGGAGGTGCAAGGTTAGTTGGTGAGAGTAAGGATGTTCAGGAGTAGGGTGGGGAAGGCAGAGTGATGGGGATGTGATAATATAGAGAGAGATGGGTGGAGGTGCAAGGTATGTTGGTGAGAGTAAGGATGTTCAGGAATAGGGTGGGGAAGGCAGAGTGATGGGGATGTGATAATATAGAGAGAGATGGGTGGAGGTGTAGGGTAAGTTGGTGAGAGTAAGGATGTTCAGGAGTAGGGTGGGGAAGGCAGAGTGATGGGGATGTGATAATATAGAGAGAGATGGGTGGAGGTGTAGGGTAAGTTGGTGAGAGTAAGGATGTTCAGGAGTAGGGTGGGGAAGGCAGAGTGATGGGGATGTGATAATATAGAGAGAGATGGGTGAAGGTGCAGGGTAAGTTGGTGAGAGTAATGATGTTCAGGAGTAGGGTGGGGAAGGCAGAGTGATGGGGATGTGATAATATAGAGAGAGATGGGTGGAGGTGCAGGGTAAGTTGGTGAGAGTAAGCATGTTCAGGAGTAGGGTGGGGAAGGCAGAGTGATGGGGATGTGATAATATAGAGAGAGATGGGTGGAGGTGCAAGGTAAGTTGGTGAGAGTAAGGATGTTCAGGAGTAGGGTGGGGAAGGCAGACTGATGGGGATGTGATAATATAGAGAGAGATGGGTGGAGGTACAGGGTAAGTTGGTGAGAGTACGGATGTTCAGGAGTAGGGTGGGGAAGGCAGAGCGATGGGGGTGTGATAATATAGAGAGAGATGGGTGGAGGTGCAGGGTAAGTTGGTGAGAGTAAGCATGTTCAGGAGTAGGGTGGGGAAGGCAGAGTGATGGGGATGTGATAATATAGAGAGAGTTGGGTGGAGGTGCAGGGAAAGTTGGTGAGAGTAAGCATGTTCAGGAGTCGGGTGGGGAAGGCAGAGTGATGGGGATGTGATAATATAGAGAGAGATGGGTGGAGGTGCAGGGTAAGTTGGTGAGAGTAAGGATGTTCAGGAGTAGGGTGGGGAAGGCAGAGTGATGGGGATGTGATAATATCGAGAGAGATGGGTGGAGGTGCAGGGTAAGTTGCTGAGAGTAAGGATGTTGAGTAGGATGGGGAAGGCAGAGTGATGGGGATGTGATAATATAGAGAGAGATGGGTGGAGGTGCAGGGTAAGTTGGTGAGAGTAAGGATGTTCAGGAGTAGGGTGGGGAAGTCAGAGTGAAGGGGATGTGATAATATAGAGAGAGATGGGTGGAGGTACAGAGTAAATTGGAGAGAGTAAGGATGTTCAGGAGAAGGGTGGGGAAGGCAGAGTGATGGGGATGTGATAATATAGAGAGAGATGGGTGGAGGTGCAGGGTAAGTTGGTGAGAGTAAGGATGTTCAGGAGTAGGGTGGGGAAGGCAGAGTGATGGGGATGTGATAATATAGAGATGGGTGGAGGTGCAGGGTAAGTTGTTGAGAGTAAGGATGTTCAGGAGTAGGGTGGGGAAGGCAGAGTGATGGGGATGTGATAATATAGAGAGAGATGGGTGGAGGTGCAGGGTAAGTTGTTGAGAGTAAGGATGTTCAGGAGTAGGGTGGGGAAGGCAGAGTGATGGGGATGTGATAATATAGAGAGAGATGGGTGGAGGTGCAAGGTATGTTGGTGAGAGTAAGGATGTTCAGGAGTAGGGTGGGGAAGGCAGAGTGATGGGGATGTGATAATATAGAGAGAGATGGGTGGAGGTGCAAGGTAAGTTGGTGAGAGTAAGGATGTTCCGGAGTAGGGTGGGGAAGGCAGAGTGATGGGGATGTGATAATATATAGGGAGATGGGTGGAGGTGCAGGGTAAGTTGGTGAGAGTAAGGATGTTCAGGAGTTGGGTGGGGAAGTCAGAGTGATGGGGATGTGATAATATAGAGAGAGATGGGTGGAGGTGCAGGGTAAGTTGGTGAGAGTAAGGATGTTCAGGAGTAGGGTGGGGAAGGCAGAGTGATGGGGATGTGATAATATAGAGATGGGTGGAGGTGCAGGGTAAGTTGTTGAGAGTAAGGATGTTCAGGAGTAGGGTGGGGAAGGCAGAGTGATGGGGATGTGATAATATAGAGAGAGATGGGTGGAGGTGCAGGGTAAGTTGTTGAGAGTAAGGATGTTCAGGAGTAGGGTGGGGAAGGCAGAGTGATGGGGATGTGATAATATAGAGAGAGATGGGTGGAGGTGCAAGGTATGTTGGTGAGAGTAAGGATGTTCAGGAGTAGGGTGGGGAAGGCAGAGTGATGGGGATGTGATAATATAGAGAGAGATGGGTGGAGGTGCAAGGTAAGTTGGTGAGAGTAAGGATGTTCCGGAGTAGGGTGGGGAAGGCAGAGTGATGGGGATGTGATAATATAAAGAGAGATGGGTGGAGGTGCAGGGTAAGTTGCTGAGAGTAAGGATGTTGAGTAGGGTGGGGAAGGCAGAGTGATGGGGATGTGTTAATATAGAGAGAAATGGGTGGAGGTGCAGGGTAAGTTGGTGAGAGTAAGGATGTTCAGGAGTTGGGTGGGGAAGTCAGAGTGATGGGGATGTGATAATATAGAGAGAGATGGGTGGAGGTGCAGTGTAAGTTGGTGTGAGTAAGGATGTTCAGGAGTAGGGTGGGGAAGGCAGAGTGATGGGGGTGTGATAATATAGAGAGAGATGGGTGGAGGTACAGAGTAAGTTGGAGAGAGTAAGGATGTTCAGGAGAAGGGTGGGGAAGGCAGAGTGATGGGGATGTGATAATATAGAGAGAGATGGGTGGAGATGCAAGGTAAGTTGGTGAGAGTAAGGATGTTCAGGAGTAGGGTGGGGAAGGCAGAGTGATGGGGATGTGATAATATAGAGAGAGATGTGTGGAGGTGCAGGGTAAGTTGGTGAGAGTAAGGATGTTCAGGAGTAGGGTGGGGAAGGCAGTGTGATGGGGATGTGATAATATAGAGAGAGATGGGTGGAGGTGCAAGGTTAGTTGGTGAGAGTAAGGATGTTCAGGAGTAGTGTGGGGAAGGCAGAGTGATGGGGATGTGATAATTTAGAGAGAGATGGGTGGACGTGCAAGCTATATTGGTGAGAGTAAGGATGTTCAGGAAAAGGGTGGGGAAGGCAGAGTGATGGGGATGTGATAATATAGAGAGAGATGGGTGGAGGTGCAAGGTTAGTTGGTGAGAGTAAGGATGTTCAGGAGTAGGGTGGGGAAGGCAGAGTGATGGGGATGTGATAATATAGAGAGAGATGGGTGGAGGTGCAAAGTAAGTTTGTGAGAGTAAGGATGTTCAGGAGTAGGGTGGGGAAGGCAGAGTGATGGGGATGTGATAATATAGAGAGAGATGGGTGGCGGTGCAAGGTAAGTTGGTGAGAGTAAGGATGTTCAAGAGTAGGGTGGGGGAGGCAGAGTGATGGGGATGTGATAATATAGAGAGAGATGGGTGGAGGTGCAAGGTAAGTTGGTGAGAGTAAGGATGTTCAGGAGTAGGGTGGGGAAGGCAGAGTGATGGGGATGTGATAATATAGAGAGAGAAGGGTGGAGGTGCAGGGTAAGTTGGTGAGAGTAAGGATGTTCAGGAGTAGGGTGGGGAAGGCAGAGTGAGGGGGATGTGATAATATAGAGAGAGATGGGTGGAGGTGCAGGGTAAGTTGGTGCGAGTAAGGATGTTCAGGAGTAGGGTGGGGAAGGCAGAGTGATGGGGATGTGATAATATAGAGAGAGATGGGTGGAGGTGCAGGGTAAGTTGGTGAGAGTAAGGATGTTGAGTAGGGTGGGGAAGGCAGAGTGATGGGGATGTGATAATATAGAGAGAGATTGGTGGAGGTGCAGGGTAAGTTGGTGAGAGTAAGGATGTTCAGGAGTAGGGTGGGGAAGGCAGAGTGATGGGGATGTGATAATATAGAGAGAGATGGGTGGAGGTGCAGGGTAAGTTGGTGAGAGTAAGGATGGTCAGGAGTAGGGTGGGGAAGGCAGAGTGATGGGGATGTGATAATATAGAGAGAGATGGGTGGAGGTGCATGGTAAGTTGGTGAAAGTAAGGATGTTCAGGAGTAGGGTGGGGAAGGCAGAGAGATGGGTGGAGGTGCAGGGTAAGTTGGAGAGAGTAAGGATGTTCAGGAGTAGGGTGGGGAAGGCAGAGTGATGGGGATGTGATAATATAGAGAGAGATGGGTGGAGGTGCAAGGTTAGTTGGTGAGAGTAAGGATGTTCAGGAGTAGGGTGGGGAAGGCAGAGTGATGGGGATGTGATAATATAGAGAGAGATGGGTGGAGGTGTAGGGTAAGTTGGTGAGAGTAAGGATGTTCAGGAGTAGGGTGGGGAAGGCAGAGTGATGGGGATGGAATAATATAGAGAGAGATGGGTGAAGGTGCAGGGTAAGTTGGTGAGAGTAATGATGTTCAGGAGTAGGGTGGGGAAGGCAGAGTGATGGGGATGTGATAATATAGAGAGAGATGGGTGGAGGTGCAGGGTAAGTTGGTGAGAGTAAGCATGTTCAGGAGTAGGGTGGGGAAGGCAGAGTGATGAGGATGTGATAATATAGAGAGAGATGGGTGGAGGTGCAAGGTAAGTTGGTGAGAGTAAGGATGTTCAGGAGTAGGGTGGGGAAGGCAGACTGATGGGGATGTGATAATATAGAGAGAGATGGGTGGAGGTACAGGGTAAGTTGGTGAGAGTAAGGATGTTCAGGAGTAGGGTGGGGAAGGCAGAGTGATGGGGGTGTGATCATATAGAGAGAGATGGGTGGAGGTGCAAGGTAAGTTGGTGAGAGTAAGGATGATCAGGAGTAGGGTGGGGAAGGCAGAGTGATGGGGATGTGATAATATATAGAGAGATGGGTGGAGGTGCAGGGTAAGTTGCTGAGAGTAAGGATGTTCAGGAGTAGGGTGGGGAAGTCAGAGTGAAGGGGATGTGATAATATCGAGAGAGATGGGTGGAGGTGCAGGGTAAGTTGCTGAGAGTAAGGATGTTCAGGAGTAGGGTGGGGAAGGCAGAGTGATGGGGATGTGATAATATAGAGAGAGATGGGTGGAGGTACAGAGTAAGTTGGAGCGAGTAAGGGTGTTCAGGAGAAGGGTGGGGAAGGCAGAGTGATGGGGATGTGATAATATAGAGAGAGATGGGTGGAGATGCAAGGTAAGTTCGTGAGAGTAAGGATGATCAGGAGTAGGGTGGGGAAGGAAGAGTGATGGGGATGTGATAATATAGAGAGAGATGGGTGGAGGTGCAGGGTAAGTTGGTGAGAGTAAGGATGTTCAGGAGTAGGGTGGGGAAGGCAGAGTGATGGGGATGTGATAATATAGAGAGAGATGGGTGGAGGTGCAGGGTAAGTTGGTGTAACGATGTTCCGGAGTAGGGTGGGGAAGGCAGAGAGATGGGGATGTGATAATATAGAGATGGGTGGAGGTGCAAGGTAAGTTGGTGAGAGTAAGGATGTTCAGGAGTAGGGTGGGGAAGGCAGAGTGATGGGGATGTGATAATATAGAGATGGGTGGAGGTGCAAGGTAAATTGGTGTAAGGATGTTCCGGAGTAGGGTGGGGAAGGCAGAGTGATGGGGATGTGATAATGTAGAGATGGGTGGAGGTGCAAGGTAAGTTGGTGAGAGTAAGGATGTTCAGGAGTAGGGTGGGGAAGGCAGAGTGATGGGGATGTGATAATATAGAGAGAGATGGGTGGAGGTGCAGGGTAAGTTGTTGAGAGTAAGGATGTTCAGGAGTAGGGTGGGGAAGGCAGAGTGATGTGGATATGATAATATAGAGAGAGATGGGTGGAGGTGCAAGGTAAGTTGGTGAGAGTAAGGATGTTCAGGAGTAGGGTGGGGAAGGCAGAGTGATGGGGATGTGATAATATAGAGAGAGATGGGTGGAGGTGCAAGGTAAGTTGGTGAGAGTAAGGATGATCAGGAGTAGGGTGGGGAAGGCAGAGTGATGGGGATGTGATAATATATAGAGAGATGGGTGGAGATGCAGGGTAAGTTGCTGAGAGTAAGGATGTTGAGTAGGGTGGGGAAGGCAGAGTGATGGGGATGTGTTAATATAGAGAGAGATGGGTGGAGGTGCAGGGTAAGTTGGTGAGAGTAAGGATGTTCAGGAGTAGGGTGGGGAAGTCAGAGTGATGGGGATGTGATAACACAGAGAGAGATGGGTGGAGGTGCAGGGTAAGTTGGTGTGAGTAAGGATGTTCAGGAGTAGGGTGGGGAAGGCAGAGTGATGGGGGTGTGATAATATAGAGAGAGATGGGTGGAGGTACAGAGTAAGTTGGAGAGAGTAAGGATGTTCAGGAGAAGGGTGGGGAAGGCAGAGTGATGGGGATGTGATAATATAGAGAGAGATGGGTGGAGATGCAAGGTAAGTTGGTGAGAGTAAGGATGATCAGGAGTAGGGTGGGGAAGGCAGAGTGATGGGGATGTGATAATATAGAGAGAGATGGGGGGAGGTGCAGGGTAAGTTGGTGTGAGTAAGGAAGTTCCGGAGTAGGGTGGGGGAGGCAGAGAGATGGGAATGTGATAATATAGAGATGGGTGGAGGTGCAAGGTAAGTTGGTGTGAGTAAGGATGTTCCGGAGTAGGGTGGGGAAGGCAGAGTGATGGGGATGTGATAATATAGAGAGAGATGGGTGGAGATGCAAGGTAAGTTGGTGAGAGTAAGGATGTTCAGGAGTAGGGTGGGGAAGGCAGAGTGATGGGGATGTGATAATATAGAGAGAGATGGGTGGAGATGCAAGGTAAGTTGGTGAGAGTAAGGATGTTCAGGAGTAGGGTGGGGAAGGCAGAGTGATGGGGATGTGATAATATAGAGAGAGATGTGTGGAGGTGCAGGGTAAGTTGGTGAGAGTAAGGATGTTCAGGAGTAGGGTGGGGAAGGCAGTGTGATGGGGATGTGATAATATAGAGAGAGATGGGTGGAGGTGCAAGGTTAGTTGGTGAGAGTAAGGATGTTCAGGAGTAGTGTGGGGAAGGCAGAGTGATGGGGATGTGATAATATAGAGAGAGATGGGTGGACGTGCAAGCTATATTGGTGAGAGTAAGGATGTTCAGGAATAGGGTGGGGAAGGCAGAGTGATGGGGATGTGATAATATAGAGAGAGATGGGTGGAGGTGCAAGGTTAGTTGGTGAGAGTAAGGATGTTCAGGAGTAGGGTGGGGAAGGCAGAGTGATGGGGATGTGATAATATAGAGAGAGATGGGTGGAGGTGCAAAGTAAGTTTGTGAGAGTAAGGATGTTCAGGAGTAGGGTGGGGAAGGCAGAGTGATGGGGATGTGATAATATAGAGAGAGATGGGTGGAGGTGCAGGGTAAGTTGGTGAGAGTAAGGATGTTCAGGAGTAGGGTGGGGAAGGCAGAGTGATGGGGATGTGATAATATAGAGAGAGATGGGTGGCGGTGCAAGGTAAGTTGGTGAGAGTAAGGATGTTCAAGAGTAGGGTGGGGGAGGCAGAGTGATGGGGATGTGATAATATAGAGAGAGATGGGTGGAGGTGCAGGGTAAGTTGGTGAGAGTAAGGATGTTCAGGAGTAGGGTGGGGAAGTCAGAGTGAAGGGGATGTGATAATATCGAGAGAGATGGGTGGAGGTGCAGGGTAAGTTGCTGAGAGTAAGGATGTTCAGGAGTAGGGTGGGGAAGGCAGAGTGATGGGGATGTGATAATATAGAGAGAGATGGGTGGAGGTACAGAGTAAGTTGGAGAGAGTAAGGGTGTTCAGGAGAAGGGTGGGGAAGGCAGAGTGATGGGGATGTGATAATATAGAGAGAGATGGGTGGAGATGCAAGGTAAGTTCGTGAGAGTAAGGATGATCAGGAGTAGGGTGGGGAAGGAAGAGTGATGGGGATGTGATAATATAGAGAGAGATGGGTGGAGGTGCAGGGTAAGTTGGTGAGAGTAAGGATGTTCAGGAGTAGGGTGGGGAAGGCAGAGTGATGGGGATGTGATAATATAGAGAGAGATGGGTGGAGGTGCAGGGTAAGTTGGTGTAACGATGTTCCGGAGTAGGGTGGGGAAGGCAGAGAGATGGGGATGTGATAATATAGAGATGGGTGGAGGTGCAAGGTAAGTTGGTGAGAGTAAGGATGTTCAGGAGTAGGGTGGGGAAGGCAGAGTGATGGGGATGTGATAATATAGAGATGGGTGGAGGTGCAAGGTAAATTGGTGTAAGGATGTTCCGGAGTAGGGTGGGGAAGGCAGAGTGATGGGGATGTGATAATGTAGAGATGGGTGGAGGTGCAAGGTAAGTTGGTGAGAGTAAGGATGTTCAGGAGTAGGGTGGGGAAGGCAGAGTGATGGGGATGTGATAATATAGAGAGAGATGGGTGGAGGTGCAGGGTAAGTTGTTGAGAGTAAGGATGTTCAGGAGTAGGGTGGGGAAGGCAGAGTGATGTGGATATGATAATATAGAGAGAGATGGGTGGAGGTGCAAGGTAAGTTGGTGAGAGTAAGGATGTTCAGGAGTAGGGTGGGGAAGGCAGAGTGATGGGGATGTGATAATATAGAGAGAGATGGGTGGAGGTGCAAGGTAAGTTGGTGAGAGTAAGGATGATCAGGAGTAGGGTGGGGAAGGCAGAGTGATGGGGATGTGTTAATATAGAGAGAGATGGGTGGAGGTGCAGGGTAAGTTGGTGAGAGTAAGGATGTTCAGGAGTAGGGTGGGGAAGGCAGAGTGATGGGGATGTGTTAATATAGAGAGAGATGGGTGGAGGTGCAGGGTAAGTTGCTGAGAGTAAGGATGTTCAGGAGTAGGGTGGGGAAGTCAGAGTGATGGGGATGTGATAATACAGAGAGAGATGGGTGGAGGTGCAGGGTAAGTTGGTGTGAGTAAGGATGTTCAGGAGTAGGGTGGGGAAGGCAGAGTGATGGGGGTGTGATAATATAGAGAGAGATGGGTGGAGGTACAGAGTAAGTTGGAGAGAGTAAGGATGTTCAGGAGAAGGGTGGGGAAGGCAGAGTGATGGGGATGTGATAATATAGAGAGAGATGGGTGGAGATGCAAGGTAAGTTGGTGAGAGTAAGGATGATCAGGAGTAGGGTGGGGAAGGCAGAGTGATGGGGATGTGATAATATAGAGAGAGATGGGGGGAGGTGCAGGGTAAGTTGGTGTGAGTAAGGAAGTTCCGGAGTAGGGTGGGGGAGGCAGAGAGATGGGAATGTGATAATATAGAGATGGGTGGAGGTGCAAGGTAAGTTGGTGTGAGTAAGGATGTTCCGGAGTAGGGTGGGGAAGGCAGAGTGATGGGGATGTGATAATATAGAGAGAGATGGGTGGAGGTGCAGGGTAAGTTGTTGAGAGTAAGGGTGTTCAGGAGTAGGGTGGGGAAGGCAGAGTGATGGGGATGTGAGAATATAGAGAGAGATGGGTGGAGGTGCAGGGTAAGTTGGTGAGAGTAAGGAGGTTCAGGAGTAGGGTGGGGAAGGCAGAGTGATGGGGATGTGATAATATAGAGAGACATGGGTGGAGGTGCAGGGTAAGTTGGTGAGAGTAAGGATGTTCAGGAGTAGGGTGGGGAAGGCAGAGTGATGGGGATGTGATAATATAGAGAGAGATGGGTGGAGGTGCAGGGTAAGTTGTTGTGAGTAAGGATGTTCAGGAGTCGGGTGGGGAAGGCAGAGTGATGGGGATGTGATAATATAGAGAGAGATGGGTGGAGCTGCAGGGAAAGTTGGTGAGAGTAATGATGTTCAGGAGTAGGGTGGGGAAGTCAGAGTGATGGGGATGTGATAATATAGAGAGAGATGGGTGGAGGTGCAAGGTGAGTTGGTGAGAGTAAGGATGTTCAGGAGTAGGGTGGGGAAGGCAGAGTGATGGGGATGTGATAATATCGAGAGAGATGGGTGGAGGTGCAGGGTAAGTTGGTGAGAGTAATGATGTTCAAGAGTAGGGTGGGGAAGTCAGAGTGATGGGGATGTGATAATAAAGAGAGAGATGGGTGGAGGTGGAAGGTGAGTTGGTGAGAGTAAGGATGTTCAGGAGTAGGGTGGGGAAGGCAGAGTGATGGGGATGTGATAATATAGAGAGAGATGGGTGGAGGTGTAGGGTAAGTTGGTGAGAGTAAGGATGTTCAGGATTAGGGTGAGGAAGGCAGAGTGATGGGGATGTGATAATATAGAAAGAGATGGGTGGAGGTGCAAGGTTAGTTGGTGAGAGTAAGGATGTTCAGGAATAGGGTGGGGAAGGCAGAGTGATGGGGATGTGATAATATAGAGAGAGATGGGTGGAGGTGCAGGGTAAGTTGGTGAGAGTAAGGATGTTCAGGAGTAGGGTGGGGAAGGCAGAGTGATGGGGATGTGATAATATAGAGAGAGATGGGTGGAGGTGCAAGGTAAGTTGGTGAGAGTAAGGATGTTCAGGAGTAGGGTGGGGAAGGCAGAGTGATGGGGATGTGATAATAGAGAGAGAGATGGGTGGAGGTGCAGGGTAAGTTGGTGAGAGTAAGGATGTTCAGGAGTAGGGTGGGGAAGGCAGAGTGATGGGGATGTGATAATATAGAGAGAGATGGGTGGAGGTGCAGGGTAAGTTGGTGAGAGTGAGGATGTTCAGGAGTAGGGTGGGGAAGGCAGAGTGATGGGGATGTGATAATAGAGAGAGAGATGGGTGGAGGTGCAAGGTAAGTTGGTGAGAGTAAGGATGTTCAGGAGTAGGGTGGGGAAGGCAGAGTGATGGGGATGTGATAATAGAGAGAGAGATGGGTGGAGGTGCAGGGTAAGTTGGTGAGAGTAAGGATGTTCAGGAGTAGGGTGGGGATGGCAGAGTGATGGGGATGTGATAATATAGAGAGAGATGGGTGGAGGTGCAGGGTAAGTTGGTGAGACTAAGGATGTTCAGGAGTAGGGTGGGGAAGGCAGAGTGATGGGGATGTGATAATATGGAGAGAGATGGGTGGAGGTGCAGGGTAAGTTGTTGTGAGTAAGAATGTTCAGGAGTAGGGTGGGGAAGGCAGAGTGATGGGGATGTGATAATATAGAGAGAGATGGGTGGAGGTGCAGGGTAAGTTGGTGTGAGTAAGGATGTTCCGGATTAGGGTGGGGAAGGCAGAGTGATGGGGATGTGATAATATGGAGAGAGATGGGTGGAGGTGCAGGGTAAGTTGTTGTGAGTAAGAATGTTCAGGAGTAGGGTGGGGAAGGCAGAGTGATGGGGATGTGATAATATATAGAGAGATGGGTGGAGGTGCAGGGTAAGTTGGTGAGAGTAAGGATGTTCAGGAGTAGGGTGGGGAAGGCAGAGTGATGGGGATGTGATAATATAGAGAGAGATGGGTGGAGGTGCAGTGTAATTTGTTGTGAGTAAGGATGTTCAGGAGTAGGGTGGGGAAGGCAGAGTGATGGGGATGTGATAATATAGAGAGAGATGGGTGGAGGTGCAGGGTAAGTTGGTGAGAGTAAGGATGTTCAGGAGTAGGGTCGGGAAGGCAGAGTGATGGGGATGTGATAATATAGAGAGAGATGGGTGGAGGTGCAGGGTAAGTTGGTGAGAGTAATGATGTTCAGGAGTAGGGTGGGGAAGGCAGAGTGATGGGGATGTGATAATATTGAGAGAGATGGGTGGAGGTGCAAAGTAAGTTGGTGAGAGTAAGGATGTTCAGGAGTAGGGTGGGGAAGGCAGAGTGATGGGGATGTGATAATATAGAGACAGATGGGTGGAGGTGCAGGGTAAGTTGGTGAGAGTAAGGATGTTCAGGAGTAGGGTGGGGAAGGCAGAGTGATGGGGATGTGATAATATAGAGAGAGATGGGTGGCGGTGCAAGCTAAGTTGGTGAGAGTAAGGATGTTCAGGAGTAGGGTGGGGAAGGCAGAATGATGGGGATGTGATAATATAGAGAGAGATGGGTGGAGGTGCAAGGTTAGTTGGTGAGAGTAAGGATGTTCAGGAGTAGGGTGGGGAAGGCAGAGTGATGCGGATGTGATAATATAGAGAGAGATGGGTGGAGGTGCAGGGTAGGTTGGTGAGAGTAAGGATGTTCAGGAGTTGGGTGGGGAAGGCAGAGTGATGGGGATGTGGTAATATAGAGAGAGATGGGTGGAGGTGCAAGGTTAGTTGGTGAGAGTAAGGATGTTCAGGAGTAGGGTGGGGAAGGCAGAGTGATGGGGATGTGATAATATAGAGAGAGATGGGTGAACGTGCAAGGTATGTTCGTGAGAGTAAGGATGTTCAGGAATAGGGTGGGGAGGCAGAGTGATGGGGATGTGATAATATAGAGAGAGATGGGTGGAGGTGCAGGGTAAATTGGTGAGAGTAAGGATGTTCAGGAGTAGGGTGGGGAGGCAGAGTGATGGGGATGTGATAATATAGAGAGAGATGGGTGGAGGTGCAGGGTAAGTTGGTGAGAGTAAGGATGTTCAGGAGTAGGGTGGGGAAGGCAGAGTGATGGGGATGTGATAATATAGAGAGAGATGGGTGGAGGTGCAGGGTAAGTTGGTGAGAGTAAGGATGTTCAGGAGTAGGGTGGGGAAGGCAGAGTGATGGGGATGTGATAATATAGAGAGAGATGGGTGGAGGTGCAGGGTAAGTTGTTGTGATTAAGGATGTTCAGGATGAGGGTGGGGAAGTCAGAGTGATGGGGATGTGATAATATAGAGAGAGATGGGTGGAGGTGCAAGGTAAGTTGGTGAGAGTAAGGATGTTCAGGAGTAGGGTGAGGAAGGCAGAGTGATGTGGATGTGATAATATAGAGAGAGATGGGTGGAGGTGCAGGGTAAGTTGATGAGAGTGAGGATGTTCAGGAGTAGGGTGGGGAAGGCAGAGTGATGGGGATGTGATAATATCGAGAGAGATGGGTGGAGGTGCAGTGTAAGTTGGTGAGAGTAATGATGTTCAGGAGTAGGGTGGGGAAGTCAGAGTGATGGGGATGTGATGATATAGAGAGAGATGGGTGGAGGTGCAAGGTAAGTTGGTGAGAGTAAGGATGTTCAGGAGTAGGGTGTGGAAGGCAGAGTGATGGGGATGTGATAAATTAGAGAGAGATGGGTGGAGGTGCAGGGTAAGTTGGTGTGAGTAAGGTTGTTCAGGAATAGGGTGGGGAAGGCAGAGTGATGGGGATGTGATAAATTAGAGAGAGATGGGTGGAGGTGCAGGGTAAGTTGGTGTGAGTAAGGTTGTTCAGGAGTAGGGTGGGGAAGGCAGAGTGATGGGGCTGTGATAATATAGAGCTGGGTGGAGGTGCAAGGTAAGTTGGTGAGAGTAAGGATGTTCAGGAGTAGGGTGGGGAAGGCAGAGTGATGGGGATGTGATAATATAGAGAGAGATGGGTGGAGGTGCAGGGTAAGTTGGTGAGAGTAAGGATGTTCAGGAGTAGGGTGGGGAAGGCAGAGTGATGGGGATGTGATAATATATACAGAGATGGGTGGAGGTGCAGGGTAAGTTGGTGAGAGTAAGGATGTTCAGGAGTAGGGTGGGGAAGGCAGAGTGATGGGGATGTGATAATACAGAGAGAGATGGGTGGAGGTGCAGGGTAAGTTGTTGTGAGTAAGGATGTTCAGGAGTAGGGTGGGGAAGGCAGAGTGATGGGGATGTGATAATATAGAGAGAGATGGGTGGAGGTGCAAGGTAAGTTGGTGAGAGTAAGGATGTTCAGGAGTAGGGTGGGGAAGGCAGAGTGATGGGGATGTGATAATATAGAGAGAGATGGGTGGAGGTGCAGGGTAAGTTGGTGAGAGTAAGGATGTTCAGGAGTAGGGTGGGGAAGGCAGAGTGATGGGGATGTGATAATATAGAGAGAGATGGGTGGAGGTGCAGGGTAAGTTGGTGAGAGTAAGGATGTTCAGGAGTAGGGTGGGGAAGGCAGAGTGATGGGGATGTAATAATATAGAGAGAGATGGGTGGAGGTGCAGGGTAAGTTGTTGTGAGTAAGGATGTTCAGGAGTCGGGTGGGGAAGGCAGAGTGATGGGGATGTGATAATATAGAGAGAGATGGGTGGAGCTGCAGGGAAAGTTGGTGAGAGTAATGATGTTCAGGAGTAGGGTGGGGAAGTCAGAGTGATGGGGATGTGATAATATAGAGAGAGATGGGTGGAGGTGCAAGGTGAGTTGGTGAGAGTAAGGATGTTCAGGAGTAGGGTGGGGAAGGTCGAGTGATGGGGATGTGATAATATCGAGAGAGATGGGTGGAGGTGCAGGGTAAGTTGGTGAGAGTAATGATGTTCAAGAGTAGGGTGGGGAAGTCAGAGTGATGGGGATGTGATAATAAAGAGAGAGATGGGTGGAGGTGGAAGGTGAGTTGGTGAGAGTAAGGATGTTCAGGAGTAGGGTGGGGAAGGCAGAGTGATGGGGATGTGATAATATAGAGAGAGATGGGTGGAGGTGTAGGGTAAGTTGGTGAGAGTAAGGATGTTCAGGATTAGGGTGAGGAAGGCAGAGTGATGGGGATGTGATAATATAGAAAGAGATGGGTGGAGGTGCAAGGTTAGTTGGTGAGAGTAAGGATGATCAGGAATAGGGTGGGGAAGGCAGAGTGATGGGGATGTGATAATATAGAGAGAGATGGGTGGAGGTGCAGGGTAAGTTGGTGAGAGTAAGGATGTTCAGGAGTAGGGTGGGGAAGGCAGAGTGATGGGGATGTGATAATATAGAGAGAGATGGGTGGAGGTGCAAGGTAAGTTGGTGAGAGTAAGGATGTTCAGGAGTAGGGTGGGGAAGGCAGAGTGATGGGGATGTGATAATAGAGAGAGAGATGGGTGGAGGTGCAGGGTAAGTTGGTGAGAGTAAGGATGTTCAGGAGTAGGGTGGGGAAGGCAGAGTGATGGGGATGTGATAATATAGAGAGAGATGGGTGGAGGTGCAAGGTAAGTTGGTGAGAGTAAGGATGTTCAGGAGTAGGGTGGGGAAGGCAGAGTGATGGGGATGTGATAATATAGAGAGAGATGGGTGGAGGTGCAGGGTAAGTTGGTGAGAGTAAGGATGTTCAGGAGTAGGGTGGGGAAGGCAGAGTGATGGTGATGTGATAATATGGAGAGAGATGGGTGGAGGTGCAGGGTAAGTTGTTGTGAGTAAGAATGTTCAGGAGTAGGGTGGGGAAGGCAGAGTGATGGGGATGTGATAATATAGAGAGAGATGGGTGGAGGTGCAGGGTAAGTTGGTGTGAGTAAGGATGTTCCGGATTAGGGTGGGGAAGGCAGAGTGATGGGGATGTGATAATATGGAGAGAGATGGGTGGAGGTGCAGGGTAAGTTGGTGTGAGTAAGGATGTTCCGGATTAGGGTGGGGAAGGCAGAGTGATGGGGATGTGATAATATGGAGAGAGATGGGTGGAGGTGCAGGGTAAGTTGTTGTGAGTAAGAATGTTCAGGAGTAGGGTGGGGAAGGCAGAGTGATGGGGATGTGATAATATATAGAGAGATGGGTGGAGGTGCAGGGTAAGTTGGTGAGAGTAAGGATGTTCAGGAGTAGGGTGGGGAAGGCAGAGTGATGGGGATGTGATAATATAGAGAGAGATGGGTGGAGGTGCAGGGTAATTTGTTGTGAGTAAGGATGTTCAGGAGTAGGGTGGGGAAGGCAGAGTGATGGGGATGTGATAATATAGAGAGAGATGGGTGGAGGTGCAGGGTAAGTTGGTGAGAGTAAGGATGTTCAGGAGTAGGGTCGGGAAGGCAGAGTGATGGGGATGTGATAATATAGAGAGAGATGGGTGGAGGTGCAGGGTAAGTTGGTGAGAGTAATGATGTTCAGGAGTAGGGTGGGGAAGGCAGAGTGATGGGGATGTGATAATATTGAGAGAGATGGGTGGAGGTGCAACGTAAGTTGGTGAGAGTAAGGATGTTCAGGAGTAGGGTGGGGAAGGCAGAGTGATGGGGATGTGATAATATAGAGACAGATGGGTGGAGGTGCAGGGTAAGTTGGTGAGAGTAAGGATGTTCAGGAGTAGGGTGGGGAAGGCAGAGTGATGGGGATGTGATAATATAGAGAGAGATGGGTGGCGGTGCAAGCTAAGTTGGTGAGAGTAAGGATGTTCAGGAGTAGGGTGGGGAAGGCAGAATGATGGGGATGTGATAATATAGAGAGAGATGGGTGGAGGTGCAAGGTAAGTTGGTGAGAGTAAGGATGATCAGGAGTAGGGTGCGGAAGGCGGAGTGATGGGGATGTGATAATATAGAGAGAGATGGGTGGAGGTGCAAGGTTAGTTGGTGAGAGTAAGGATGTTCAGGAGTAGGGTGGGGAAGGCAGAGTGATGCGGATGTGATAATATAGAGAGAGATGGGTGGAGGTGCAGGGTAGGTTGGTGAGAGTAAGGATGTTCAGGAGTAGGGTGGGGAAGGCAGAGTGATGGGGATGTGGTAATATAGAGAGAGATGGGTGGAGGTGCAAGGTTAGTTGGTGAGAGTAAGGATGTTCAGGAGCAGGGTGGGGAAGGCAGAGTGATGGGGATGTGATAATATAGAGAGAGAGGGGTGGACGTGCAAGCTATGTTGGTGAGAGTAAGGATGTTCAGGAGTCGGGTGGGGAAGGCAGCTTGATGGGGATGTGATAATACAGAGAGAGATGGGTGGAGGTGCAGGGTAAGTTGGTGAGAGTAAGGATGTTCAGGAGTAGGTTGGGGAAGGCAGAGTGATGGGGATGTGATAATATAGAGAGAGATGGGTGGAGGTGCAAGGTAAGTTGGTGAGAGTAAGGATGTTCAGGAGTAGGGTGGGGAAGGCAGAGTGATGGGGATGTGATAATATAGAGAGAGATGGGTGGACGTGCAAGGTATGTTCGTGAGAGTAAGGATGTTCAGGAATAGGGTGGGGAGGCAGAGTGATGGGGATGTGATAATATAGAGAGAGATGGGTGGAGGTGCAGGGTAAATTGGTGAGAGTAAGGATGTTCAGGAGTAGGGTGGGGAAGGCAGAGTGATGGGGATGTGATAATATAGAGAGAGATGGGTGGAGGTGCAGGGTAAGTTGGTGAGAGTAAGGATGTTCAGGAGTAGGGTGGGGAAGGCAGAGTGATGGGGATGTGATAATATAGAGAGAGATGGGTGGAGGTGCAGGGTAAGTTGTTGTGATTAAGGATGTTCAGGATGAGGGTGGGGAAGGCAGAGTGATGGGGATGTGATAATATAGAGAGAGATGGGTGGAGGTGCAGGGTAAGTTGGTGAGAGTGAGGATGTTCAGGAGTAGGGTGGGGAAGGCAGAGTGATGGGGATGTGATAATATCGAGAGAGATGGGTGGAGGTGCAGTGTAAGTTGGTGAGAGTAATGATGTTCAGGAGTAGGGTGGGGAAGTCAGAGTGATGGGGATGTGATGATATAGAGAGAGATGGGTGGAGGTGCAAGGTAAGTTGGTGAGAGTAAGGATGTTCAGGAGTAGGGTGGGGAAGGCAGAGTGATGGGGATGTGATAATATAGAGAGAGATGGGTGGAGGTGTAGGGTAAGTTGGTGAGAGTAAGGATGTTCAGGAGTAGGGTGAGGAAGGCAGAGTGATGGGGATGTGATAATATAGAAAGAGATGGGTGGAGGTGCAAGGTAAGTTGGTGAGAGTAAGGATGTTCAGGAGTAGGGTGGGGAAGGCAGAGTGATGGGGATGTGATAATATAGAGAGAGATGGGTGGAGGTGCAGGGTAAGTTGGTAAGAGTAAGGATGTTCAGGAGTAGGGTGGGGAAGGCAGAGTGATGGGGATGTGATAAATTAGAGAGAGATGGGTGGAGGTGCAGGGTAAGTTGGTGTGAGTAAGGATGTTCAGGAGTAGGGTGGGGAAGGCAGAGTGATGGGGCTGTGATAATATAGAGCTGGGTGGAGGTGCAAGGTAAGTTGGTGAGAGTAAGGATGTTCAGGAGTAGGGTGGGGAAGGCAGAGTGATGGGGATGTGATAATATAGAGAGAGATGGGTGGAGGTGCAGGGTAAGTTGGTGAGAGTAAGGATGTTCAGGAGTAGGGTGGGGAAGGCAGAGTGATGGGGATGTGATAATATATACAGAGATGGGTGGAGGTGCAGGGTAAGTTGGTGAGAGTAAGGATGTTCAGGAGTAGGGTGGGGAAGGCAGAGTGATGGGGATGTGATAATACAGAGAGAGATGGGTGGAGGTGCAGGGTAAGTTGTTGTGAGTAAGGATGTTCAGGAGTAGGGTGGGGAAGGCAGAGTGATGGGGATGTGATAATATAGAGAGAGATGGGTGGAGGTGCAAGGTAAGTTGGTGAGAGTAAGGATGTTCAGGAGTAGGGTGGGGAAGGCAGAGTGATGGGGATGTGATAATATAGAGAGAGATGGGTGGAGGTGCAGGGTAAGTTGGTGAGAGTAAGGATGTTCAGGAGTAGGGTGGGGAAGGCAGAGTGATGGGGATGTGATAATATAGAGAGAGATGGGTGGAGGTGCAGGGTAAGTTGGTGAGAGTAAGGATGTTCAGGAGTAGGGTGGGGAAGGCAGAGTGATGGGGATGTGATAATATAGAGAGAGATGGGTGGAGGTGCAGGGTAAGTTGGTGAGAGTAAGGATGTTCAGGAGTAGGGTGGGGAAGGCAGAGTGATGGGGATGTGATAATATAGAGAGAGATGGGTGGAAGTGCAGGGTAAGTTGGTGAGAGTAATGATGTTCAGGAGTAGGGTGGGGAAGGCAGAGTGATGGGGATGTGATAATATAGAGAGAGATGGGTGGAGGTGCAACGTAAGTTGGTGAGAGTAAGGATGTTCAGGAGTAGGGTGGGGAAGGCAGAGTGATGGGGATGTGATAATATTGAGAGAGATGGGTGGAGGTGCAAAGTAAGTTGGTGAGAGTAAGGATGTTCAGGAGCAGGGTGGGGAAGGCAGAGTGATGGGGATGTGATAATATAGAGAGAGACGGGTGGAGGTGCAGGGTAAGTTGGTGAGAGTAAGGATGTTCAGGAGTAGGGTGAGGAAGGCAGAGTGATGGGGATGTGATAATATTGAGAGAGATGGGTGGAGGTGCAAAGTAAGTTGGTGAGATTAAGGATGTTCAGGAGCAGGGTGGGGAAGGCAGAGTGATGGGGATGTGATAATATAGAGAGAGATGGGTGGAGGTGCAGGGTAAGTTGGTGAGAGTAAGGATGTTCAGGAGTAGGGTGAGGAAGGCAGAGTGATGGGGATGTGATAATATAGAGAGAGATGGGTGGAGGTGCAGGGTAAGTTGGTGAGAGTAAGGATGTTCAGGAGTAGGGTGAGGAAGGCAGAGTGATGGGGATGTGATAATATAGAGAGAGATGGGTGGAGGTGCAGGGTAAGTTGGTGAGAGTAAGGATGTTCAGGAGCAGGGTGGGGAAGGCAGAGTGATGGGGATGTGATAATATTGAGAGAGATGGGTGGAGGTGCAAAGTAAGTTGGTGAGAGTAAGGATGTTCAGGAGTAGGGTGAGGAAGGCAGAGTGATGGGGATGTGATAATATTGAGAGAGATGGGTGGAGGTGCAAAGTAAGTTGGTGAGAGTAAGGATGTTCAGGAGCAGGGTGGGGAAGGCAGAGTGATGGGGATGTGATAATATAGAGACAGATGGGTGGAGGTGCAGGGTAAGTTGGTGAGAGTAAGGATGTTCAGGAGTAGGGTGGGGAAGGCAGAGTGATGGGGATGTGATAATATAGAGAGAGATGGGTGGAGGTGCAGGGTAAGTTGGTGAGAGTAAGGATGTTCAGGAGTAGGGTGGGGAAGGCAGAGTGATGGGGATGTGATAATATAGAGAGAGATGGGTGGAAGTGCAGGGTAAGTTGGTGAGAGTAATGATGTTCAGGAGTAGGGTGGGGAAGGCAGAGTGATGGGGATGTGATAATATAGAGAGAGATGGGTGGAGGTGCAACGTAAGTTGGTGAGAGTAAGGATGTTCAGGAGTAGGGTGGGGAAGGCAGAGTGATGGGGATGTGATAATATTGAGAGAGATGGGTGGAGGTGCAAAGTAAGTTGGTGAGAGTAAGGATGTTCAGGAGCAGGGTGGGGAAGGCAGAGTGATGGGGATGTGATAATATAGAGAGAGATGGGTGGAGGTGCAGGGTAAGTTGGTGAGAGTAAGGATGTTCAGGAGTAGGGTGAGGAAGGCAGAGTGATGGGGATGTGATAATATAGAGAGAGATGGGTGGAGGTGCAGGGTAAGTTGGTGAGAGTAAGGATGTTCAGGAGCAGGGTGGGGAAGGCAGAGTGATGGGGATGTGATAATATTGAGAGAGATGGGTGGAGGTGCAAAGTAAGTTGGTGAGAGTAAGGATGTTCAGGAGTAGGGTGAGGAAGGCAGAGTGATGGGGTTGTGATAATATTGAGAGAGATGGGTGGAGGTGCAAAGTAAGTTGGTGAGAGTAAGGATGTTCAGGAGCAGGGTGGGGAAGGCAGAGTGATGGGGATGTGATAATATAGAGACAGATGGGTGGAGGTGCAGGGTAAGTTGGTGAGAGTAAGGATGTTCAGGAGTAGGGTGGGGAAGGCAGAGTGATGGGGATGTGATAATATAGAGAGAGATGGGTGGCGGTGCAAGCTAAGTTGGTGAGAGTAAGGATGTTCAGGAGTAGGGTGGGGAAGGCAGAATGATGGGGATGTGATAATATAGAGAGAGATGGGTGGAGGTGCAAGGTAAGTTGGTGAGAGTAAGGATGATCAGGAGTAGGGCGCGGAAGGCGGAGTGATGGGGATGTGATAATATAGAGAGAGATGGGTGGAGGTGCAAGGTTAGTTGGTGAGAGTAAGGATGTTCAGGAGTAGGGTGGGGAAGGCAGAGTGATGCGGATGTGATAATATAGAGAGAGATGGGTGGAGGTGCAGGGTAGGTTGGTGAGAGTAAGGATGTTCAGGAGTAGGGTGGGGAAGGCAGAGTGATGGGGATGTGGTAATATAGAGAGAGATGGGTGGAGGTGCAAGGTTAGTTGGTGAGAGTAAGGATGTTCAGGAGCAGGGTGGGGAAGGCAGAGTGATGGGGATGTGGTAACATAGAGAGAGATGGGTGGAGGTGCAAGGTTAGTTGGTGAGAGTAAGGATGTTCAGGAGTCGGGTGGGGAAGGCAGCTTGATGGGGACGTGATAATAGAGAGAGAGATGGGTGGAGGTGCAGGGTAAGTTGGTGAGAGTAAGGATGTTCAGGAATAGGGTGGGGAGGCAGAGTGATGGGGATGTGATAATATAGAGAGAGATGGGTGGACGTGCAAGGTATGTTGGTGAGAGTAAGGATGTTCAGGAGTAGGGTGGGGAAGGCAGAGTGATGGGGATGTGATAATATAGAGAGAGATGGGTGGAGGTGCAGGGTAAGTTGGTGAGAGTGAGGATGTTCAGGAGTAGGGTGGGGAAGGCAGAGTGATGGGGATGTGATAATATAGAGAGAGATGGGTGGAGGTGCAGGGTAAGTTGGTGAGAGTAAGGATGTTCAGGAGTAGGGTGGGGAAGGCAGAGTGATGGGGATGAGATAATATAGAGAGAGATGGGTGGAGGTGCAGGGTAAGTTGGTGAGAGTAAGGATGTTCAGGAGTAGGGTGGGGAAGGCAGAGTGATGGGGATGTGATAATAGAGAGAGAGATGGGTGGAGGTGCAGGGTAAGTTGGTGAGAGTAAGGATGTTCAGGAGTAGGGTGGGGAAGGCAGAGTGATGGGGATGTGATAATATAGAGAGAGATGGGTGGAGGTGCAGGGTAAGTTGGTGAGAGTAAGGATGTTCAGGAGTAGGGTGGGGAAGGCAGAGTGATGGGGATGAGATAATATAGAGAGAGATGGGTGGAGGTGCAGGGTAAGTTGGTGAGAGTAAGGATGTTCAGGAGTAGGGTGGGGAAGGCAGAGTGATGGGGATGTGATAATATAGAGAGAGATGGGTGGAGGTGCAAGGTAAGTTGGTGAGAGTAAGGATGTTCAGGAGTAGGGTGGGGAAGGCAGAGTGATGGGGATGTGATAATAGAGAGAGAGATGGGTGGAGGTGCAGGGTAAGTTGGTGAGAGTAAGGATGTTCAGGAGTAGGGTGGGGAAGGCAGAGTGATGGGGATGTGATAATATAGAGAGAGATGGGTGGAGGTGCAAGGTAAGTTGGTGAGAGTAAGGATGTTCAGGAGTAGGGTGGGGAAGGCAGAGTGATGGGGATGTGATAATAGAGAGAGAGATGGGTGGAGGTGCAGGGTAAGTTGGTGAGAGTAAGGATGTTCAGGAGTAGGGTGGGGATGGCAGAGTGATGGGGATGTGATAATATAGAGAGAGATGGGTGGAGGTGCAGGGTAAGTTGGTGAGAGTAAGGATGTTCCGGATTAGGGTGGGGAAGGCAGAGTGATGGGGATGTGATAATATGGAGAGAGATGGGTGGAGGTGCAGGGTAAGTTGTTGTGAGTAAGAATGTTCAGGAGTAGGGTGGCAAGGCAGTGTGATGGGGATGTGATAATATGGAGAGAGATGGGTGGAGGTGCAGGGTAAGTTGTTGTGAGTAAGAATGTTCAGGAGTAGTGTGGGGAAGGCAGAGTGATGGGGATGTGATAATATAGAGAGAGATGGGTGGAGGTGCAGGGTAAGTTGGTGAGAGTAAGGATGTTCAGGAGTAGGGTGGGGAAGGCAGAGTGATGGGGATGTGATAATATGGAGAGAGATGGGTGGAGGTGCAGGGTAAGTTGTTGTGAGTAAGAATGTTCAGGAGTAGTGTGGGGAAGGCAGAGTGATGGGGATGTGATAATATATAGAGAGATGGGTGGAGGTGCAGGGTAAGTTGGTGAGAGTAAGGATGTTCAGGAGTAGGGTGGGGAAGGCAGAGTGATGGGGATGTGATAATATAGAGAGAGATGGGTGGAGGTGCAGGGTAATTTGTTGTGAGTAAGGATGTTCAGGAGTAGGGTGGGGAAGGCAGAGTGATGGGGATGTGATAATATAGAGAGAGATGGGTGGAGGTGCAGGGTAAGTTGGTGAGAGTAAGGATGTTCAGGAGTAGGGTCGGGAAGGCAGAGTGATGGGGATGTGATAATATAGAGAGAGATGGGTGGAGGTGCAGGGTAAGTTGGTGAGAGTAATGATGTTCAGGAGTAGGGTGGGGAAGGCAGAGTGATGGGGATGTGATAATATAGAGAGAGATGGGTGGAGGTGCAGGGTAAGTTGGTGAGAGTAAGGATGTTCAGGAGTAGGGTGGGGAAGGCAGAGTGATGGGGATGTGATAATATTGAGAGAGATGGGTGGAGGTGCAAAGTAAGTTGGTGAGAGTAAGGATGTTCAGGAGTAGGGTGGGGAAGGCAGAGTGATGGGGATGTGATAATATAGAGACAGATGGGTGGAGGTGCAGGGTAAGTTGGTGAGAGTAAGGATGTTCAGGAGTAGGGTGGGGAAGGCAGAGTGATGGGGATGTGATGATATAGAGAGAGATGGGTGGCGGTGCAAGCTAAGTTGGTGAGAGTAAGGATGTTCAGGAGTAGGGTGGGGAAGGCAGAATGATGGGGATGTGATAATATAGAGAGAGATGGGTGGAGGTGCAAGGTAAGTTGGTGAGAGTAAGGATGATCAGGAGTAGGGTGCGGAAGGCGGAGTGATGGGGATGTGATAATATAGAGAGAGATGGGTGGAGGTGCAAGGTTAGTTGGTGAGAGTAAGGATGTTCAGGAGTAGGGTGGGGAAGGCAGAGTGATGCGGATGTGATAATATAGAGAGAGATGGGTGGAGGTGCAGGGTAGGTTGGTGAGAGTAAGGATGTTCAGGAGTAGGGTGGGGAAGGCAGAGTGATGGGGATGTGGTAATATAGAGAGAGATGGGTGGAGGTGCAAGGTTAGTTGGTGAGAGTAAGGATGTTCAGGAGCAGGGTGGGGAAGGCAGAGTGATGGGGATGTGATAATATAGAGAGAGAGGGGTGGACGTGCAAGCTATGTTGGTGAGAGTAAGGATGTTCAGGAGTCGGGTGGGGAAGGCAGAGTGATGGGGATGTGATAATATAGAGAGAGATGGGTGGAGGTGCAAGGTAAGTTGGTGAGAGTAAGGATGTTCAGGAGTAGGTTGGGGAAGGCAGAGTGATGGGGATGTGATAATATAGAGAGAGATGGGTGGAGGTGCAAGGTAAGTTGGTGAGAGTAAGGATGTTCAGGAGTAGGGTGGGGAAGGCAGAGTGATGGGGATGTGATAATACAGAGAGAGATGGGTGGAGGTGCAGGGTAAGTTGGTGAGAGTAAGGATGTTCAGGAGTAGGTTGGGGAAGGCAGAGTGATGGGGATGTGATAATATAGAGAGAGATGGGTGGAGGTGCAAGGTAAGTTGGTGAGAGTAAGGATGTTCAGGAGTAGGGTGGGGAAGGCAGAGTGATGGGGATGTGATAATATAGAGAGAGATGGGTGGAGGTGCAGGGTAAATTGGTGAGAGTAAGGATGTTCAGGAGTAGGGTGGGGAAGGCAGAGTGATGGGGATGTGATAATATAGAGAGAGATGGGTGGAGGTGCAGGGTAAGTTGGTGAGAGTAAGGATGTTCAGGAGTAGGGTGGGGAAGGCAGAGTGATGGGGATGTGATAATATAGAGAGAGATGGGTGGAGATGCAGGGTAAGTTGTTGTGATTAAGGATGTTCAGGATGAGGGTGGGGAAGGCAGAGTGATGGGGATGTGATAATATAGAGAGAGATGGGTGGAGGTGCAGGGTAAGTTGGTGAGAGTGAGGATGTTCAGGAGTAGGGTGGGGAAGGCAGAGTGATGGGGATGTGATAATATCGAGAGAGATGGGTGGAGGTGCAGTGTAAGTTGGTGAGAGTAATGATGTTCAGGAGTAGGGTGGGGAAGTCAGAGTGATGGGGATGTGATGATATAGAGAGAGATGGGTGGAGGTGCAAGGTAAGTTGGTGAGAGTAAGGATGTTCAGGAGTAGGGTGGGGAAGGCAGAGTGATGGGGATGTGATAATACAGAGAGAGATGGGTGGAGGTGTAGGGTAAGTTGGTGAGAGTAAGGATGTTCAGGAGTAGGGTGAGGAAGGCAGAGTGATGGGGATGTGATAATATAGAAAGAGATGGGTGGAGGTGCAAGGTAAGTTGGTGAGAGTAAGGATGTTCAGGAGTAGGGTGGGGAAGGCAGAGTGATGGGGATGTGATAACATAGAGAGAGATGGGTGGAGGTGCAGGGTAAGTTGGTAAGAGTAAGGATGTTCAGGAGTAGGGTGGGGAAGGCAGAGTGATGGGGATGTGATAAATTAGAGAGAGATGGGTGGAGGTGCAGGGTAAGTTGGTGTGAGTAAGGATGTTCAGGAGTAGGGTGGGGAAGGCAGAGTGATGGGGCTGTGATAATATAGAGCTGGGTGGAGGTGCAAGGTAAGTTGGTGAGAGTAAGGATGTTCAGGAGTAGGGTGGGGAAGGCAGAGTGATGGGGATGTGATAATATAGAGAGAGATGGGTGGAGGTGCAGGGTAAGTTGGTGAGAGTAAGGATGTTCAGGAGTAGGGTGGGGAAGGCAGAGTGATGGGGATTTGATAATATATACAGAGATGGGTGGAGGTGCAGGGTAAGTTGGTGAGAGTAAGGATGTTCAGGAGTAGGGTGGGGAAGGCAGAGTGATGGGGATGTGATAATACAGAGAGAGATGGGTGGAGGTGCAGGGTAAGTTGTTGTGAGTAAGGATGTTCAGGAATAGGGTGGGGAAGGCAGAGTGATGGGGATGTGATAATATAGAGAGAGATGGGTGGAGGTGCAAGGTAAGTTGGTGAGAGTAAGGATGTTCAGGAGTAGGGTGGGGAAGGCAGAGTGATGGGGATGTGATAATATAGAGAGAGATGGGTGGAGGTGCAGGGTAAGTTGGTGAGAGTAAGGATGTTCAGGAGTAGGGTGGGGAAGGCAGAGTGATGGGGATGTGATAATATAGAGAGAGATGGGTGGAGGTGCAGGGTAAGTTGGTGTGAGTAAGGATGTTCAGGAGTAGGGTGGGGAAGGCAGAGTGATGGGGATGTGATAATATAGAGAGAGATGGGTGGAGGTGCAGGGAAAGTTGGTGAGAGTAAGGATGTTCAGGAGTAGGGTGGGGAAGGCAGAGTGATGGGGATGTGATAATATAGAGAGAGATGGGTGGAAGTGCAGGGTAAGTTGGTGAGAGTAATGATGTTCAGGAGTAGGGTGGGGAAGGCAGAGTGATGGGGATGTGATAATATAGAGAGATGGGTGGAGGTGCAACGTAAGTTGGTGAGAGTAAGGATGTTCAGGAGTAGGGTGGGGAAGGCAGAGTGATGGGGATGTGATAATATTGAGAGAGATGGGTGGAGGTGCAAAGTAAGTTGGTGAGAGTAAGGATGTTCAGGAGCAGGGTGGGGAAGGCAGAGTGATGGGGATGTGATAATATAGAGAGAGATGGGTGGAGGTGCAGGGTAAGTTGGTGAGAGTAAGGATGTTCAGGAGTAGGGTGAGGAAGGCAGAGTGATGGGGATGTGATAATATTGAGAGAGATGGGTGGAGGTGCAAAGTAAGTTGGTGAGAGTAAGGATGTTCAGGAGCAGGGTGGGGAAGGCAGAGTGATGGGGATGTGATAATATAGAGAGAGATGGGTGGAGGTGCAGGGTAAGTTGGTGAGAGTAAGGATGTTCAGGAGTAGGGTGAGGAAGGCAGAGTGATGGGGATGTGATAATATAGAGAGAGATGGGTGGAGGTGCAGGGTAAGTTGGTGAGAGTAAGGATGTTCAGGAGTAGGGTGAGGAAGGCAGAGTGATGGGGATGTGATAATATAGAGAGAGATGGGTGGAGGTGCAGGGTAAGTTGGTGAGAGTAAGGATGTTCAGGAGCAGGGTGGGGAAGGCAGAGTGATGGGGATGTGATAATATTGAGAGAGATGGGTGGAGGTGCAAAGTAAGTTGGTGAGAGTAAGGATGTTCAGGAGTAGGGTGAGGAAGGCAGAGTGATGGGGATGTGATAATATTGAGAGAGATGGGTGGAGGTGCAGTGTAAGTTGGTGAGAGTAAGGATGTTCAGGAGCAGGGTGGGGAAGGCAGAGTGATGGGGATGTGATAATATAGAGACAGATGGGTGGAGGTGCAGGGTAAGTTGGTGAGAGTAAGGATGTTCAGGAGTAGGGTGGGGAAGGCAGAGTGATGGGGATGTGATAATATAGAGAGAGATGGGTGGAGGTGCAGGGTAAGTTGGTGAGAGTAAGGATGTTCAGGAGTAGGGTGGGGAAGGCAGAGTGATGGGGATGTGATAATATAGAGAGAGATGGGTGGAGGTGCAGGGTAAGTTGGTGAGAGTAAGGATGTTCAGGAGTAGGGTGGGGAAGGCAGAGTGATGGGGATGTGATAATATAGAGAGAGATGGGTGGAAGTGCAGGGTAAGTTGGTGAGAGTAATGATGTTCAGGAGTAGGGTGGGGAAGGCAGAGTGATGGGGATGTGATAATATAGAGAGAGATGGGTGGAGGTGCAACGTAAGTTGGTGAGAGTAAGGATGTTCAGGAGTAGGGTGGGGAAGGCAGAGTGATGGGGATGTGATAATATTGAGAGAGATGGGTGGAGGTGCAAAGTAAGTTGGTGAGAGTAAGGATGTTCAGGAGCAGGGTGGGGAAGGCAGAGTGATGGGGATGTGATAATATAGAGAGAGATGGGTGGAGGTGCAGGGTAAGTTGGTGAGAGTAAGGATGTTCAGGAGTAGGGTGAGGAAGGCAGAGTGATGGGGATGTGATAATATAGAGAGAGATGGGTGGAGGTGCAGGGTAAGTTGGTGAGAGTAAGGATGTTCAGGAGTAGGGTGAGGAAGGCAGAGTGATGGGGATGTGATAATATAGAGAGAGATGGGTGGAGGTGCAAAGTAAGTTGGTGAGAGTAAGGATGTTCAGGAGCAGGGTGGGGAAGGCAGAGTGATGGGGATGTGATAATATAGAGACAGATGGGTGGAGGTGCAGGGTAAGTTGGTGAGAGTAAGGATGTTCAGGAGTAGGGTGGGGAAGGCAGAGTGATGGGGATGTGATAATATAGAGAGAGATGGGTGGCGGTGCAAGCTAAGTTGGTGAGAGTAAGGATGTTCAGGAGTAGGGTGGGGAAGGCAGAATGATGGGGATGTGATAATATAGAGAGAGATGGGTGGAGGTGCAAGGTAAGTTGGTGAGAGTAAGGATGATCAGGAGTAGGGCGCGGAAGGCGGAGTGATGGGGATGTGATAATATAGAGAGAGATGGGGGGAGGTGCAAGGTTAGTTGGTGAGAGTAAGGATGTTCAGGAGTAGGGTGGGGAAGGCAGAGTGATGCGGATGTGATAATATAGAGAGAGATGGGTGGAGGTGCAGGGTAGGTTGGTGAGAGTAAGGATGTTCAGGAGTAGGGTGGGGAAGGCAGAGTGATGGGGATGTGATAATATATACAGAGATGGGTGGAGGTGCAGGGTAAGTTGGTGAGAGTAAGGATGTTCAGGAGTAGGGTGGGGAAGGCAGAGTGATGGGGATGTGATAATACAGAGAGAGATGGGTGGAGGTGCAGGGTAAGTTGTTGTGAGTAAGGATGTTCAGGAGTAGGGTGGGGAAGGCAGAGTGATGGGGATGTGATAATATAGAGAGAGATGGGTGGAGGTGCAAGGTAAGTTGGTGAGAGTAAGGATGTTCAGGAGTAGGGTGGGGAAGGCAGAGTGATGGGGATGTGATAATATAGAGAGAGATGGGTGGAGGTGCAGGGTAAGTTGGTGAGAGTAAGGATGTTCAGGAGTAGGGTGGGGAAGGCAGAGTGATGGGGATGTGATAATATAGAGAGAGATGGGTGGAGGTGCAGGGTAAGTTGGTGAGAGTAAGGATGTTCAGGAGTAGGGTGAGGAAGGCAGAGTGATGGGGATGTGATAATATAGAGAGAGATGGGTGGAGGTGCAGGGTAAGTTGGTGAGAGTAAGGATGTTCAGGAGTAGGGTGGGGAAGGCAGAGTGATGGGGATGTGATAATATAGAGAGAGATGGGTGGAGGTGCAGGGTAAGTTGGTGAGAGTAAGGATGTTCAGGAGTCGGGTGGGGAAGGCAGAGTGATGGGGATGTGATAATATAGAGAGAGATGGGTGGAAGTGCAGGGTAAGTTGGTGAGAGTAATGATGTTCAGGAGTAGGGTGGGGAAGGCAGAGTGATGGGGATGTGATAATATAGAGAGAGATGGGTGGAGGTGCAACGTAAGTTGGTGAGAGTAAGGATGTTCAGGAGTAGGGTGGGGAAGGCAGAGTGATGGGGATGTGATAATATAGAGAGAGATGGGTGGAGTTGCAGGGTAAGTTGGTGAGAGTAAGGATGTTCAGGAGTAGGGTGGGGAAGGCAGAGTGATGGGGATGTGATAATATAGAGAGAGATGGGTGGCGGTGCAATCTAAGTTGGTGAGAGTAAGGATGTTCAGGAGTAGGGTGGGGAAGGCAGAGTGATGGGGATGTGATAATATAGAGAGAGATGGGTGGAGGTGCAAGGTAAGTTGGTGAGAGTAAGGATGTTCAGGAGTAGGGTGGGGAAGGCAGAGTGATGGGGATGTGATAATATAGAGAGAGATGTGTGGAGGTGCAGGGTAAGTTGGTGAGAGTAAGGATGTTCAGGAGTAGGGTGGGGAAGGCAGAGTGATGGGGATGTGATAATATAGAGAGAGATGGGTGGAGGTGCAGGGTAAGTTGGTTAGAGTAAGGATGTTCAGGAGTAGGGTGGGGAAGTCAGAGTGATGGGGATGGGATAATATAGAGAGAGATGGGTGGAGGTGCAGGGTAAGTTGGTGAGAGTAAGGATGTTCAGGAGTAGGGTGGGGAAGGCAGAGTGATGGGGATGTGATAATATAGAGAGAGATGGGTGGAGGTGCAAGGTTAGTTGGTGAGAGTGAGGATGTTCAGGAGTAGTGTGGGGAAGGCAGAGTGATGGGGATGTGATCATATAGAGAGAGATGGGTGGACGTGCAAGCTATGTTGCTGAGAGTAAGGATGTTCAGGAATAGGGTGGGGAAGGCAGAGTGATGGGGATGTGATAATATAGAGAGAGATGGGTGGAGGTGCAGGGTAAGTTGGGGAGAGTAAGGATGTTCAGGAGTAGGGTGTGGAAGGCAGAGTGATGGGGATGTGATAATATAGGGAGAGATGGGTGGAGGTGCAAGGTTAGTTGGTGAGAGTAAGGATGTTCAGGAGTAGGTTGTGGAAGGCAGAGTGATGGGGATGTGATAATATAGAGAGAGATGGGTGGACGTGCAAGCTATGTTGGTGAGAGTAAGGATGTTCAGGAATAGGGTGGGGAAGGCAGAGTGATGGGAATGTGATAATCCAGAGAGAGATGGGTGGAGGTGCAGGGTAAGTTGGTGAGAGTAAGGATGTTCAGGAGTAGGGTGGGGAAGGCAGAGTGATGGGGATGTGATAATATAGAGAGAGATGGGTGGAGGTGCAAAGTAAGTTGGTGAGAGTAAGGATGTTCAGGAGTAGGGTGGGGAAGGCAGAGTGATGGGGATGTGATAATATAGAGAGAGATGGGTGGAGGTGCAGGGTTAGTTGGTGAGAGTAAGGATGTTCAGGAGTAGGGTGGGGAAGGCAGAGTGATGGGGATGTGATAATATAGAGAGAGATGGTGGAGGTGCAGGGTAAGTTGTTGTGAGCAAGGATGTTCAGGAGTAGGGTGGGGAAGGCAGAGTGACGGGGATGTGAAAATATAGAGAGAGATGGGTGGCGGTGCAAGGTAAGTTGGTGAGAGTAAGGATGTTCAAGAGTAGGGTGGGGAAGGCAGAGTGATGGGGATGTGATAATATAGAGAGAGATGAGTGGAGGTGCAGGGTAAGTTGGTGAGAGTAAGGATGTTCAGGAGTAGGGTGGGGAAGGCAGAGTGATGGGGATGTGATAATACAGAGAGAGATGGGTGGAGGTGCAGGGTAAGTTGGTGAGAGGAAGGATGTTGAGCAGGGTGGGGAAGGCAGAGTGATGGGGATGTGATAATATAGAGAGATATGGGTGGAGGTGCAGGGTAAGTTGGTGCGAGTAAGGATGTTCAGGAGTAGTGTGGGGAAGGCAGAGTGATGGGGATGTGATAATATAGAGAGAGATGGGTGGAGGTGCAGGGTAAGTTGGTGAGAGGAAGGATGTTGAGCAGGGTGGGGAAGGCAGAGTGATGGGGGTGTGATAATATAGAGAGATATGGGTGGAGGTGCAGGGTAAGTTGGTGAGAGTAAGGATGTTCAGGAGTAGGGTGGGGAAGGCAGAGTGATGGGGATGTGATAATGTAGAGAGAGATGGGTGGAGGTGCATGGTAAGTTGGTGAGAGTAAGGATGGTCAGGAGTAGGGTGGGGAAGGCAGAGTGATGGGGATGTGATAATGTAGAGAGAGATGGGTGGAGGTGCATGGTAAGTTGGTGAGAGTAAGGATGTTCAGGAGTAGGGTGGGGAAGGCAGAGAGATGGGTGGAGGTGCAGGGTAAGTTGGTGAGAGTAAGGATGTTCAGGAGTAGGGTGGGGAAGGCAGAGTGATGGGGATGTGATAATATAGAGAGAGATGGGTGGAGGTGCAGGGTAAGTTGGTGAGAGTAAGGATGTTCAGGAGTAGGTTGGGGAAGGCAGAGTGATGGGGATGTGATAATATAGAGAGAGATGGGTGGACGTGCAAGGTATGTTGGTGAGAGTAAGGATGTTCAGGAGTAGGGTGGGGAAGGCAGAGTGATGGGGATGTGATAATATAGAGAGAGATGGGTGGACGTGCAAGGTATGTTGGTGAGAGTAAGGATGTTCAGGAGTAGGGTGGGGAAGGCAGAGTGATGGGGATGTGAAAATATAGAGAGAGATGGGTGGAGGTGCAGGGTAAGTTGGTGAGAGTAAGGATGTTCAGGAGTAGGTTGGGGAAGGCAGAGTGATGGGGATGTGATAATCTAGAGAGAGATGGGTGGACGTGCAAGGTATGTTGGTGAGAGTAAGGATGTTCAGGAGTAGGGTGGGGAAGGCAGAGTGATGGGGATGTGATAATATAGAGAGAGATGGGTGGACGTGCAAGGTATGTTGGTGAGAGTAAGGATGTTCAGGAGTAGGGTGGGGAAGGCAGAGTGATGGGGATGTGATAATATAGAGAGAGATGGGTGGAGGTGCAGGGTGGGTTGGTGAGAGTAAGGATGTTCAGGAGTAGGGTGGGGAAGGCAGAGTGATGGGGATGTGATAATATATACAGAGATGGGTGTAGGTGCAGGGTAAGTTGGTGAGAGTAAGGATGTTCAGGAGTAGGGTGGGGAAGGCAGAGTGATGGGGATGTGATAATATACAGAGAGATGGGTGGAGGTGCAGGGAAATTGGTTTTGAGTAAGGATGTTCAGGATTAGGGTGGGGAAGGCAGAGTGATGGGGATGTGATAATATAGAGAGAGATGGGTGGAGGTGCAGGGTAAGCTGGTGTGAGTAAGGATGTTCCGGAGTAGGGTGGGGAAGGCAGAGTGATGGGGATGTGGTAATATAGAGAGAGATGGGTGGAGGTGCAGGGTAAGCTGGTGTGAGTAAGGATGTTCCGGAGTAGGGTGGGGAAGGCAGAGTGATGGGGCTGTGATAATATAGAGATGGGTGGAGGTGCAAGGTAAGTTGGTGAGAGTAAGGATGTTCAGGAGTAGGGTGGGGAAGGCAGAGTGATGGGGATGTGATAATATAGAGAGAGATGGGTGGAGGTGCAGGGTAAGTTGGTGAGAGTAAGGATGTTCAGGAGTAGGGTGGGGAAGGCAGAGTGATGGGGATGTGATAATATATACAGAGATGGGTGTAGGTGCAGGGTAAGTTGGTGAGAGTAAGGATGTTCAGGAGTAGGGTGGGGAAGGCAGAGTGATGGGGATGTGATAATACAGAGAGAGATGGGTGGAGGTGCAGGGTAAGTTGTTGTGAGTAAGGATGTTCAGGAGTAGGGTGGGGAAGGCAGAGTGATGGGGATGTGATAATATAGAGAGAGATGGGTGGAGGTGCAGGGTAAGTTGGTGAGAGTAAGGATGTTCAGGAGTAGGGTGGGGAAGGCAGAGTGATGGGGATGTGATAATATAGAGAGAGATGGGTGGAGGTGCAGGGTAAGTTGGTGAGAGTAAGGATGTTCAGGAGTAGGGTGGGGAAGGCAGAGTGATGGGGATGTGACAATATAGAGAGAGATGGGTGGAGGTGCAGGGTAAGTTGGTGAGAGTAAGGATGTTCAGGAGTAGGGTGGGGAAGGCAGAGTGATGGGGATGTGATAATATAGAGAGAGATGGGTGGAGGTGCAAGGTAAGGTGGTGAGAGTAAGGATGTTCAGGAGTAGGGTGGGGAAGGCAGAGTGATGGGGATGTGATAATATAGAGAGAGATGGGTGGAGGTGCAGGGTAAGTTGGTGAGAGTAAGGATGTTCAGGAGTAGGGTGGGGAAGGCAGAGTGATGGGGATGTGATAATATAGAGAGAGATGGGTGGAGGTGCAGGGTAAGTTGGTGAGAGTAAGGATGTTCAGGAGTAGGGAGGGAAAGGCAGAGTGATGGGGATGTGATTGTATAGAGAGAGATGGGTGGAGGTGCAGGGTAAGTTGGTGAGAGTAAGGATTTTCAGGAGTAGGGTGGTGAAGGCAGAGTGATGGGGATGTGATAATATAGAGAGAGATGGGTGGAGGTGCAGGGTAAGTTGGTGAGAGTAAGGATGTTCAGGAGTAGGGTGGGGAAGGCAGAGTGATGGGGATGTGATAATATAGAGAGACATGGGTGGAGGTGCAGGGTAAGTTGGTGAGAGTAAGGATGTTCAGGAGTAGGGTGGGGAAGGCAGAGTGATGGGGACGTGAAAATATAGAGAGATGGGTGGAGGTGCAGGGTAAGTTGGTGAGAGTAAGGATGTTCAGGAGTAGGGTGGGGAAGGCAGAGTGATGGGGATGTGATAATTTCGAGAGAGATGGGTGGAGGTGCAAGGTAAGTTGGTGAGAATAAGGATGTTCAGGAGTAGGGTGGGGAAGCAGAGTGATGGGGATGTGATAATATAGAGAGAGATGGGTGGAGGTGCAAGGTAAGTTGGTGAGAATAAGGATGTTCAGGAGTAGGGTGGGGAAGCAGAGTGATGGGGATGTGATAATATAGAGAGAGATGGGTGGAGGTGCAGGGTAAGTTGGTGAGAGTAAGGATGTTCCGGAGTAGGGTGGGGAAGGCAGAGTGATGGGGATGTGATAATATAAAGAGAGATGGGTGGAGGTGCAGGGTAAGTTGGTGAGAGTAAGGATGTTCAGGAGTAGGGTGGGGAAGGCAGAGTGATGGGGATGTGATAATATAGAGAGAGATGGGTGGAGGTGCAAGGTAAGTTGGTGAGAGTAAGGATGTTCAGGAGTAGGGTGGGGAAGGCAGAGTGATGGGGATGTGATAATATAGAGAGAGATGGGTGGAGGTGCAGGGTAAGTTGGTGTGAGTAAGGATGTTCAGGAGTAGGGTGGGGAAGGCAGAGTGATGGGGATGTGATAATATAGAGAGAGATGGGTGGAGGTGTAAGGTAAGTTGATGAGAGTAAGGATGTTCAGGAGTAGGGTGGGGAAGGCAGAGTGATGGGGATGTGATAATATAGAGTGAGATGGGTGGAGGTGCAGGGTAAGTTGGTGAGAGTAAGGATGTTCAGGAGTAGGGTGTGGAAGGCAGAGTGATGGGGATGCGTTAATATAGAGAGAGATGGGTGGAGGTGCAGGGTAAGTTGGTGAGAGTAAGGATGTTCAGGAGTAGGGTGGGGAAGGCAGAGTGATGGGGATGGGATAATACAGAGAGAGATGGGTGGAGGTGCAGGGTAAGTTGGTGAGAGTAAGGATGTTCAGGAGTAGGGTGGTGACGGCAGAGTGATGGGGATGTGATAATATAGAGAGAGATGGGCGGAGGTGCAGGGTAAGTTGGTGTGAGTCAGGATGTTCAGGAGTAGGGAGGGGAAGACAGAGTGATGGGGATGTGATAATATAGAGAGAGATGGGTGGAGATGCAGGGTAAGTTGGTGAGAGTAATGATGTTCAGGAGTAGGGTGGGGAAGGCAGAGTGATGGGGATGTGATAATACAGAGAGAGATGGGTGGAGGTGCAGGGTAAGTTGGTGAGAGTAAGGATGTTCAGGAGTAGGGTGGGGAAGGCAGAGTGATGGGGATGTGATAATACAGAGAGAGATGGGTGGAGGTGCAGGGTAAGTTGGTGAGAGTAAGGATGTTCAGGAGTAGGGTGGGGAAGGCAGAGTGATATGGATGTGATAATATAGAGAAAGATGGGTGGAGGTGCAAGGTAAGTTGGTGAGAGTAAGGATGTTCAGGAGTAGGGTGGGGAAGGCAGAGTGATGGGGATGTGATAATATAGAGAGAGATGGGTGGAGGTGCAGGGTAAGTTGGTGAGAGTAAGGATGTTCAGGAGTAGGGTGCGGAAGGCAGAGTGATGGGGATGTGATAATATAAAGAGAGATGGGTGGAGGTGCAGGGTAAGTTGTTGAGAGTAAGGATGGTCAGGAGTAGGGTGCGGAAGGCAGAGTGATGGGGATGTGATAATATAGAGAGAGATGGGTGGAGGTGCAAGGTAAGTTGGTGAGAGTAAGGATGTTCAGGAGTAGGGTGGGGAAGGCAGAGTGATGGGGATGTGATAATATAAAGAGAGATGGGTGGAGGTGCAGGGTAAGTTGGTGAGAGTAAGGATGGTCAGGAGTAGGGTGCGGAAGGCAGAGTGATGGGGATGTGATAATATAGAGAGAGATGGGTGGAGGTGCAAGGTAAGTTGGTGAGAGTAATGATGTTCAGGAGTAGGGTGGGGAAGGCAGAGTGATGGGGATGTGATAATATAGAGAGAGATGGGTGGAGGTGCAAGGTAAGTTGGTGAGAGTAAGGATGTTCAGGAGTAGGGTGGGGAAGGCAGAGTGATGGGGATGTGATAATATAGAGAGAGATGGGTGGAGGTGCAGGGTAAGTTGGTGAGAGTAAGGATGTTCAGGAGTAGGGTGGGGAAGGCAGAGTGATGGGGATGTGATAATATAGAGAGAGATGGGTGGAGGTGCAGGGTAAGTTGGTGAGAGTAAGGATGTTCAGGAGTAGGGAGGGAAAGGCAGAGTGATGGGGATGTGATAATATAGAGAGAGATGGGTGGAGGTGCAGGGTAAGTTGGTGAGAGTAAGGATGTTCAGGAGTAGGGTGGGGAAGGCAGAGTGATGGGGATGTGATAATATAGAGAGAGATGGGTGGAGGTGCAAGGTAAGTTGTTGTGAGTAAGGATGTTCAGGAGTAGGGTGGGGAAGGCAGAGTGATGGGGATGTGATAATATAGAGAGAGATGGGTGGAGGTGCAGGGTAAGTTGGTGAGAGTAAGGATGTTCAGGAGTAGGGTGGGGAAGGCAGAGTGATGGGGATGTGATAATTTCGAGAGAGATGGGTGGAGGTGCAAGGTAAGTTGGTGAGAGGAAGGATTTTCAGGAGTAGGGTGGGGAAGGCAGAGTGATGGGGATGTGATAATATAGAGAGAGATGGGTGGAGGTGCAGGGTAAGTTGGTGAGAGTAAGGATGTTCAGGAGTAGGGTGGGGAAGGCAGAGTGATGGGGATGTGATAATATAGAGAGAGATGTGGGGAGGTGCAGGGTAAGTTGGTGAGAGTAAGGATGTTCAGGAGTAGGGTGGGGAAAGCAGAGTGATGGGGATGTGATAATATAGAGAGAGATGGGTGGAGGTGCAGGGTAAGTTGGTGAGAGTAAGGATGTTCAGGAGTAGGGTGGGGAAGGCAGAGTGATGTGGATGTGTTGAGAGGCACAGCCTGATGAGGTTAAGTGAGGCTTTGCAGTAACGTTTTGTGATCTACTGAGATCATTGAAAGGTTTGTGTCACTGCAGGCTGGTCCTCCCGACGACATCCCTGCTTGAGCCCCACGGTGCAATGTGCACCCAGGCTGTGTTGGTCTCTTCCGCCCCCTGGAAGTGAAGAGAACCTCCCTGCGGGCTGTGGCTCCCTCCATAATCATCTAGAGGGAGTTCTGGGAGAGCCTGGGTGCAGCATAGCACCTCTGTGCAGATGTCAGTGTTTGTAGAACCTCAATACTGTAAAACACTGAGAGCACAATGGGCAAAGTCAGTGTGTGTGTCATCAAATGTGGTCATCAAAACCGCTTCTCTCAATTCCCCAGAGCGAGGCCGCGACACCCGACCCCGGACACACCCGACCCCCCGCCGTCCCCAACCCCGGACACACCCGCCCCGCCCCGACCCTCCGCCGCCCCCGGCCCCCGGCCCCGCCCGACCCTCCGCCGCCTCCGGCCCAACTCTCCGCCAACCCCGGCCCCGCCCGACCGCCGCCCCCGGCCTCGCCCCGACCCTCTCCCGACCCCGGCCCCGCCCGACCCTCTCCCAGCCCCGCCCGACCCTCGCACCGACCCTACCGACCCTCTCCCGGCCCCACCCGACCCCACCCGACCTGCCACCAACTCTCCACCGACCCTGACCCCCGCCCCCGCCCGACCGTCGCCGATGGGGAAAACCGGGTGATTAATTTCCTGAAGTACTTTCAGTGATTGCTGTAATATCCCAGAGAGAAAAGTATATCAGATCCGGACTTTGATTCAGTTTGTTTCTCTCTCTCTGTTTTTAGGCTGAATGGCATTCAATTGGGAGATTCAGGAATGAAACTAGTGTCTGTGGCTCTGAGGAGCCCGGACTGTAAATTACAGACACTGCAGTAAGTACCAGACTGTGTGAGATTGTGTTTATAATAACTGGGTGTCTGACACTGGACATTATTATTAGTATCAGTAATAGTGTTATTAATAAACTCTGGGGATTGACTCTGATTCCAGTTATTTCTCTCTCTGATCCCCAGGCTGGATGCTAACAGTCTCACAGATTCTTGTGTCGAGGATCTCGCTTCCGCTCTCAGTACAAACCGCTCACTGACAGATCTGAACCTGAGTAATAATAAACTGGGAGATTCAGGAGTGAAACTACTGTCTGTGGCTCTGAGGAACCCGGACTGTAAAATACAGACACTGGGGTAAGTACCAGACTGTGTGAGATTGTGTTTATAATAACTGGATGTCTGACACTGAACATTATTATTAGTATCAGTAATAGTGTTATTAATAAACTCTGGGGATTGACTCTGATTCCTGTTATTTCTCTCTCTCATCCCCAGGCTATGGTCTGTCGGTCTCACAGATTCTTGTGCCAAGGATCTCGCCTCCGCTCTCAGTACAATGCGCTCACTGAGGGATCTGGACCTGGGAGGAAACTCCTTCACAGACCGATCTGTCCCCGCTCTCCGCCGCCTCATACTGACCTGCAGGAGTCTGGAGTACATCAGGTGAGTGTTTGTGTTAATGTTTAATGTAATAAATAAAATATCAGTGGGATTCAGTCACTGTTTTGGGTAATATTTGTCTGTAATTATTATTGAAATATTAACCCCTGTCTCGCGGTTATTTACACTGTTGTTCAATCTGTTTATTTCCTGTTTAATCTTTAATCTGTTTCAGGCTGGGGTGGAATCGGTTCAGTTCATCCGGAGAAAAACAGCTGGAGTTACTGCAGGGAACAAGACCCGGACTGAGTGTGGAAGTGTGAACAGTCCAAGTGATGACCTCACTGCTCCCATTGTGTGACCATTCCAAGTGATGATGTCACTGCTCCCATTGTGTGAACAGTCCAAGTGATGACCTCACTGCTCCCATTGTGTGACCATTCCAAGTGATGACCTCACTGCTCCCATTGTGTGACCATTCCAAGTGATGACCTCACTGCTCCCATTGTGTGACCATTCCAAGTGATGACCTCACTGCTCCCATTGTGTGACCATTCCAAGTGATGACCTCACTGCTCCCATTGTGTGACCATTCCAAGTGATGACCTCACTGCTCCCATTGTGTGAACAGTCCAAGTGATGACCTCACTGCTCCCATTGTGTGACCATTCCAAGTGATGACCTCACTGCTCCCATTGTGTGACCATTCCAAGTGATGACCTCACTGCTCCCATTGTGTGACCATTCCAAGTGATGACCTCACTGCTCCCATTGTGTGACCATTCCAAGTGATGATGTCACTGCTCCCATTGTGTGAACAGTCCAAGTGATGACCTCACTGCTCCCATTGTGTGACCATTCCAAGTGATGACCTCACTGCTCCCATTGTGTGAACAGTCCAAGTGATGACCTCACTGCTCCCATTGTGTGACCATTCCAAGTGATGACCTCACTGCTCCCATTGTGTGACCATTCCAAGTGATGACCTCACTGCTCCCATTGTGTGACCATTCCAAGTGATGACCTCACTGCTCCCATTGTGTGACCATTCCAAGTGATGATGTCACTGCTCCCATTGTGTGATCTTTTCAAGTGATGACGTCACTGCTCCCATTGTGTGACCAGCCCAAGTGATGACCTCACTGCTCCCATTGTGTGACCATTCCAAGTGATGACCTCACTGCTCCCATTGTGTGACCATTCCAAATGATGACCTCACTGCTCCCATTGTCACCATTCCAAGTGATGTCACTGCCCCCATTGTGTGATCATTTCAAGTAATGACGTCACTGCTCCCATTGTGTGACCATTCCAAGTAATGACATCACTGCTCCCATTGTGTGACCATTCCAAGTGATGACCTCACTGCTCCCATTGTGTGACCATTCCAAGTGATGACCTCACTGCTCCCATTGTGTGACCATTCCAAGTGATGACCTCACTGCTCCCAATGTGTGACCATTCCAAGTGATGATGTCACTGCTCCCATTGTCTGACCATTCCAAGTGATGACCTCACTGCTCCTATTGTGTGACCATTCCAAGTGATGACCTCACTGCGCCCATTGTGTGACCAGTCCAAGTGATGACCTCACTGCACCCATTGTGTGAACATTCCAAGTGATGACCTCACTGCTCCCATTGTGAACATTCCAAGTGATGACCTCGCTGCTCCCATTGTGTGACCATTCCAACTGATGATGTCACTGCTCCAATTGTGTGACCATTCCAAGTGATGATGTCACTGCTCCCATTGTGTGACCATTCCAAGTGATGATGTCACTGCTCCCATTGTGTGACCAGTCCAAGTGAGGACCTCACTGCTCCCATTGTGTGACCATTCCAAGTGATGACCTCACTGCTCCATTGTGTGACCATTCCAAGTGATGATGTCACTGCTCCAATTGTGTGACCATTCCAAGTGATGACCTCACTGCTCCCATTGTGTGACCATTCCAAGTGATGACCTCACTGCTCCTTGTGTGAACATTCCAAGTGATGACGTCACTGCTGTCATTGTGTGACCATTCCAAGTGATGATGTCACTGCTCCCATTGTGTGACCATTCCAAGTGATGATGTCACTGCTCCCATTGTGTGACCTTTCCAAGTGATGATGTCACTGTTCCCATTGTGTGACCATTTCCAAGTGATGATGTCACTGCTCCCATTGTGTGACCATTTCCAATTGATGATGTCACTGCTCCTTCACCCCGCCCGGGGCCGGTAGCGGTGGGGCTCCTTCACCCCACCTGGGGCCGGTAGCGGTGGGACTTCTTCACCCCACCCGGGGTGGGACTTCACCCCGCCCGGGGCCGGTAGCGGTGGGGCTTCTTCACCCCGCCCGGGGCCAGTAGCGGTGGGGCTTCTTCACCCCGCCCGGGGCCGGTAGCGGTGGGACTTCTTCACCCCGCCCGGGGCCGGTAGCGGTGGGGCTCCTTCACCCCGCCCGGGGCCGGTAGCGGTGGGGCTTCTTCATCCCGCCCGGGGCCGGTAGCGGTGGGGCTTCTTCACCCCGCCCGGGGCCGGTAGCAGTGGGGCTTCTTCACCCCGCCCGGGGCCGGTAGCGGTGGGGCTCCTTCACCCCGCCTGGGGCCGGTAGTGGTGGGGCTCCTTCACCCACCCGGAGCCGGTAGCGGTGGGACTTCTTCACCCCACCCAGGGCCGGTAGCGGTGGGGCTCCTTCACCCCGCCCGGGGCCGGTAGCGGTGGGACTTCTTCACCTCGCCCGGGGCCGGTAGCGGTGGGACTTCACCCCGCCCGGGGCCGGTAGCAGTGGGGCTCCTTCACCCCGCCCGGGGCCGGTAGCGGTGGGACTTCTTCACCCCGCCCGGGGCCGGTAGTGGTGGGACTTCTTCACCCCGCCCGGGGCCGTTAGCGGTGGGGCTCCTTCACCCCGCCCGGGGCCGGTAGCAGTGGGACTTCTTCACCCCGCCCGGGGCCGCTAGTGGTGGGACTTCTTCACCCCGCCCGGGGCCGGTAGCGGTGGGACTTCACCCCGCCCGGGGCCGGTAGCGGTGCGGCTCCTTCAATCTCTTTGACACAACTTGCCACAATTGCCAATCACACATGTTTCCTCAAGGATAGTCAGTGCTTCAACGTTTCATCCTCCCTTAATCTCTCCCTCCATATTAACTACCCTACCCATATTCACAACCACCCCCTTGACTTCGCGATCTCGCGTGTCCTTGCTACTCCCATCGTGTCAATCACAGATAAGGCCATCTCTGGTCACTTCCTTGTATCACTCTCTACCCAAACACTCCTTCCCAAACCTCCTTCCTTCTGTTTCCGCCCCTGGAAAATATTCTCTCCCAATTCACTTTCAAAATTCCAACTGCCTAGCCTTTGGCCCTCCATTCACCTCAACATTTCTGCAGCTACCGATATGCTCAACCACACCCTCACCTCCACCTTTGATGCCCTAGTCCCTATTAAAACCATTGCTCTCTCTCACCCCATTCATTCCCCCTGGTTCGGCCCTCATCTCCACCAACTTAAGTCCAAGGGACGCAGACTTGAATGTATATTGTGGACAACTGGTTTAGCCATTCATTGCCAGATCTGGCTGGCCCACATAAAGCACTATCCTGGGTTGGGTGATTGGGCAGATGCAGCAAAATGTGGATAAATGCGAGTGTGAAGGAATAGCCTTGATTCAGAGAAATACACGATACCATGAACAGATTTCTAATATTATTACAGAACATACTGGGTTTAAAAGACACACGTCTCAGCAGACACAGGCTGTAAACAGAAATACAGGCTTCTGAGAAAGAATCAGTTGATAAAGTTGTAAACAAGCTTTGAAATGGGAATTAGTTAAATGTTCTAAAACAATGAAAGATTGAAGCAAACCATTGGTGCTTCCAAAAGGTCGACGGTTTGCAATGAACACAATGAAAAGACCCAGTTTAAAGTGTGAAGAGCTAACACGTAAAACAGAAACACAAACATTGAAAGAGGCACGTGCCTTTGAAAACATGACATCAAGTAAAAGAAACATCTGCTGGTCAAATAGTTTTATGTTAAACTTGGAAAACAGGAACCATAAGATTAAATATGCAACCAATTGAGATAGCTAGAAAACAAGTAAACACACAGTTAAAGTGGTTTTGATTTACATATTATAAATATAATACCAAAAAGGCTTTGAAGATATGACTTCAATAGAGACACCAAGCAATTGCATTGTGTTTGTATTGAACTTGGAGAATGAGAGTCAAAATGGCTGCTAAGAACCAGTAAAGCCAATATTAAGAATTGAATGAAGAATCTTCGATAAGAATGGCATTAAACAGAAACCATTGCTGTCATTGTTTTTATGATGGTTTTTCTAACACCTAAAAGTAGAGAAATAATTATTCATGCAATAGTTGAATTGATAGTAAGAATAGAAAGCATTCAAAAGAGGTATCAATAAAGACAATTAGCTGACATCAGCAGAGAACATCAAGGAAGAAACCACTGCCAAAAGGGTATAAAAATAAGAACATGCTGAACGGGCAAAATGTTTCTCAACTCTACGGAGGCATCTCTAAGTTTTTAACTTTGAGTCTCGGGTAAATCAAAGTGATTGATTTTGGTGGATGTTCTGGATTTAGAAATAAGTGAGAAATAAATGTAACGAAAGTAAAGATTTGAGAATAAGGATCTCAGAAATGTAAGCTAATTGTATTTTGAATTGTTAATGTTGCGACTGATTCAACAGATGTTAACTGAATGTCGGCTCTTAAATTAAACTATATATTTTTAGAATTGTCTCAGAGTAATTCTGTATAGATTTGCGAACACACAAATTCTGTATACTCTTGTAACGAGGTGCAGAATTCTGGGGGGTATTCCGGACCCTCATAATATCCGGAAGGTTACAGTCTAGTTCAACTTATTAAAAATACTATCTGGTGGACGGTAACATCTTTAGTCGTTCCTTTCCTTTAGGGAGAGATAGCCTGAATCTTTAGACCCATTTAAGCATCTTATGGAATTCGGCTATCTCTAACTTAAGTTGAGGGTGAACGTCTGGGGAATACGCCTGATCTGGAATAGCCCAAAAGGGCTAGGACTGTAATTTATTCCTTCACGAGGTTATCCACTTTGGTGTCAAAAACAGGAAGGCAGATTATTATCTGAACGGCAATAGATTGGGAGAAGGGGGAAGTGCAACGAGACCTGGGTGTCCTTGTGCACCAGTCGCTGAAGTTAAGCATGCAGGTGCAGCAGGCGGTTAAGAAGACAAATGGTATGTGATATACCTATCAATTCAGTCCATGAAAAGCGATGAGTTAAGGTAGTAACTATAGGTTTTTATTGGCTAAATAACAGAGCCCACCCTCGTGGGTGATCGGTTCCAACAAGGAAGAATACTAGCCAAGCGGTCACCTTTATACCTGGGCAAGCAGGCGGAGCCATGGGCGGAGTCAGCTGAGGTATGCCTAGGTATAACAGCGTGCGTGGCAAGAGGTAACCTTGTGTAGTGATAACAACAGTGTAACAATAGTGAACGGTTGTGAACGGTAACAGTGGTTTACCACATTCACCCCTTGTTTAAAATTGAGTCCGGCGGGGTGAAGTGTACTACCAGTTCGTGTATGTCAATCTCTCAGGAGGCCTCGTAAGCCTTTCTGATCGGCGCAGCAGCGGTGGTGCAGTATCCGATGTTAATGCTGGTGTCTGCGTGGTCGACGAAGGTTCCTGGGGTTCCGGCATGCCGTCTACAGGAGCTGGATTTGGGGGAGTGGTGGGGGGTAACGGTGGTATCTCAGGGGTGCCCGAGGGTGCGAGGTCTCGCAAGGAGACAGTGTCCTCCCGCCAGTCTGGGTATGCCACATAGGCGTACTGGGGGTTGGCGTGCAGGAGGTCCACCCTCTCGACCAGGGGGTCCGCTTTATGGGTCCTCACGTGCTTCCGCAGCAGGACGGGCCCCGGAGAAGTCAGCCATGTTGGTAGCGAGGTTCCCGTAGTTGACTTCCTGGGGAAAACAAACATTCGTTCATGGGGGGTGGCGTTAATGGCAGTGCAAAGCAGTGACCGGATGGAGTGGAGCGCTGCCGGGAGGACTTCCTGCCAGCGAGAGGTTGGGAGGCCCTTAGACTTTAGGGCTAAGAGGACGGCCTTCCAACTGTCGCGTTTTCTCTTTCCACCTGGCCGTTCCCCCGGGGGTTGTAGCTGGTGGTCCTGCTCGTAGCAATACCTCTCGCGAGCAGGAACTGGCGAAGTTCCTCGCTCATGAAGGATGCGCCCCGGTCGCTATGTATATACTTCGGGAACCCGAACAAGGCGAAGAGGTCGTTCAGGCATTTGATGACCGTGGTACTGGTCATGTCTGGGCAGTGGATGGCAAAGGGGAAACGGGAGTACTCATCAACAATGTTGAGGAAGTACACATTACGGTCAGAGGACGGGAGGGGCCCCTTAAAATCGATGCTCAAGCACTCGAAGGGGCGGGTGGCCTTGATCAGGCTTGCTCTGTCCGGCCTATAGAAATGCAGTTTGCATTCGGCACAGGTTTGGCAGTTCCTGGTCATGGTCCTGACCTCCTCGATGGAGTAGGGCAGGTTGCGGGCCTTAATGAAGTGGTAAAGTCTGGTGACCCTGGGGTGGCAGAGGTCGTTGTGGAGGGTCCGCAGTCTATCAACTTGCGTGTTGGCGCATGTACTTCGCGATAGAGCATCTGGGGGGTCGTTGAGTTTACCAGGCCGGTACAAGATATCGTAATCGTAGGTGGAGAGCTCAATTCTCCACCTCAAGATCTTGTCGTTCTTGATTTTGCCCTTCAGCTTGTTATTAAACATAAAAGCAACCGAACGCTGGTCGGTGAGGAGGGTAAATCGTTTGCCTGCCAGGTAATGCCTCCAGCGTCGTACCGCCTCCACAATCGCCTGGGCCTCCTTCTCGACAGAAGAGTGTTGGATCTCAGGGCCCGGGAGGGTCCTTGAGAAGAAGGCCACAGGTCTCCCCGCCTGGTTAAGGGTTGCAGCTAGGGCGAAGTCGGATGCATCGCTTTCCACTTGGAAAGGGATGGACTCATCCACTGCGTGCATTGTGGCCTTCGCAATGTCTCCTTTTATGAGGGAGAAGGCTGCGCCTGCTTCTGCTGTCAGGGGGAAGGAGGTGGACTTCATGAGGGGTCTGGCTTTGTCCGCATAATTGGGCACCCATTGGGCATAGTAAGCGAAGAGCCCCAGGGTTCTCTTCAGCGCCTTTGGACAGTGGGGGAGGGGAAGCTCCATGAGGGGGCGCATTCTTTCGGGGTCGGGGCCGATGACTCCGTTCTCTACTACGCAGCCGAGGATGGCAAGGCGCGAGGCGTTAAACACACATTTCTCCTTATTGTAAGTGAGGTTCAGCCGTTGGGCCGTACGGAGGAATTTCTCCAGATTAACATCATGGTCCTGCTGGCCGTGGCCGCAGATGGTGATGTTATCTAGATAAGGGAACGTGGCCTGCAGCGCGTTCTGGTCGACCATCCGGTCCATCTCCCTTTGGAAGACCGAAACCCCGTTGGTGACGCCGAAGGGAACCCTAAGGAAGTGGTAGAGGCGGCCATTCGCCTCGAAGGCGGTATACTGGCGGTCCTCAGGGCGGATAGGGAGTTGGTGATAGGCCGACTTGAGGTCGATGGTGGAGAATACCCGGTACTGTGCAATCTGGTTGACCATATCAGATATGCGGGGGAGGGGGTATGCATCCAGCTGGGTGTACCGGTTTATGGTTTGGCTGTAGTCGATGACCAGGCGGTGTTTATCGCCGGTCTTAACGACTACGACCTGAGCACGCCAGGGGCTGGTGCTCCCCTCGATGATGCCCTCCTTCAGGAGTCGCTGCACCTCAGAGCTAATAAAAGCTCTGTCCCCGGCGCTGTACCGCCTGCTCTTGGTAGCGACGGGTTTACAGTCACGGGTGAGGTTAGCGAACAAGGAGGGGGGCGGGACTTTGAGGGTGGAGAGGCCGCAGGTGGTACGCGGCGGGCGGCTTAAATTTTGCTGGTTGCAGACTGTGAGTGGGGGGAGGGGTCCACCGTAAGCCAAAGTGACACTTTGAAGGTGGCATTGGAAATCCAGCCCTAGTAGGACGGCAGCGCAGAGCTGGGGCAGGACGAGAAGTTTAAAGTTTTTATATTCCGTGCCCCTAACCGACAGGGTCACCACACAGTAGCTGCTGATGTCTGTTGAATGGGACTTCGCTGCCATCGAGATCCGATGGCGCGTTGGCCGGACAGTGAGGGAGTAGCAGCTCACCGTGTCTGGGTGAATAAAACTCTCCGTGCTTCCGCTGTCGAACAGGCAGGTCGTGGCGTGGCCGTTTACTTCGATGTCCATCATGGACTTGGACAGATGATGCGGGAGAGCTTGGTCAAGCGTGACGGAGGCCAGTGTATGGCTGAGTGAGCTGCTGTAGTCTGCAGGTGAGGCGGTGGTCGGGTCTGGAGACAAAACGGCGGCCGAGTGCGGCGAACAAAATGGCGGCGCCCATGACGCGGATCCCCACGAAGTTGGACAAAATGGCGGAGAAGATGGCCGCCCCCACAACTCACATGAGGCACTGCTGGCGTCTGTGGCCTTGATCAAAGATGGCCACCCCCACGACACATGTGGCCTTGATCAAAGATGGCCGCCCCCACAACTCACGAGGCACTGCTGGCGTCTGTGGCTTTCCCCCTGCAGGCGTTTACGAAGTGGCCTTTCTTTTTGCAGCCAGAGCAGGTCGCGTTCCTTGCAGGGCAGCGCGCCCTTTGATGTCTCGCCTGGCCACAGAAGAAGCAGCTGGCGGCCCGATCGCGGAGGTCCGCTGCCGCAACAGGTCCCGGGGGTGGCGGTCCCGATCGATTCCGGGACACCGACGCCGTAGTAGGTCCCAGGGGCGGCGGTGCGAGGGGTATAGCGGCCGGAGTCGGGCCCGAGTCCCAGGGTCGCGCAGCACTGTACCTGGAGTACGCCTCGAGGTCCCGATGGGCCACTTCCAGTGAGCGAGCGAGGGCTGCAGCTGTTTTCAAGTCGAGGTCCTTTGATTCGAGCAGTCTTTGCCGTGAGTAGTTGAACCGAAGGCCTTTCACGAAGGCATCGCGGATATTTCCTTCAGTATGTTCTGCAGCCGTTACAGCTTTAAAGTCACAGTCCCTGCCGAGTGTTTGTAGCGCCCGTAAAAATTCATCTACAGACTCTCCTTGCTGTTGCGAGCGGGATCTTAGGAGATGTCTGGCATACATTGAATTTACTGGGCTCCGGTACTGCTCTTTTAGCAGGTTGAGGGCGTCCTCGTATGTAGCAAGGTCCCGGATGAGTGCAAATACTTTAGGGCTCACCTGGGCGGTCAGAACACTTAGTTTGGATTCCGGAGGCACGCCGGAGGCTCCCAGGTAGGATTCGAAACAGCTCAGCCAGTGTTCGAAGTCGAGGGCTGAATTCGCTGCCTGTGGGTTTAGATCCAGGTACGGCGGTCGGAGGGCTCGCAGCCAGGTCGGCTGCTGGGGCTGTTGTAGCTGGCCGCTTGGCTGGGGCTGTTGTAGCTGACCATTTGGCTGGTCGGTTGGCTGCTCCGGTCCATACATTTCAAAATTTAGCCAATAAAATTGATATACCTATCAATTCAGTCCATGAAAAGCGACGAGTTAAGGTAGTAACTATAGGTTTTTATTGGCTAAATAACAGAGCCCACACTCGTGGGTGATCGGTTCCAACAAGGAAGAATACTAGCCAAGCGGTCACCTTTATACCTGGGCAAGCAGCTGGAGCCATGGGCGGAGTCAGCTGAGGTATGCCTAGGTATAACAGCGTGCGTGGCAAGAGGTAATCTTGTGTAGTGATAACAACAGTGTAAACAGTGATAACAACAGTGTAACAATAGTGAACGGTTGGGAACGGTAACAGTGGTTTACCACAGTATGTTGGTGATTGTTTTATTGTTATTGGTGAGCGTGCTCTCTGGGAATCTGACCCCTGTTCCTTCTCCGTGAGGAATTCAAGCTCTGCTTTAAACTTGCGCCCTCCGTCAGATTGCACTTTTATCACAGCTGATGTGCAGGCTCCTGACGATGACGTGGGCAGCAAACCCTTCTTCACCCGGCCAGGGGCTAATAGCCATGGGACTTCTTCACCCCGCCCGGGGCCGGTAGCGGTGGGACTTCACCCCACCCGGGGCCGGTAGCGGTGGGGCTTCTTCACCCCGCCTGGGGCAGGTAGCGGTGGGGCCTCTTCACCCCGCCCGGGGCCGGTAGCAGTGGGGCTTCTTCACCCCGCCCGGGGCCGGTAGCGGTAGGACTTCTTCACCCTGCCCGGGGCCGGTAGCGGTGGGACTTCTTCACCCCGCCCGGGGCCGGTAGCGGTGGGGCTTCTTCACCCTGCCCGGGGCCGGTAGCGGTGGGACTTCTTCACCCTGCCCGGGGCCGGTAGCGGTGGGACTGCACCCCGCCCGGGGCCGGTAGCGGTGGGGCTTCTTCACCCACCCGGGGCCGGTAGCGGTGGGGCTCCATCACCCCGCCTGGGGCCGGTAGCGGTGGGGCTTCTTCACCCCGCCCGGGGCCGGTAGCGGTGGGACTTCTTCACCCCGCCCGGGGCCGGTAGCGGTGGGGCTTCTTCACCCCACCCGGGGCCGGTAGCAGTGGGGCTTCTTCACCCACCCGGGGCCGGTAGCGGTGGGGCTCCTTCACCCCGCCTGGGGCCGGTAGCGGTGGGGCTTCTTCACCCCGCCCGGGGCCGGTAGCGGTGGGACTTCTTCACCCCGCCCGGGGCCGGTAGCGGTGGGGCTTCTTCACCCCGCCCGGGGCCGGTAGCGGTGGGACTTCTTCACCCCGCCCGGGGCCGGTAGCGGTGGGGCTTTTCACCCCGCCCGGGGCCGGTAGCGGTGGGGCTCCTTCACCCTGCCCGGGGCCGGTAGCGGTGGGGCTTCTTCACCCCACCCCGAGCCAGTAGCGGTGGTGCTTCGTTACCCCGCCCGGGGCCGGTAGCGGTGGGGCTTCTTCACCCCGCCCGGAGCCGGTAGCGGTGGGGCTTCGTCACCCCGCCCGGGGCCGGTAGCGGTGGGGCTTCTTCACCCCGCCCGGGGCCGGTAGCGGTGGGGCTTCTTCACCCCGCCCAGGGCCGGTAACAGTGGGGCTTCTTCACCCCGCCCCGAGCCGGTAGCGGTGGGACTTCTTCACCCCGCCCCGAGCCGGTAGCGGTGGGGCTTCTTCACCCCGCCCGGGGCTGGTAGCGGTGGGGCTTCTTCACCCCGCCCGGGGCCGGTAGCGGTGGGTCTTCTTCACCCCGCCTGGGGCCGGTAGCGGTGGGACTTCTTCACCCCGCCCGGAGCCGGTAGCGGTGGGGCTTCTTCACCCCGCCCGGGGCCGGTAGCGGTGGGACTTCTTCACCCCGCCCGGGGCCGGTAGCGGTGGGCCTCCTTCACCCCGCCCGGGGCCGGTAGCGGTGGGACTTCTTCACCCCGCCCGGGGCCGGTAGCGGTGGGCCTCCTTCACCCCGCCCGGGGCCGGTAGCGGTGGGACGCCTTCACCCCGCCCGGGGCCGGTAGCGGTGGGACTTCTTCACCCCGCCCGGGGCCGGTAGTGGTGGGACTTCTTCATCGCACCCGGGGCCGGTAGCGGTGGGGTTTCTTCACCCCGCCCGGGGCCGGTAGCGGTGGGCCTCCTTCACCCCGCCTGGGGCCGGTAGCGGTGGGGCTTCTTCACCCCGCCCGGGGCCGGTAGCGGTGGGCCTCCTTCACCCCGCCCGGTGCCGGTAGCGGTGGGACGCCTTCACCCCGCCCGGGGCCGGTAGCGGTGGGACTTCTTCACCCCGCCCGGGGCCGGTAGCGGTGGGGCTCCTTCACCCCGCCCGGGGCCGGTAGCGGTGGGGCTTCTTCACCCCACCTGGGGCCGGTAGCGGTGGGGCTCCTTCACCCCGCCCGGGGCCGGTAGCGGTGGGGCTCCTTCACCCCGCCCGGTGCCGGTAGCGGTGGGACTTCTTCACCCCGCCCGGGGCTGGTAGCGGTGGGACTTCTTCACCCCGCCCGGGGCCGGTAGCGGTGGGGCTTCTTCACCCCGCCCCGAGCCGGTAGCGGTGGGGCTTCTTCACCCCGCCCGGGGCCGGTAGCGGTGGGACTTCTTCACCCCGCCCGGGGCCGGTAGCGGTGGGGCTTCTTCACCCCGCCCGGGGCCGGTAGCGGTGGGGCTTCTTCACCCCGCCCGGGGCCGGTAGGGGTGGGGCTCCTACACCCCGCCCGGGGCCAGTAGCGGTGGGACTCCTTCACCCCGCCCGGGGCCGGTAGCAGTGGGACTTCTTCATCCCACCCGGGGCCGGTAGCGGTGGGGCTTCTTCACCCCGCCTGGGGCCGGTAGCGGTGGGGCTTCTTCACCCCGCCCGGGGCCGGTAGCGGTGGGTCTTCTTCACCCCGCCCGGGGCCGGTAGCGGTGGGGCTTCTTCACCCCGCCCGGGGCCGGTAGCGGTGGGGCTTCTTCACCCCGCCCGGGGCCGGTAGCGGTGGGGCTCCTTCACCCCTGGCAAAGGAGGACCGAATCTGAGGGATGTCCTGCGGCCGCGATGGCGATTGGGAATTTCAGGGAAGCTCCTCTATGTCACAGATTACCTCTCTGGTCGGCGGTTTTTATGCGACACCGGGGCGCAGTGTAGCATCCTTCCCGCGTCAGCACTGGATATACAGGCTGGGAGGCACGGCCTCTCCCTCGAAGCAGCTAATGGCGGGGTTATTCGTACCTTTGGCAAATGGCGGGTCCAGGCGTGCTTCGGCGGGCAACGGTTTCATTGGGAATTCATCACAGCCAAGGTCTCGCAAGCCATCCTCGGTGCGGATTTCTTATGTGCCAACAGCCTCTTGGTTGATGTAAGGAACTGACGGTTAATTAATGCGGCCACTTTCCACTCCATCCCTTGCTTCCGCAGTACTGCCATGTCGCGCACTGTCTCCTGCACATTGCCCTCTCCGGACGATTTCACTCGCCTGCTAGGCGAATTCCCGTACCTGACCAGGCCCACCTTCTCCTCGGCCACTAAACATGGTGTCGAACACCACATCACTACGACTGGCTTCCCGGTCTACGCACGGGCTTGGCGTCTGGAACCTGGCAAGCTCGCGGCTGTGAAGGCGGAGTTCACCACGATGGAGCGGCTAGGGATTATTCGCCAGTCGAATAGTCCCTGGTCTTCACCTCTCCACATTGTCCCAAAACCCAGCGGCGGATGGCGGCCATGCGGCGACTACCGATGCCTTAATGACGCCACTACTCCCGATCGGTACCCGATCCCTCATATTCAAGATTTCTCTGCCCACTTGGCGGGAAATTCTATATTCTCCAAGGTCGACCTCGTCCATGGCTACCACCAGGTCCCCGTACACCCGCAAGACGTCCAGAAAACTGCAGTCATTACCCCCTTTGGCCTGTTCAAGTTTCTACGGCTGCCATTTGGGCTGAAGAATGCTGCACAGGCTTTCCAGCACCTGATGGACTCGGTACTGTGGGACCTTAAATTTATATTTGTCTACCTCGACGATATCCTTATCGCCAGCCCTAACAAAGAGGAGCACATCTGCCATTTACGCACCCTCTTTCGACGCCTCAGCCAACACGGCCTGATCATCAACCCAGCCAAGTGTCAGTTCGGCCTGCAGCAGATTGATTTCTTGGGCCACCGCATTACTTCGGAAGGTGCAATTCTGTTGCAGACGAAGGTAGAGGCAGTCACGGCGTTCCCACGGCCGCAGACCATCAAGGCCCTGCAGGAATTCCTCAGCATGGTAAATTTTTACCACCGCTTTGTACCTAAGGCAGCACGGCTAATGCAGCTCCTCTACGAAGCCCTCAAAGGCAAGTCTGGCAAGGATTCGGTAACCTGGACAGTCGAAATGGACAACGCCTTCGACAACACAAAAACCGCTTTGGCCAACGCGACCATGCTGGCGCACCCACTGCCAGGTGCCACCATCGCACTTACCACCGACGCTTCCGACTACGCCATCGGCGCCGTACAGGAACAGTGGGTCAATGGGACGTGGCAACCACTGGCGTTTTTCAGCCATCAACTGCGGCGCAACGAACGAAAATACAGCACTTTCGACCGGGAGTTGCTGGCACTCTTTCTGGCTATCCGCCATTTCCACTTCTTGTTAGAGGGACGTCCCTTTACTGCGTTTGTGGACCACATACCACTAACCTTCGCCATGGCCAAGACCGCCGAACCGTGGTCAGCTCGACAACAACGTCAGTTAACGTTCATATCAGAATTCACGACAGATATCCAACACATAGCTGGCAAGGACAACTTGGTAGCAGATTGCCTCTCTCGCGCGACCGTCCAAGCACTCCAGCTGGGCATCGACTATGCCCTCATGGCTGCCGACCAAGTATCCGATCCTGAAACACAGGCATACCGCACCGACATTTCCAGCCTCCAACCGGCTGATGTTGAATTCCATGCAGCAGGCACCATGGGAGACCCTCGCCCGATCGTTCCGGTTGCCTGGCATGGCAAAGTTTTTGATGCCATACACGGGCTTTCGCATCCTGACATGAAGGCCTCCCAAAAATTAATGTCTAAATTTGTCTGGAAATGTATGCATAAGGATATCTGCGACTGGGCTAACACCTGCGTTGTCTGCCAAAAATCTATGGTACAGCCTCATGTCAAGGCTCCATTGGCCACTTTTACAGTACCAGAGCGTCGGTTTGACCATGTAAACGTGGACCTCGTTGGGCCGCTTCCACCATCACGGGTTCACACACCTCCTCACCATAGTAGACCGCACTACTAGATGGCCAGAGGCAGCTCCTTTGTCATCTACCACTTCCGCTAACGTCGCCCGTTTGGGCATTCCGGCGGACATTTCTTCAGACCGCGGTCCACAGTTTTCTCCTGAGCTTTGGAACGCTGTGGCCCAGGGTCTCGGCACCAAGCTACACCGCACCATGGCCTACCATCCACAGGCGAACGGCTTGTGCGAGCGTTTTCACAGGTCGCTAAAAGCATCACTGAGGGCCAGCCTCCAAGGCACCGGATGGGTAGATAAGCTTCCGTGGGTCATGTTGGGTCTTCGCACGGCACCCAAAGAAGATCTTCAATCGTCTTCTGCTGAGCTCGTGTACGGTCAGCCACTCCGCGTACCAGGAGACTTCCTTCCGATTCCAACAGCGCCATGGTCTGCATCCGACCAACTCAGCAGCCACCGCGAAACAGCCAAGTCTTTTGCGCCAATCCCAACGTCGCATCATGGCCTCCCAACCTCACACATCCCAGCAGAGCTAAAGAACGCCGAATTTGTGTTCATCCGACATGACGCCCATCGGGATCCGCTCAAGGCCCCTTACACAGGCCCTTTTCGTTTGTACTGGAGGCAGGTGACAAAAGTTTCTCCGTTGACATCGGTGGTAAACCCGACCACATTTCCATTGACCGTCTCAAGCCGGCACACCCGGACCTCGGCCGTCCTGTTGAGACCGCACAGCCGCCACGACGTGGTCGACTGCCTGCAGCAGCCGCGCCAAACCAAATGCTTCAGCCCGCCAGCCCGCGCACCGTCCAACAGCTTCCACTCCAGGAATATAGAAGTCGCTCCGACAGGCTTGTCAGACCTCCTAGTCGATTGACTTTTTCTGTTAAAGATAATTCTGGGGGGGTGCATGTGGCAGAGCCACTAAGGGACTTTGATCAACTGTACATAATTCCCTTTAACAATTTGTTAGCTACAGGCTGAATCTGTACCTTTGTTTATATTGTTTTTTAGAGCGAGACCAAATGCGATGACGTCATCACGTTGATCACGTGATCCTCCGGCGGGAAAACATGACCTGGGAAGCCGCCCCAGTCGGTCCTCGTGGAGCCATCGAACTGTACAGACCTGTAACCTAAGTTCTCCTGCACTTGCATATTAAACTCTGTTGAATAGTATTAAACATCGTTTCTTTGATAGACTGACTCGACCTCAGTCCTTTAGTTAGGAATCTGGACATTCCTACAAGGCAAAACTGGGTAGGAAAAAGGGAAACATGTTCCTTTGTGCTTATATGTTGTTTCTGCAATTAATTTATGAATTAATTAAAACAAAAAAATCGTTTCTGTTGAATTATAAATTATTTCAAGTAACCTTCAATTACATGGGAGAAAAACGAATCATTCTTGGGAACCAAGTATATTTACTTAATCTATTAAAAATGAATTTAATTTCGATTGAATTGCAATAACAGTGGGACTAAACTCACTGCAAAAATCTCCCCATGATAAAATTCAAATCTCCCAACAGTAATGTGATGCAACAGGAGCCTCATTTGCTTAAGCGGATTGAAAATAACTGCCCGGCCACAACCAATCAGAAATCAGCATAAGGTGACTGCCTTTTAACCAATGGCGTCAAAGTACCTATTAGTCCCGTGGCGAGGTTAATCCCATTTCACCAGACACTGACTAAACTATCCCGAAACTGTTGGGAGAATTTGAGAGCATGGTATTCAAAATGATTATTAGAGACTGTCACCACTCCGCTCCTCCAGCTCCGGCCCTGCTCGCGGCCGCCCCGGCCCGACCCAACCCGACCAGTCCTGATGGCCGAGACTGTCCCCGCCCCTCCCCCGACCCGACCAGTCCTGGTGGCCGAGACTGTTCCCACCACTCCCCCGACCCGACCAGTCCTGATGGCCAAGACTGTCCCCGCCCCTCCCCCGACCCGACCAGTCCTGATGGCCGAGACTGTCCCCGCCCCTCCCCCGACCCGGCCCGACCAGTCCTGATGGCCGAGACTGTCCCTGCCCCTCTCCCGACCCGACCCGACCAGTCCTGATGGCCGAGACTGTCTCCGCCCCTCCCCCGACCCGACCAGTCCTGATGGCCGAGACTGTACCCGACCCGACCCGACCAGTCCTGATGGCCGAGACTGTCACCGCCCCTCCCCTCCCCCGACCCGACCAGTCCTGATGGCCGAGACTGTCCCCGCCCCTCCCCCGACCCGACCAGTCCTGATGGCCGAGACTGTCCCTGCCCCTCCCCCGACCCGACCAGTCCTGATGGCCGAGACTGTCCCCGCCCCTCCCCCGACCAGTCCTGATGGCTGAGACTGTCCCCGCCCCTCCCCCGACCCAACCAGTCCTGATGGCCGAGACTGTCCCCGCCCCTCCCCCGACCAGTCCTGATGGCCGAGACTGTCCCCGACCCGACCAGTCCTGATGGCCGAGACTGTCCCCGCCCCTCCCCCGACCCGACCAGTCCTGATGGCCGAGACTGTCCCCGGCCCTCCCCCGACCCGACCAGTCCTGATGGCCGAGACTGTACCCGCCCCCTCCCCCGACCCAACTCGACCAGTCCTGATGGCCGAGACTGTCCCCGCCCTTCCCCCGACCCGACCAGTCCTGATGGTTGAGACAGTCCCCACCTCTCCCCCGACCCGACCCGACCAGTCCTGATGGCCGAGACTGTCCCCGACCCGACCAGTCCTGATGGCCGAGACTGTCCCCGCCCCTCCCCCAACCCGTCCTGATGGCCGAGACTGTCCCTGCCCCTCCCCCGACCCAACCCGACCAATCCTGATGGCCGAGACTGTCCCTGCCCCTCCCCCGACCCGACCAGTCCTGATGGCCGAGACTGTCCCCGCCCCTCCCCCGACCCGACCAGTCCTGATGGCCGAGACTGTCCCCGCCCCTCCCCTGACCCGACCAGTCCTGATGGCCGAGACTGTCCCCGCCCCTCCCCCAACCCGACCAGTCCTGATGGCCGAGACTGTCCCCGCCCCTCCCCCGACCCGACCAGCCATAAGAACATAAGAACATAAGAAATAGGAGCAGGAGTAGGCCAATCGGCCCCTCGAGCCTGCTCCGCCATTCAGTAAGATCATGGCTGATCTGATCCTAACTGCCAATCCACTATCACAGAACCATCTCCTGAATCTAACAGAATTAGACACACGAAATAGGAGCAGGATCAGGCTACACGGCCCCTGGGCCCGCTCCGCTACCCACAGGGCCATGACCGATCCGAACCTAGACTCATGTCCAATTTCCTGCCCGCTCCCCGTAACCTTTAATTCCCTTTACTTCTAGGAAACTGTCTATTTCTGTTTTAAATTTATGTAATGATGTAACTTCTACAGCTTTTTGGGGCAGTATATTCCATGGGCCTACCACCCTCTGAGTGAAGTAGTTCCTCCTCATCTCAGTTTTGAAAGAGCAGCCCCTTATTCTAAGACTGTGCCCCCTAGTTCTAGTTTCAACCATCATCGGGAACATCTTCCCCGCATCCACCCGATCCAACCCCTTCACAATCTTATATGTTTCAATAAGATCGCCTCTCATTCTTCTGAACGCCAATGAGTAGAGTCCCAATCTACTCAACCTCTCCTCATATGTCCATCCCCTCCATCCCCGGGATTAACCGAGTGAACCTTCTTTGTACTGACTCGAGAGCAAGTATGTCCTTTCTTAAGTATGGACACCAAAACTGTACGCAGTATTCCAGGTGCGGTCTCACCAATACCTTGTACAACTGAAGCAATACCTCCCTATTTTTATATTCTATCCCCCTAGCAATGAAAGCCAACATTCCATTGGCCTTCTTAATCACTTGCTGCACCTGCATACTAACCTTTTGAGTTTCGTGCACCAGGACCCCCAGATCCCTTTGTACTTCAGTACTTTCCAGTTTCTTGCCATTAAGATAATAACTTGCTCTACGATTTTTCCTGCCAAAGTGCATAACCTCACACTTTCCAGTATTGTATTCCATCTGCCAAATCTCTGCCCACTTACTTAGCCTGTCTATGTCCCCTTGCAGGTTTTTTATGTCCTCCTCACTCACTACTTTCCCTCCCATCTTAGTATCATCTGCAAACTTTGATATGTTACACTCGGTCCCCTCCTCCAAATCGTTAATATAGATTGTAAAGAGTTGGGGACCCAGCACTGACCCCTGCGGAACACCACTAGTTACTGATTGCCAGTCTGAGAATGAACCATTTATCCCAACTCTCTGCCTTCTGTTAGATAGCCAATCCTCCACCCACGCCAGAATTTTACCCCCAATCCCGTGATTTTTTACCTTAAGCAATAATCTTTTGTGTGGCACCTTGTCAAATGCCTTTTGGAAGTCTAAATACACTACGTCCACTGGTTCCCCTTTATCCACCCTGTACGTTACTTCCTCAAAGAACTCCAGCAAATTTGTCAAACATGACTTCCCCTTCATAAAACCATGCTGACTTTGTCCTATTAAATTATGATTATCCAAATGTCCTGTTACTGTCTCCTTAATAATGGACTCCAAAATTTTACCTACCACAGATGTTAGGCTAACCGGTCTATAGTTTCCAGCCTTCTGTCTACTGCCCTTTTTAAATAAGGGTGTTACATTTGCAGTTTTCCAGTCTGCCGGGACCTTTGCCGAGTCCAGGGAGTTTTGGAAAATTATTACCAATGCATCCACAATCCCTACCGCCACTTCCCTCAAGACCCTAGGATGTAAGCCATCAGGTCAAGGTGATTTACCCGCCTTGAGTCCCATTATTTTACCGAGTACCACTTCCTTAGTGATTTTGATCGTGTTTAGCTCCTCCCCCCCTTTAGCCCCCTGTTTGTCCAGTGTTGGGATATTCTTAGTGTCTTCTACTGTAAAGACTGATGTAAAATATTGATTCAGTGTTTTTGCCATCTCCATATTTCCCACCATTAATTTCCCGGTCTCATCCTCTAAGGGACCAACATTTACTTTAGCCACCCTTTTTCTTTTTATATAACTATAAAAACTCTTACTATCTGTTTTTATATTTTTTGCTAATTTACTTTCATAATCTATCTTCCCTTTCTTAATCAATCTTTTTGTTATTTTTTTTGTCTTTTAAAGTTTTCCCAATCCTCTATCCTCCCACTAGATTTGGCTACCTTATATGCCGTTGTTTTTAGTCGAATACTATCCTTAATTTCTTTACTTAGCCATGGATGGCTGACTTTTCTTTTACACCCTTTTCTAGGGGGGGAGGAACTAAATACGATTAAAATCACTAAGGAAGTGGTACTTGGTAAAATAATGGGACTCAAGGCGGATAAATCCCCTGGACCTGATGGCTTGCATCCCAGGGTCTTGAGGGAAGTAGCGGTAGGGATTGTGGATGCATTGGTAATAATTTTCCAAAACTCACTGGACTCAGCAAAGGTCCCGGCAGATTGGAAAACTGCTAATGTAACACCCTTATTTAAAAAGGGTAGTAGGCAGAAGGCTGGAAACTATAGACCTGTTAGCCTAACATCTGTGGTTGGTAAAATGTTAGAGTCCATTATTAAGGAGACAGTAACGGGACATTTGGATAAACATAATTTAATAGGGCAAACTCAGCATGGTTTCATGAAGGGGAAGTCATGTTTAACAAATTTGCTTGAGTTTTTTGAGGAAGTAACATACAGGGTGGATAAAGGGGAACCAGTGGACGTAGTGTATTTAGACTTCCAAAAGGCATTTGACAAGGTGCCACACAAAAGATTATTGCTCAAGATAAAAAATCACGGGATTGGGGGTAATATTCTGGCGTGGGTGGAGGATTGGCTCTCTAACAGAAAGCAGAGAGTTGGGATAAATGGTTCGTTCTCAGATTGGCAACCAGTAACTAGTGGTGTTCCGCAGGGGTCAGTGCTGGGTCCCCAACTCTTTACAATCTATATTAACGATTTGGAGGAGGGGACCGAGTGTAACATATCAAAGTTTGCAGATGATACAAAGATGGGAGGGAAAGTAGTGAGTGAGGAGGACATAAAAAACCTGCAAAGGGACATAGACAGGCTAAGTAAGTGGGCAGAGATTTGGCAGATGGAATACAATACTGGAAAGTGTGAGGTTATGCACTTTGGCAGGAAAAATCATAGAGCAAGTTATTATCTTAATGGCAAGAAACTGGAAAGTACTGTAGTACAAAGGGATCTGGGGGTCCTGGTGCACGAAACTCAAAAAGTTAGTATGCAGGTGCAGCAAGTGATTAAGAAGGCCAATGGAATGTTGGCTTTTATTGCTAGGGGGTTGGAATATAAAAACAGGGAGGTATTGCTGCAGTTGTACAAGGTATTGGTGAGGCCGCACCTGGAATACTGCATACAGTTTTGGTGTCCATACTTAAGAAAAGACATACTTGCTCTCGAGTCAGTACAAAGAAGGTTCACTCGGTTAATCCCGGGGATGAGGGGGTGGTCATATGAGGAGAGGTTGAGTAGATTGGGACTCTACTCATTGGAGTTCAGAAGAATGAGAGGCGATCTTATTGAAACATATAAGATTGTGAAGGGGCTTGATCGGGTGGATGCGGTGAGGATGTTCCCAATGATGGGTGAAACTAGAACTAGGGGGCATAATCTTAAAATAAGGGGCTGCTCATTCAAAACTGAGATGAGGAGAAACTTCTTCACTCAGAGGGTGGTAGGTTTGTGGAATTTGCTGCCCCAGAAAGCTGTGGAAGCTACATCATTAAATAAATTTAAAACAGAAATAGATAGTTTCCTAGAAGTAAAGGGAATAAAGGGTTACGGGGAGCGGGCAGGAAATTGGACATGAGTCTGGGTTCGGAATGGTCATGGCCCTGTGGGTAGTGGAGCGGGCCCAGGGGCCGTGTAGCCTTGTTCTGCTCCTACTGTGTTCTAATTCTGTTAGATTTCAGGAGATGGTTTTATTCCTGTTCCTGGCTGGGGTGGAGATCGCCTTTACAGAAGGTAAGTACTGTAGAAAATATAGGGACAGAGTGATCTCCTGGAAGAATTTCGATCGCCTAGATGGGTCGGAGAGGAATTTCCCAGATTTTTTTCTCCCAAATTGGCCATTGGGTCTTTATCTGGTTTTTCGCCTCTCCCGGGAGATCACATGGGTTCGGGTGGATGCAGAGTGATAGAAGATTTGAGGTTAGGATCAGATCAGCCATGATCTTATTGAATGGTGGAGCAGGCTCGAGGGGCCGATTGGCCTACTCTTGCTCCTATTTCTTATGTTCTTATGTTCTTCTCAGTGGAATATATATTTTTTGGAAGTTGTAAAATAACTCCTTAAATGTACACCACTGATCATGTATCGTCTTACCCTTTAATCTATTTTCCCAATCCACTCTACTCAATTACGCTCTCATACCTTCATAGTCTCCTTTATTCAAGCTTAGCATGCTTGTTTGAGATCCAACCTTCTCACCCTCTAATTGAATATGGAATTCAACCATGTTATGGTCACTCATTCCAAGGGGATCCTTTACTAGGACATTTTTAATGAATCCCGTCTCGTTACACAGGACCAGATCTAAGGTTGCTTCCCCCCTGGTCGGTTCAGTTACATACTGCTCAAGAAACCCATGCCTAATACACTCAATGAACTCATCCTCAAGGCAGCCCTGCCCAATTTGATTTGTCCAATTAATATGATAGTTAAAATCCCCCATAATTGTAGATGTTCCCTTATTACAAGCCTCAACTATTTCCTGATTGATACTCCGTCCAACAGAGTTGCCACTATTCGGCGGCCTATAGACTACGCCCACTCGTGTTTTTTTCCCCTTATTATTCCTTACCTCCACCCAAACTGTTTCATTATCCAGATCTTTTGACCCAATATCATTTCTCTGTATTACAGTGATTCCTTCCTTTATTAACATAGCCACCCCACCTCCCCTTCCTTCCTGCCTGTCCTTCCTGATTGTTAATAACCTGGTATGTTTAATTCCCAGGCATTGTCACCCTGCAGCCATGTTTCTGTAATGGCCACAAGATCATACCCATATGTAGTTATTTATGCCATTAACTCGTCTATTTTGATACGAATGCTACGTGCATTCAGATAGAGAACTTTCAAAGATGTTTTGTGACACTTAGTTCCTGCTTTTGCCCTTTTTATTACTTTACCTTTTACTCCATACCTTCTGCCCCTTCCTGACACGCTCTGGTTTTTAATTTCCCCACTGCTGCCTAAGTCTATGACCTTCTCTGTTGTCATTTGTATTATTTGCTCTCTAGGAACCTCCCCCCCCCCCCCACTAGTTAGTTTAAAGCCCTCTCTACAGCCCTAGTTATATGGTCCGCCAGGACTCTAGCCCCAGCACTGGCCAAGTGAAGCCCGTCCCGACGGAACAGCTCCCTCCTGCCCCAGTACTGGTGCCAGTGTCCCAGGAAGCAAAATCCATTTCTCCCACACCAGTCTTTGAGCCACGCATTTAACTCTCTAATTTTATTTGTCCTAGCCAAATTCGCTCGTGGCTCAGGTAATAATCCAGAGATTATTACCCTTGTGGTTCTGCTTTTTAATTTGGCCCCTAGCTGCTCAAACTCCCTCAGCAGAACCTCCTTCCTTGTCCTATCTATGTCGTTGGTACCAACATGGACCACGACAACTGGATCCTCCCACTCCAAGTTTCTCTCTAGCCCAGAGGAGATGTCCTTAACCCTGGCACCGGGTAGGCAACACAGCCTTCGGGACTCTCGCTCTCGGCTGCAAAGAACTCTATCTATCCCCCTAACGATACTATCCCCTACCACTACAACATTTCTTTTAACTCCCCCCACTTGAATGGCCCCCTGCTCCATGGTGCTGTGGCCAGGTTGCTCATCCTCCCTGCAGTCCCTGCTCCTGTCCCCACAGGGAGTAAGAGCCTCGAACCTGTTGGACAAGTGCAGGGGCTGCGGCTCCTCCAACACTACCTCCTGGATCCCCGTACCTGCCTCACTTCTAGTCACACCATCCTGACCCTGGCCACGGACTACATCTGAATTAATTAATCTAATTGGTGTGACTACCTCGTGATACACAGAGTCCAGGTAACTCTCCCCCTCCCTGATGTGTCTCAGTATTTGAAGCTCGGACTCCAGCTCTTCAACACGGAGCCGGAATTCCTCGAGCAGCCAACACTTACTGCAAATGTGATCACCGTGAGCATCAATGGTGTTCACCAGCTCCCACATATTGCAGCAGCAACACATCGCCTGATCTCCCATTCTATGTAATTAATTAAGTTTATTAATATTATTCTTAAATATCCTCTGCCCCGATTCTAGATGGTGAATATCACTCCTTAGAAACTATAAATCAAAGAGATTTAAGCTTAAAAGGGAGAAATACTTACCAACCAATCACTTACCCGCTTTCTGGTGACGTCACACTTGGATTACTTTTTACCTCTCTCCTTCCAGACTGGAGACTGGTAAACCTTACCTGGTCTCTGGGGACTTTTATACCCCGCTCTGCCGCTCAGGTTTCCCGCCGACGCTGTGAGGCCTTACCTGGTCTCTGGGGACTTTTATACCCCGCTCTGCCGCTCAGGTTTCCCGCCGACGCTGTGAGGCCTTACCTGGTCTCTGGGGACTTTTATACCCCGCTCTGCCGCTCAGGTTTCCCGCCGACGCTGAGGCCTTACCTGGTCTCTGGCGACTTTTATACCCCGCTCTGCCGCTCAGGCTTCCCGCCGACGCTGAGGCCTTACCTGGTCTCTGGGCACTTTTATACCCCGCTCTGCCGCTCAGGTTTCCCGCCGACGCTCTGAGGCCTTGCCTCACCTGACTCCCTGACTCACCCAACTCTCAGCATTCTGTTGAAACTGCACTCCGTGCAAAATCGCACTTCAAAGCCTGTTTTTATAGGCCCTGAAACAAAGACTTGCTGAGCCCAGCGACAGGAGAACCAGACTACTCCAGTTTCCCTTGTTAACTGCCTTCAGCTGCTCTGAGTTGTAGGACTTGTTTATTCCTTTTTAACCCTGCTTAAAGCTGGGAAATTTAGATGGCCGAGCCTATCCCCGACCCGACCAGTCCTGATGGCCGAGACTGTCCCCGCCCCTCCCCCGACCCGACCAGACCTGATGGCCAAGACTGTCCCCGCCTCTCCCCCGACCCGACCCGACCTGTCCTGATGGCCGAGACATGTCCCCGCCCCTCCCCCGACCTGTCCTGATGGCCGAGACTGTCCCCGCCCCTCCCCCGACCCGACCAGTCCTGATGGCCGAGACTGTCCCCGCCCCTCCCCCGACCAGCCCTGATGGCCGAGACTGTCCCCGCCCCTCCCCCGACCCGTCCCGACCAGTCCTGATGGCCGAGACTGTCCCCGCCCCTCCCCCGACCCGACCAGTCCTGATATCCGAGACTGTCCCCGCCCCTCCCCCGAACCGACCAGTCCTGATGGCCGAGAATGTCCCCACTTCTCCTCCGACCCGACCAGTCCTGATGGCCGAGACTGTCCCCGCCCCTCTCCCGACCCGACCAGTCCTGATGGCCGAGACTGTCCCCGACCCGACCAGTCTTGATGGCCGAGACTGTCCCCGCACCTCCCCCGACCAGTCCTGATGGCCGAGACTGTCCCCGCCCCTCCACCGACCCGATCCGATCCGACCAGTCCTGATGGCCGAGAATGTCCCTGCCCTCCCCCGGACCCGACCCGACCAGTCCTGATGGCCGAGACTGTCCCCGCCCCTTCCCCGACCCGAACAGGCCTGATGGCCGACACTGTCCCCGCTCCTCCCCCGACCCGACCCGACCAGTCCTGATGGCCGTGACAGTCCCCGCCCCTCCCCCGCCCCGACCAGTCCTGATTGCCGAGAATGTCCCCGCCGCTCCCCCGACCCGACCCGACCAGTCCTGATGGCTGAGACTGTCCCCGCCCCTCCCCCGACTCGACCAGTCCTGATGGCCGAGACTGTACCTGCCCCTCCCCTGACCCGACCCGACCAATCCTGATGGCCGAGACTGTCCCCGCTCCTCCCCCGACTCGATCTGACCAGTCCTGATGGCCGAGACTGTCCCCGCCCCTCCCCCGACCCGACCAGTCCTGATGGCCGAGACTGTCCCCGCCCCTCCCCCGACCAGATCCGGCCAGTCCTGATGGCCGAGAATGTCCCCACCCCTATCCCGACCCGACCAGTCCTGATGGTCGAGACTTTCCCCGCCCCTCCCCCGACCGGACCAGTCCTGATGGCCGAGACTGTCCCCGCCATTCCCCCGACCCGACCAGTCCTGATGGCCGAGGCTGTCCCCGCACCTCCCCCGACCCGACCAGTCCTGATGGCCGAGACTGTCCCTCCCCCAACCCGACCAGTACTGATGGCCGAGACTGTCCCCGCCCCTCCCCCGACCCGACCCGACCAGTCCTGATGGCCGAGACTGGCCCCGCCCCTCCCCTGACCCGACCTGTCCTGATGGCCGAGACTGTCCCCGCTCCTCCCCCGACCAGTCCTGATTGCCGAGACTGTCCCCGCCCCTCCCCCGACCCGACCAGTCCTGATGGCCGAGACTGTCCCCGCCCCTCCCCCGACCCGACCAGTCCTGATGGCCGACACATCCCCGCCCCTCCCCCGAACCGACCAGTCCTGATGGCCGAGACTGTCCCCGTCCCGTCCCCCAACCCGACCCGACCAGTCCTGATGGCCGAGACTGTCCCCGCCCCTCCCCCGACCAGTCCTGATGGCCGAGACTGTCCCCGCCCCTCCCCCGACCCGACCCGACCAGTCCTGATGGCCGAGGCTGTCCCCGCCCCGACCCCGACCCGACCAGTCCTGATGGCCGAGACTGTCCCCGCCCCTCCCCCGACCCGACCAGTCCTGATGGCCGACACTGTCCCCGCTCCTCCCCCGACCCGACCACACCAGTCCTGATGGCTGTGACTGTCCCCGCCCCGACCCGACCAATCCTGATGGCCGAGACTGTCCCCGCCCCTCCCCCGACCCGACCAGTCCTGATGGCCGAGACTGTCCCCGCCCCTCCCCCGACCCGACCAGTCCTGATGGTCGAGATTGTACCCGACCTGACCCGACCTGTCCTGATGGCCGAGACTGTCCCCGCCCCTCCCGCGACCCGACCAGTCCTGATGGCCGACACTGTCCCCGCTCCTCCCCCGACCCGAACCCACCAGTCCTGATGGCCGTGACTGTCCCCGCCCCGACCCGACCAATCCTGATGGCCGAGACTGTCCCCGCCCCTCCCCCGACCCGACCAGTCCTGATGGCCGAGGCTGTCCACGCCCCTCCCCCGACCCGACCCGACCAGTCCTGATGGCCGAGACTGTCCCCGCCCCTCCCCCGACCCGACCAGTCCTGATGGTCGAGATTGTACCCGACCTGACCCGACCAATCCTGATGGCCGAGACTGTCTCCGCTCCTCCCCCGACCCGACCCGACCAGTCCTGATGGCCGAGAATGTCCCCACCCCTCCCCCGACCCGACCAGTCCTGATGGTCGAGACTGTCCTCGCCCCTCCCCCGACCCAACCAGTCCTGATGGCCGAGACTGTCCCCGCCACTCCTCCGACCCGACCAGTCCTGATGGCCGAGACTGTCCCCGACCGTCCCCCGACCCGACCAGTCCTGATGGCAGAGACAGTCCCCGCCCCTCCCCCGACTCGACCAGTCCTGATGGCCGAGACTGTCCCCGCCCCTCCCCCGACCCGATCCAACCAGACCAGTCCTGATGGCCGAGACTGTCCCCGACCCGACCAGTCCTGATGGCCGAGACTGTCCCTGCCCTTCCCCCGACCCGACCCGACGAGTCCTGATGGCCGAGACTGTCCCCGCCCCTCCCCCAACCCGACCAGTCCTGATGGTCGAGACTGTCCCCGCCCCTACCCCGACCCGACCAGTCCTGATGGTCGAGACTGTCCCCGCCCCTCCCCCGACCCGACCAGACCTGATGGCCGAAACTGTCCCCGCACCTCCCCCGACCCGACCCGACCAGTCCTGATGGCCGTGACAGTCCCCGCCCCAACCCGACCAATCCTGATGGCCGAGACTGTCCCCGCCCCTCGCCCGACCCGACCAGTCCTGATGGCCGAGACTGTCCCCGCCCCTCCCCCGACCCGACCCGACCTGTCCAGTCCTGATGGCTGAGACTGTCCCCGACACTCCCCCGACCCGACCAGTCCTGATGGTCGAGTCTGTGCCCGCCCCTCCGCCGAGTCGACCCGACCAGTCCTGATGGCCGAGACTGTCCCCGCCCCTCCCCCGACCTGACCAGTCCTGATGGCCGAGACTGTCCCCGCCCCTCCCCCGACCCGACCAGTCCTGATGGCCGAGACTGTCCCCACCCATCCCCCGACCCGACCAGTCCTGATGGCCGAGAATGTCCCCACCCCTCCTCCGACCCGACCAGTCCTGATGGTCGAGACTGTCCCCGCCCCTCCCCCGACCGGACCAGTCCTGATGGCCGAGACTGTCCCCGCCCCTCCCCCGACCCGACCAGTCCTGACGGCCGAGGCTGTCCCCGCACCTCCCCCGACCCGACCAGTCCAGATGGCCGAGACTGTCTCTCCCCCGATCCGACTAGTCCTGATGGCCGAGACTGTCCCCGCCCCTCCCCCGACCCGACCAGTCCTGATGGCCGAGACTGTCCCCGCCCCTCCCCCAACCCGATCCGACCAGTCCTGATGGCCGAAACTGTCCCCTCCCCCGACCCGACCAGTCCTGATGGCCGAGACTGTCCCCGCCCCTCCCCCGACCCGACCAGTCCTGATGGCCGAGACTGTCCCCGCCCGTCCCCGACCCGACCCGACCCGACCAGTCCTGATGGCTGAGACTGTCCCCGCCCCTCCCCCGACCTGACCAGTCCTGATGGTCGAGACTGTACCCGCCCCTACCCCGACCCGAACCGACCAATCCTGATGGCCAAGACTGTCCCTGCTCCTCCCCCGACCCGACCTGACCAGTCCTGATGGCTGCGACTGTACCCGCTCCTCCCCCGACCCGACCAGTCCTGATGGCCGAGACTGTCCCCGCCCCCCCCCGACCAGACCCGACCAGTCCTGATGGCTGAGAATGTCCCCACCCCTCCCCCGACCCGACCAGTCCTGATGGTCGAGACTGTCCCCGCCTTCCCCCGACCGGACCAGTCCTGATGGCCGAGAATGGCCCCGCCCCTCCCTCGACCCGACCAGTCCTGATGGCCGAGACTGTCCCTCCCCCGACCCGACCAGTCCTGATGGCCGAGACTGTCCCCGCCCCATCCCCGACCTGACCAGTCCTGATGGACGAGACTGTCCCTCCCCCCGACCCGACCAGTCCTGATGGCCGAGACTGTCCCCACCCCTCCCCCGACCTGACCAGTCCTGATGGCCGAGACTGTCCCCGCCCCTCCCCCGACCCGACCTGACCAGTCCTGATGGCCGAGACTGTCCCCGCCCGTCCCCCAACCCGACCAGTCCTGATGGCCGAGACTGTCCCAGCCCCTCCCCCTCCCCCGACCAGCCCTGATGGCCGAGACTGTCCCCGCCCCTCCCCCGACCCGACCGGACCCGATCCGACCAGTCCTGATGGCTGAGAATGTCCCCGCCCCCCCCCGGCCCGACCAGTCCTGATGGCTGAGACTGTCCCCGCCCCTCCCCCGACCCGACCAATCCTGATGGCCGAGACTGTCCCCGTTCCTCCCCCGACTCGACCCGACCAGTCCTGATGGCCGAGACTGTCCCTGCCCCTCCCCCGACCTGACCAGCCCTGATGGCCGGGACTGTCCCTGACTCTCCCCCGACGTGACCAGTCCTGATGGCCGATACTGTCCCCGCTCCTCCCCCGACCCGACCAGTCCTGATGGCCGAGACTGTCCCCGACCCGACCAGTCCTGATGGCCGAGACTGTACCCGTCCCTCCCCCGACCCGACCAGTCCTGATGGCCGAGACTGACCCCGCCCCTCCCCCGACCAGACACGACCAGTCCTGATGGCCGAGACTGTCCCCGCCCCTCCCCCTCCCCCGACCAGCCCTGATGGCCGAGACTGTCCCCGCCCCTCCCCCGACCCGTCCCGACCAGTCCTGTGGCCGAGAGTGTCCCCGCCCCTCCCCTGACCCGACCAGTCCTGATGGCCAAGACTGTCCCCGACCCGACCAGTCCTGATGGCCGAGACTGTACCCGTCCCTCCCCCGACCCGACCAGTCCTGATGGCCGAGACTGTCCCCGCCCCTCCCCCTCCCCCGACCAGCCCTGATGGCCGAGACTGTCCCCGCCCCTCCCCCGACCCGTCCCGACCAGTCCTGTGGCCGAGAGTGTCCCCGCCCCTCCCCTGACCCGACCAGTTCTGATGGCCGAGAGTGTCCCCGCCCCTCCCCCGACCCGAACAGTCCTGATGGCCGAGACTGTCCCCGCCCCTCCACCGACCTGACCAGTCCTGATGGCCGAGACTGTCGACGCCCCTCCCCCGACCCGACCAGTCCTGATGGCCGAGACTGTCCACGCCCCTCCCCCGACCTGACCAGTCCTGATGGCCGAGACTGTCCCCGCCCCTCCCACGACCTTACCAGTCCTGATGGCCGAGGCTGTCCCCGCTCCTCCCCCGACCCGACCAGTCCTGATGGCCGAGACGGTCCCCGCCCCTCCCCCGACCCGACCAGACCTGATGGCTGAGACTGTCCCCGCCTCTCCCCCGACCGGACCAGTCCTGATGGCCGAGACTGTCCCCGCCCCTCCCCTGACCCGACCAGTCCTGATGGCCGAGACTGTCCCCGCTCCTCCCCCGACCTGACCAGTCCTGATGGCCGAAACTGTCCCCGCCCCTCCCCCGATCCGACCAGTCCTGATGGCCGAGACTGTCCCCGCTCCTCCCCCGACCTGACCAGTCCTGATGGCCGAAACTGTCCCCGCCCCTCCCCCGACCGGACCAGTCCTGATGGCCGAGACTGTCCCCGCCCCTCCCCCGACCGGACCAGTCCTGATGGCCGAGAATGTCCCCGCCCCTCCCCCGACCTGACCAGTCCTGATGGCCGAGACTGTCCCCGCCCCTCCCCCGACCTGACCAGTCCTGATGGCCGAAACTGTCCCCGCCCCTCCCCCGATCCGACCAGTCCTGATGGCCGAGACGGTCCCCGCCCCTCCCCCGACCCGACCAGACCTGATGGCTGAGACTGTCCCCGCCTCTCCCCCGACCGGACCAGTCCTGATGGCCGAGACTGTCCCCGCCCCTCCCCTGACCCGACCAGTCCTGATGGCCGAGACTGTCCCCGCTCCTCCCCCGACCTGACCAGTCCTGATGGCCGAAACTGTCCCCGCCCCTCCCCCGATCCGACCAGTCCTGATGGCCGAGACTGTCCCCGCTCCTCCCCCGACCTGACCAGTCCTGATGGCCGAAACTGTCCCCGCCCCTCCCCCGACCGGACCAGTCCTGATGGCCGAGACTGTCCCCGCCCCTCCCCTGACCCGACCAGTCCTGATGGCCGAGACTTTCCCCGCCCCTCCCCCGACCGGACCAGTCCTGATGGCCGAGAATGTCACCGCCCCTCCCCCGACCTGACCAGTCCTGATGGCCGAGACTGTCCCCGCCCCTCCCCCGACCTTACCAGTCCTGATGGCCGAGGCTGTCCCCGCTCCTCCCCCGACCTTACCAGTCCTGATGGCCGAGACTGTCCCCGCTCCTCCCCCGACCTGACCAGTCCTGATGGCCGAAACTGTCCCCGCCCCTCCCCCGATCCGACCAGTCCTGATGGCCGAGACTGTCCCCGCTCCTCCCCCGACCTGACCAGTCCTGATGGCCGAAACTGTCCCCGCCCCTCCCCCGACCGGACCAGTCCTGATGGCCGAGACTGTCCCCGCCCCTCCCCTGACCCGACCAGTCCTGATGGCCGAGACTTTCCCCGCCCCTCCCCCGACCGGACCAGTCCTGATGGCCGAGAATGTCCCCGCCCCTCCCCCGACCCGACCAGTCCTGATGGCCGAGACTGTCCCTCCCCCGACCCGACCAGTCCTGATGGCCGAGACTGTCCCCGCCCCTCCCCCGACCCGACCAGTCCTGATGGCCGAGACTGTCCCCGCCCCTCCCCCGACCCGACCAGTCCTGATGGCCGAGACTGTCCCCGACCCTCCCCCGACTCGACCAGTCCTGATGGCCGAGACTGTCCCCGCCCCTCCCCCGACCCGACCAGATCTGATGGCCGAGACTGTCCCCACCCCTCCCCCGACCCGACCAGTCCTGATGGCCGAGACTGTCCCCGCCCCTCCCCCGACCCGACCTGGCCAGTCCTGATGGCCGAGACTGTCCCAGCCCCTCCCCCTCCCCCGACCAGCCCTGATGGCCGACACTGTCCCCGCCCCTCACCCGCCCCCGACCAGCCCTGATGGCCGAGACTGTCCCCGCCCCTCCCCCGACCCGACCAGTCCTGATGGCCGAGACTGTCCCCGCCCCTCCCACGACCCGACCCGACCCGACCAGTCCTGATGGCTGAGAATGTCCCCGCCCCTCCCCCGACCCGACCAATCCTGATGGCCGAGACTGTCCCCGCTCCTCCCCCGACTCGACCCGACCAGTCCTGATGGCCGAGACTGTCCCTGCCCCTCCCCCGACCTGACCAGTCCTGATGGCCGGGCCTGTCCCTGAGTCTCCCCCGACCTGACCAGTCCTGATGGCCGATACTGTCCCCGCTCCTCCCCCGACCCGACCAGTCCTGATGGCCGAGACTGTCCCCGACCCGACCAGTCCTGATGGCCGAGACTGTACCCGTCCCTCCCCCGACCCGACCAGTCCTGATGGCCGAGACTGACCCCGCCCCTCCCCCGACCAGACACGACCAGTCCTGATGGCCGAGACTGTCCCCGCCCCTCCCCCTCCCCCGACCAGCCCTGATGGCCGAGACTGTCCCCGCCCCTCCCCCGACCCGTCCCGACCAGTCCTGTGGCCGAGAGTGTCCCCGCCCCTCCCCTGACCCGACCAGTCCTGATGGCCAAGACTGTCCCCGACCCGACCAGTCCTGATGGCCGAGACTGTACCCGTCCCTCCCCCGACCCGACCAGTCCTGATGGCCGAGACTGTCCCCGCCCCTCCCCCTCCCCCGACCAGCCCTGATGGCCGAGACTGTCCCCGCCCCTCCCCCGACCCGTCCCGACCAGTCCTGTGGCCGAGAGTGTCCCCGCCCCTCCCCTGACCCGACCAGTTCTGATGGCCGAGAGTGTCCCCGCCCCTCCCCCGACCCGAACAGTCCTGATGGCCGAGACTGTCCCCGCCCCTCCACCGACCTGACCAGTCCTGATGGCCGAGACTGTCGACGCCCCTCCCCCGACCCGACCAGTCCTGATGGCCGAGACTGTCCACGCCCCTCCCCCGACCTGACCAGTCCTGATGGCCGAGACTGTCCCCGCCCCTCCCACGACCTTACCAGTCCTGATGGCCGAGGCTGTCCCCGCTCCTCCCCCGACCCGACCAGTCCTGATGGCCGAGACGGTCCCCGCCCCTCCCCCGACCCGACCAGACCTGATGGCTGAGACTGTCCCCGCCTCTCCCCCGACCGGACCAGTCCTGATGGCCGAGACTGTCCCCGCCCCTCCCCTGACCCGACCAGTCCTGATGGCCGAGACTGTCCCCGCTCCTCCCCCGACCTGACCAGTCCTGATGGCCGAAACTGTCCCCGCCCCTCCCCCGATCCGACCAGTCCTGATGGCCGAGACTGTCCCCGCTCCTCCCCCGACCTGACCAGTCCTGATGGCCGAAACTGTCCCCGCCCCTCCCCCGACCGGACCAGTCCTGATGGCCGAGACTGTCCCCGCCCCTCCCCCGACCGGACCAGTCCTGATGGCCGAGAATGTCCACGCCCCTCCCCCGACCTGACCAGTCCTGATGGCCGAGACTGTCCCCGCCCCTCCCCCGACCTGACCAGTCCTGATGGCCGAAACTGTCCCCGCCCCTCCCCCGATCCGACCAGTCCTGATGGCCGAGACGGTCCCCGCCCCTCCCCCGACCCGACCAGACCTGATGGCTGAGACTGTCCCCGCCTCTCCCCCGACCGGACCAGTCCTGATGGCCGAGACTGTCCCCGCCCCTCCCCTGACCCGACCAGTCCTGATGGCCGAGACTGTCCCCGCTCCTCCCCCGACCTGACCAGTCCTGATGGCCGAAACTGTCCCCGCCCCTCCCCCGATCCGACCAGTCCTGATGGCCGAGACTGTCCCCGCTCCTCCCCCGACCTGACCAGTCCTGATGGCCGAAACTGTCCCCGCCCCTCCCCCGACCGGACCAGTCCTGATGGCCGAGACTGTCCCCGCCCCTCCCCTGACCCGACCAGTCCTGATGGCCGAGACTTTCCCCGCCCCTCCCCCGACCGGACCAGTCCTGATGGCCGAGAATGTCACCGCCCCTCCCCCGACCTGACCAGTCCTGATGGCCGAGACTGTCCCCGCCCCTCCCCCGACCTTACCAGTCCTGATGGCCGAGGCTGTCCCCGCTCCTCCCCCGACCTTACCAGTCCTGATGGCCGAGACTGTCCCCGCTCCTCCCCCGACCTGACCAGTCCTGATGGCCGAAACTGTCCCCGCCCCTCCCCCGATCCGACCAGTCCTGATGGCCGAGACTGTCCCCGCTCCTCCCCCGACCTGACCAGTCCTGATGGCCGAAACTGTCCCCGCCCCTCCCCCGACCGGACCAGTCCTGATGGCCGAGACTGTCCCCGCCCCTCCCCTGACCCGACCAGTCCTGATGGACGAGACTTTCCCCGCCCCTCCCCCGACCGGACCAGTCCTGATGGCCGAGAATGTCCCCGCCCCTCCCCCGACCCGACCAGTCCTGATGGCCGAGACTGTCCCTCCCCCGACCCGACCAGTCCTGATGGCCGAGACTGTCCCCGCCCCTCCCCCGACCCGACCAGTCCTGATGGCCGAGACTGTCCCCGCCCCTCCCCCGACCCGACCAGTCCTGATGGCCGAGACTGTCCCCGACCCTCCCCCGACTCGACCAGTCCTGATGGCCGAGACTGTCCCCGCCCCTCCCCCGACCCGACCAGATCTGATGGCCGAGACTGTCCCCACCCCTCCCCCGACCCGACCAGTCCTGATGGCCGAGACTGTCCCCGCCCCTCCCCCGACCCGACCTGGCCAGTCCTGATGGCCGAGACTGTCCCAGCCCCTCCCCCTCCCCCGACCAGCCCTGATGGCCGACACTGTCCCCGCCCCTCACCCGCCCCCGACCAGCCCTGATGGCCGAGACTGTCCCCGCCCCTCCCCCGACCCGACCAGTCCTGATGGCCGAGACTGTCCCCGCCCCTCCCACGACCCGACCCGACCCGACCAGTCCTGATGGCTGAGAATGTCCCCGCCCCTCCCCCGACCCGACCAATCCTGATGGCCGAGACTGTCCCCGCTCCTCCCCCGACTCGACCCGACCAGTCCTGATGGCCGAGACTGTCCCTGCCCCTCCCCCGACCTGACCAGTCCTGATGGCCGGGCCTGTCCCTGAGTCTCCCCCGACCTGACCAGTCCTGATGGCCGAGACTGTCCCCGACCCGACCAGTCATGATGGCCGAGACTGTACCCGACCCTCCCCCGGCCCGACCAGTCCTGATGGCCGAGACTGACAACGCCCCTCCCCCGACCAGACACGACCAGTCCTGATGGCCGAGAGTGTCCCCGCCCCTCCCCTGACCCGACCAGTTCTGATGGCCGAGAGTGTCCCCGCCCCTCCCCCGACCCGAACAGTC
>NW_028225179.1:168669233-168671733 GCF_052327205.1 Somniosus microcephalus | reverse complement strand
ATGTAAATATTAAAGAGTGTCGGTGAGATTGGCGAGCCCTGCGTCACCCCCCGCCCCTGTGGGAAGTATTTTGTTTGTTTGTCTCCAATTTTAACTGCACATTTATTGTTTGTATACATTGATTTAATTACATCATATGTTTTACCTCCTACCCCGCTTTCGATAAGTTTCAGGAATAAACCGTCATGCCAGATGGAGTCGAAAGCCTTCTGGAAATCTACAAAGCATGCGTAGATTTTGCTTTTGTTATGGTGAACGTGTTTGTCAATTAGGGTCTGTAGGGTGAAGATATGATCGGATGTTCTATAGTTTGGCAGGAATCCAATTTGGCTTTTACTCAAGACATTGTGCTCTTCAAGGAAGTTTATAAGTCTTTTGTTTATGATGCTACAGAATACCTTCCCCAGGTTACTGTTTACACAGATGCCTCGATAGTTGTTTGGGTCGATTTTGTCCCCACTTTTGTATATGGGTGTTATGAGTCCTTTGTTCCAGATGTCAGGGAAATAACCGACACTCAGAACCAAGTTGAAGAGTTTTAGGATAGCCAGTTTCAGTTTGTCGTCTGCGTGTTTAATCATCTCGTTTAGTATGCCGTCTGTCCCGTAAGCTTTTCCTGGTCGCAGGTCCTTGAGTTTTTCAAGAAGTTCTTTTTCTGTTATTATGGCGTCTAGCGGGTTTTGGTTATCTTTTATGGCCATTTCAAGCTTTTCAAGTTTTTTGCGTATTTGGTGTTGCTCTGGTCCTAGTGTGTTTTTCTGGTATAATTTTTCAAAGTGGTTTACCCATGTGTCCCCATTTTGAATGGACAAATCGTCGTGTTGTTTTTTGTGTAGTGTTTTCAAGTTGTCCCAGAAACAATTCGACTCAATGGATTCCTCCATGGAGCTGAGTGTATTCTTAATAAATTGCTCTTTTTTGGTCCTGAGTGTGTTTCTGTATTGTGTTAGCGTCTGACAATAAGTAAGGCGTAATTCCTCGTTTTCTGGATGTCTGTGTTTTTGGTTTGATAGTTTTCTAAGTTTTTTCCTCATGTTATGGCAATCATGGTCAAACCATTTTTCATAGTTTTTTGTTTTGGGTTTGTTCTTGCGAGCTTTCAAGTTTGCATTTGTTGCCAAATTATCAAAAATATTGTTTAGTTTACTAACTGCCCGGTTTACGCCTTCTTTATTGTGAGTGTATATGTTATCCAGAAAGGTGTCTAAGAGAGCTTGAGTTGATGCATTGCTAATTGTTTTCTGGTATTTTTCCGTGTCGTTTTTGGCCCATCTGTACGATTTTTTGGTGTTGTACAGTTTACTGGGTTGTGTTTCTATGTTGTTTGTTTCTGTCTTTTTGAGAAACATAGTAATTTGACTGTGATCTGACAGTGTTGTTTGTGGTTTGACTGTGAATGCTCTGAAAGAGGATGGGTCCAAGTCTGTAATCATATAGTCTACTGTGCTGCAGCCAAGAGGTGAGCAGTAGGTCGATCTTCCTAGGAGGTCTCCTATGAACCTACCATTGACAATGTACAGACCCAGGTTTCGACAGAGCTGTAGTAGCTGTTTACCGTTGGTATTTGACTGCTTGTCGCAGTTATGCCTGTATGGAAGGGAAGGGATGTCAAAGTGGTTATTCCCGAATACGTAATTGTTTCCCTGATTATTGGTGAAGTCTGGTTCTTCGCCCGTTCTTGAATTGAGGTCCCCACAGATCAACACGTTCCCCTGGGCCTGGTATTGGATAATTTCCCCCTCCATGTTGGAGAAGGTGTCCTCTTTGTAGTACGGGGAATCGATTGGAGGGATATAAAGTGCGCAAATGTAAACATCTTGGGTGTTTGAGATAATCTCCCTCTCAAGTTTGAGCCACATATGGTTTTCGCCCTTTTTTATAAATTTGATGTAATTCTTAAGTTCTGTTTTAAACCAGATCAGTATGCCTCCGGAGTCTCTGCCTTGGGTTACACTTGGTAATTTATTGGAGGGGACCACTAGCTCAGTGTACCCTTGGGGACAGCCGGTGTGTCCTTTTCCTTTATACCAAGTTTCCTGTAAAATGATAATATCTAGATCTTTAGTTTCCTCTATGAACTCTGGGGTCCTACTCTTCACTTCTCGCAGTGAAGAGCGTAGACCTTGGATATTCCAGGTCAAAATATATAAGGATTTCATGTTAAGTTTTATCTTTTTCTATGATAGGTAAAAGAGTGGTACGTGTTTGTCGTGTCTAAGTCTGGGGAAAAAAAAAAAAGATCACCCCAGTTGTCTACAAAAGTTAATACAATTTGGTTACAGTTCTTTCTATTAATTAGTCCTTGATCCATAAGGCGGAAGTAGATGCTGCTGCACATCTGCTTATTGTCTCTTAATGGATTGTTTCTGTCTGAGGTATTGCGTACGTCCTGTGCATCTCTCCTTCTGTCTGGCTGGTAGCGGTCCTAACCCTAACCCTAACCGTAACCCTAAACCCTAACCCTAACCCTCACCCTAACCCTAACCCTCACCCTAACCCT
>NW_028225179.1:168488328-168668733 GCF_052327205.1 Somniosus microcephalus | reverse complement strand
CAGGACTGGTCGGGTCGGGGGAGGGGCGGGGACATTCTCGGCCATCAGGACTGGTCGGGTCGGGTGGGGGCGGGGGACAGTCTCGGGCATCAGGACTGGTCGGGTCGGGGGGAGGATCGGGGACAGTCTCGGCCATCAGGACTGGTCGGGGCGGGGGAGGGGCGGGGACCGTCTCGGCCATCAGGACTGGTCGTTTCGGGGGAGGAGCGGGGACAGTCTCGGCCATCAGGACTGGTCGGGTCGGGGGAGGGGCGTGGACAGTCTCGGCCATCAGGACCGGTCGGGTCGGGGGAGGGGCGTGGACAGTCTCGGCCATCAGGACTGGTCAGGTCGGGGGAGGGGCGTGGACAGTCTCGGCCATCAGGACTGTTCCGGGCAGGGGAGGGGCGGGGGACAGTCTCGGCCATCAGGACTGGTCGGGTCGGGGGAGGGGCGGGGAAAGTCTCGGCCATCAGGACTGGTCGGGTCGGGGGAGGGGCGGGGACAGTCTCGGCCATCAGGACTGGTCGGGTCGGGTCGGGGGAGGGGCGCGGACAGTCTCGGCCATGATGACTGGTCGGGTCGGGGGAGGGGCGGGGACAGTCTCAGCCATGAGGACTGGTCGGGTCGGGGGAGGGGCGGGGACAGTCTCGGCCATCAGGACTGGTCGGGTCGGGCACATTCTCGGCCATGATGACTGGTCGGGTAAGGGGAGGGGCGGGGACAGTCTCGGCCATGAGGACTGGTCGGGTTGGGTCAGGGGAGGGGCGGGGACAGTCTCGGCCATCAGGACTGGTCGGGTTGGGTCAGGGGAGGGGCGGGGACAGTCTCGGCCATCAGGACTGGTCGGGTCGGGGCGGGGGAGGGGCGGGGCGGGGACAGTCTCGGCCATCAGGACTGGTCGGGTCGGGGGAGGGGCGGGGACAGTCTCGGCCATCAGGACTGGTCGGGTCGGGGGAGGGGCGTGGACAGTCTCGGCCATCAGGACTGTTCCGGTCAGGGGAGGGGCGGGGACAGTCTCGGCCATCAGGACTGGTCAGGTCGGGGGAGGGGCGTGGACAGTCTCGGCCATCAGGACTGTTCCGGTCAGGGGAGGGGTGGGGACAGTCTCGGCCATCAGGACTGGTCGGGTCGGGGGAGGGGCGGGGAAAGTCTCGGCCATCAGGACTGGTCGGGTCGGGGGAGGGGCGGGGACAGTCTCGGCCATCAGGACTGGTCGGGTCGGGTCGGGGGAGGGGCGCGGACAGTCTCGGCCATGATGACTGGTCGGGTCGGGGGAGGGGCGGGGACAGTCTCGGCCATCAGGACTGGTCGGGTCGGGGGAGGGGCGGGGACATTCTCGGCCATCAGGACTGGTCGGGTCGGGTCGGGGTAGGGGCGCGGACAGTCTCGGCCATCAGGACTGGTCGGGTCGGGGGAGGGGCGGGGACAGTCTCGGCCATCAGGACTGGTCGGGTCGGGGGAGGGGCGGGGACAGTCTCGGCCATCAGGACTGGTCGGGGCGGGGGAGGGGCGGGGACAGCCTCGGCCATCAGGACTGGTCGGGTCGGGGGAGGGGCGGGGACAGTCTCGGCCATCAGGACTGGTCGGGTCGGGGTAGGGGCGCGGACAGTCTCGGCCATCATGACTGGTCGGGTCGGGCGAGGGGATGGGACAGTCTCGGCCATCAGGACTGGTCGGGTCGGGGTAGGGGCGCGGACAGTCTCGGCCATCATGACTGGTCGGGTCGGGCGAGGGGATGGGACAGTCTCGGCCATCAGGACTGGTTGGGTTGGTGGAGGGGCGGGGACAGTCTCGGCCATCAGGACTGGTCGGGTCGGGGGAGGGTCGGGGACAGTCTCGGCCATCAGGACTGGTCGGGTCGGGGGAGGGGCGGGGACAGTCTCGGCCATCAGGACTGGTCGGGTCGGGGGAGGGGCGGGGACAGTCTCGGCCATCAGGACTGGTCGGGTCGGTGGAGGGGCGGGGAAAGTCTCGGCCATCAGGACTGGTCGGGTCGGGGACATTCTCGGCCATGATGACAGTTCGGGTCAGGGGAGGGGCGGGGACAGTTTCGGCCATCAGGACTGGTCGGGTCGGGGGAGGAGTGGGGACAGTCTCGGCCATCAGGACTGGTCGGGTCGGGGGAGGGGCGGGGAAAGTCTCAGCCATCAGGTCTGGTCGGGTTGGGGGAGGGGCGGTGACAGCCTCGGCCATCAGGACTGGTCGGGTCGGGGGAGGGGCGTGGACAGTCTCGGCCATCAGGACTGTTCCGGTCGGGGGAGGGGCGGGGACAGTCTCGGCCATCAGGACTCGTCGGGTCGGGGGAGGGGCGGGGAAAGTCTCGGCCATCAGGACTGGTCGGGTCGGGGGAGGGGCGGGGACATTCTCGGCCATTAGGACTGGTCACGTCGGGGGAGGGTCGGGGACAGTCTCGGCCATCAGGACTGGTCGGTTCGGGGGAGGGGCGGGGACAGTCTCGGCCATCAGGACTGGTCTGGTCGGGTCGGGGGAGGGGCGGGGACAGACTCGGTCATCAGGACTGGTCGGGTAGGGGGAGGGGCATGGACAGTCTCGGCCATCAGGACTGGTCGGGTCGGGGGAGGGGCGGGGGACAGTCTCGGCCATCAGGACTGGTCGGGTTGGGGGAGGGGCGGGGACAGTCGCGGCCATCAGGACTGGTCGGGTTGGGTCGGGGGAGGGGCAGGGACAGTCTCGGCCATCAGGACTGGTCGGGTTAAGTCGGGGGAGGGGCAGGGACAGGCTCGGCCATCAGGACTGGTCGGGTCGGGTCGGGGGAGGGGCGGGGACAGTCTCGACCATCAGGACTGGTCGGGTCGGGGGAGGGGCGTGGACAGTCTCGGCCATCAGGACTGGTCGGGTCGGGTTGGGGGAGGGGCGGGGACAGTCTCAGCCATCAGGGCTGGTCGGGTCGGGGGAGGGGCAGGGAAAGTCTCAGCCATCAGGACTGGTCGGGTCGGGTCAGGGGAGGGGCAGGGACACTCTCGGCCATCAGGACTGGTGGGGTCGGGTCGGGGGAGGGGTGGGGACAGTCTCGGCCATCAGGACTGGTCGGGTCGGGGGAGGGGCGGGGACAGTCTCGGCCATCAGGACTGGTCGGGTCGGGGGAGGGGCGGGGACAGTCTCGGCCATCAGGACTGGTCGGGGCGGGGGAGGGGCGGGGACAGCCTCGGCAATCAGGACTGGTCGGGTCGGGGGAGGGGCGGGGACAGTCTCGGCCATCAGGACTGGTCGGGTCGGGGTAGGGGCGCGGACAGTCTCGGCCATCATGACTGGTCGGGTCGGGCGAGGGGATGGGACAGTCTCGGCCATCAGGACTGGTTGGGTTGGTGGAGGGGCGGGGACAGTCTCGGCCATCAGGACTGGTCGGGTCGGGGGAGGGTCGGGGACAGTCTCGGCCATCAGGACTGGTCGGGTCGGGGGAGGGGCGGGGACAGTCTCGGCCATCAGGACTGGTCGGGTCGGGGGAGGGGCGGGGACAGTCTCGGCCATCAGGACTGGTCGGGTCGGTGGAGGGGCGGGGAAAGTCTCGGCCATCAGGACTGGTCGGGTCGGCGACATTCTCGGCCATGATGACAGTTCGGGTCAGGGGAGGGGCGGGGACAGTTTCGGCCATCAGGACTGGTCGGGTCGGGGGAGGAGCGGGGACAGTCTCGGCCATCAGGACTGGTCGGGTCGGGGGAGGGGCGGGGAAAGTCTCAGCCATCAGGTCTGGTCGGGTTGGGGGAGGGGCGGTGACAGCCTCGGCCATCAGGACTGGTCGGGTCGGGGGAGGGGCGTGGACAGTCTCGGCCATCAGGACTGTTCCGGTCGGGGGAGGGGCGGGGACAGTCTCGGCCATCAGGACTCGTCGGGTCGGGGGAGGGTCGGGGAAAGTCTCGGCCATCAGGACTGGTCGGGTCGGGGGAGGGGCGGGGACATTCTCGGCCATTAGGACTGGTCACGTCGGGGGAGGGTCGGGGACAGTCTCGGCCATCAGGACTGGTCGGTTCGGGGGAGGGGCGGGGACAGTCTCGGCCATCAGGACTGGTCGGGTCGGGTCGGGGGAGGGGCGGGGACAGACTCGGTCATCAGGACTGGTCGGGTAGGGGGAGGGGCATGGACAGTCTCGGCCATCAGGACTGGTCGGGTCGGGGGAGGGGCGGGGACAGTCTCGGCCATCAGGACTGGTCGGGTTGGGGGAGGGGCGGGGACAGTCGCGGCCATCAGGACTGGTCGGGTTGGGTCGGGGGAGGGGCAGGGACAGTCTCGGCCATCAGGACTGGTCGGGTTAAGTCGGGGGAGGGGCAGGGACAGGCTCGGCCATCAGGACTGGTCGGGTCGGGGAGGGGCGGGGACAGTCTCGACCATCAGGACTGGTCGGGTCGGGGGAGGGGCGGGTACAGTCTCGGCCATCAGGACTGGTCGGGTCGGGTTGGGGGAGGGGCGGGGACAGTCTCAGCCATCAGGGCTGGTCGGGTCGGGGGAGGGGCAGGGAAAGTCTCAGCCATCAGGACTGGTCGGGTCGGGTCAGGGGAGGGGCAGGGACACTCTCGGCCATCAGGACTGGTGGGGTCGGGTCGGGGGAGGGGTGGGGACAGTCTCGGCCATCAGGACTGGTCGGGTCGTGTCGGGGACAGTCTCGGCCATCAGGACTGGTCGGGTCGGGTCGGGGGAGGGGTGGGGACAGTCTCGGCCATCAGGACTGGTGGGGTCGGGTCGGGGGAGGGGTGGGGACAGTCTCGGCCATCAGGACTGGTCGGGTCGGGTCGGGGACTGTCTCGGCCATCAGGACTGGTGGGGTCGGGTCGGGGGAGAGGCGGGGACAGTCTCGGACATCAGGAATGGTCGGGTCGGGGGAGGGGCGGGGACAGTCTCGGCCATCAGAACTGGTCGGGTCGGGGACACTCTCGGCCATCAGGACTGGTCGGGTTGGGGGAGGGGCGGGGACAGTCTCGACCATCAGGACTGGTTGGGTCGGGGGAGGGGCAGGGACAGTCTCGGCCATCAGGACTGGTCGGGTTAAGTCGGGGGAGGGGCAGGGACAGGCTCGGCCATCAGGACTGGTTGGGTCGGGTCGGGGAGGGGCGGGGACAGTCTCGACCATCAGGACTGGTCGGGTCGGGGGAGGGGCGGGGACAGTCTCGGCCATCAGGACTGGTCGGGTCGGGTTGGGGGAGGGGCGGGGACAGTCTCAGCCATCAGGGCTGGTCGGGTCGGGGGAGGGGCAGGGAAAGTCTCAGCCATCAGGACTGGTCGGGTCGGGTCAGGGGAGGGGCAGGGACACTCTCGGCCATCAGGACTGGTGGGGTCGGGTCGGGGGAGGGGTGGGGACAGTCTCGGCCATCAGGACTGGTCGGGTCGGGTCGGGGACAGTCTCGGCCATCAGGACTGGTCGGGTCAGGTCGGGGGAGGGGCGGGGACAGTCTCGGCCATCAGGACTGGTGGGGTCGGGTCGGGGGAGGGGTGGGGACAGTCTCGGCCATCAGGACTGGTCGGGTCGGGTCGGGGGAGGGGCGGGGACAGACTCGGTCATCAGGACTGGTCGGGTAGGGGGAGGGGCATGGACAGTCTCGGCCATCAGGACTGGTCGGGTCGGGGGAGGGGCGGGGACAGTCTCGGCCATCAGGACTGGTCGGGTTGGGGGAGGGGCGGGGACAGTCGCGGCCATCAGGACTGGTCGGGTTGGGTCGGGGGAGGGGCAGGGACAGTCTCGGCCATCAGGACTGGTCGGGTTAAGTCGGGGGAGGGGCAGGGACAGGCTCGGCCATCAGGACTGGTCGGGTCGGGTCGGGGGAGGGGCGGGGACAGTCTCGACCATCAGGACTGGTCGGGTCGGGGGAGGGGCGTGGACAGTCTCGGCCATCAGGACTGGTCGGGTCGGGTTGGGGGAGGGGCGGGGACAGTCTCAGCCATCAGGGCTGGTCGGGTCGGGGGAGGGGCAGGGAAAGTCTCAGCCATCAGGACTGGTCGGGTCGGGTCAGGGGAGGGGCAGGGACACTCTCGGCCATCAGGACTGGTGGGGTCGGGTCGGGGGAGGGGTGGGGACAGTCTCGGCCATCAGGACTGGTCGGGTCGGGGGAGGGGCGGGGACAGTCTCGGCCATCAGGACTGGTCGGGTCGGGGGAGGGGCGGGGACAGTCTCGGCCATCAGGACTGGTCGGGGCGGGGGAGGGGCGGGGACAGCCTCGGCAATCAGGACTGGTCGGGTCGGGGGAGGGGCGGGGACAGTCTCGGCCATCAGGACTGGTCGGGTCGGGGTAGGGGCGCGGACAGTCTCGGCCATCATGACTGGTCGGGTCGGGCGAGGGGATGGGACAGTCTCGGCCATCAGGACTGGTTGGGTTGGTGGAGGGGCGGGGACAGTCTCGGCCATCAGGACTGGTCGGGTCGGGGGAGGGTCGGGGACAGTCTCGGCCATCAGGACTGGTCGGGTCGGGGGAGGGGCGGGGACAGTCTCGGCCATCAGGACTGGTCGGGTCGGGGGAGGGGCGGGGACAGTCTCGGCCATCAGGACTGGTCGGGTCGGTGGAGGGGCGGGGAAAGTCTCGGCCATCAGGACTGGTCGGGTCGGCGACATTCTCGGCCATGATGACAGTTCGGGTCAGGGGAGGGGCGGGGACAGTCTCGGCCATCAGGACTGGTCGGGTCGGGGGAGGAGCGGGGACAGTCTCGGCCATCAGGACTGGTCGGGTCGGGGGAGGGGCGGGGAAAGTCTCAGCCATCAGGTCTGGTCGGGTTGGGGGAGGGGCGGTGACAGCCTCGGCCATCAGGACTGGTCGGGTCGGGGGAGGGGCGTGGACAGTCTCGGCCATCAGGACTGTTCCGGTCGGGGGAGGGGCGGGGACAGTCTCGGCCATCAGGACTCGTCGGGTCGGGGGAGGGTCGGGGAAAGTCTCGGCCATCAGGACTGGTCGGGTCGGGGGAGGGGCGGGGACATTCTCGGCCATTAGGACTGGTCACGTCGGGGGAGGGTCGGGGACAGTCTCGGCCATCAGGACTGGTCGGTTCGGGGGAGGGGCGGGGACAGTCTCGGCCATCAGGACTGGTCGGGTCGGGTCGGGGGAGGGGCGGGGACAGACTCGGTCATCAGGACTGGTCGGGTAGGGGGAGGGGCATGGACAGTCTCGGCCATCAGGACTGGTCGGGTCGGGGGAGGGGCGGGGACAGTCTCGGCCATCAGGACTGGTCGGGTTGGGGGAGGGGCGGGGACAGTCGCGGCCATCAGGACTGGTCGGGTTGGGTCGGGGGAGGGGCAGGGACAGTCTCGGCCATCAGGACTGGTCGGGTTAAGTCGGGGGAGGGGCAGGGACAGGCTCGGCCATCAGGACTGGTCGGGTCGGGTCGGGGAGGGGCGGGGACAGTCTCGACCATCAGGACTGGTCGGGTCGGGGGAGGGGCGGGGACAGTCTCGGCCATCAGGACTGGTCGGGTCGGGTTGGGGGAGGGGCGGGGACAGTCTCAGCCATCAGGGCTGGTCGGGTCGGGGGAGGGGCAGGGAAAGTCTCAGCCATCAGGACTGGTCGGGTCGGGTCAGGGGAGGGGCAGGGACACTCTCGGCCATCAGGACTGGTGGGGTCGGGTCGGGGGAGGGGTGGGGACAGTCTCGGCCATCAGGACTGGTCGGGTCGGGTCGGGGACAGTCTCGGCCATCAGGACTGGTCGGGTCGGGTCGGGGGAGGGGCAGGGACAGTCTCGGCCATCAGGACTGGTGGGGTCGGGTCGGGGGAGGGGTGGGGACAGTCTCGGCCATCAGGACTGGTCGGGTCGGGTCGGGGACTGTCTCGGCCATCAGGACTGGTGGGGTCGGGTCGGGGGAGAGGCGGGGACAGTCTCGGACATCAGGAATGGTCGGGTCGGGGGAGGGGCGGGGACAGTCTCGGCCATCAGAACTGGTCGGGTCGGGGACACTCTCGGCCATCAGGACTGGTCGGGTTGGGGGAGGGGCGGGGACAGTCTCGACCATCAGGACTGGTTGGGTCGGGGGAGGGGCAGGGACAGTCTCGGCCATCAGGACTGGTCGGGTTAAGTCGGGGGAGGGGCAGGGACAGGCTCGGCCATCAGGACTGGTCGGGTCGGGTCGGGGAGGGGCGGGGACAGTCTCGACCATCAGGACTGGTCGGGTCGGGGGAGGGGCGGGGACAGTCTCGGCCATCAGGACTGGTCGGGTCGGGTTGGGGGAGGGGCGGGGACAGTCTCAGCCATCAGGGCTGGTCGGGTCGGGGGAGGGGCAGGGAAAGTCTCAGCCATCAGGACTGGTCGGGTCGGGTCAGGGGAGGGGCAGGGACACTCTCGGCCATCAGGACTGGTGGGGTCGGGTCGGGGGAGGGGTGGGGACAGTCTCGGCCATCAGGACTGGTCGGGTCGGGTCGGGGACAGTCTCGGCCATCAGGACTGGTCGGGTCGGGTCGGGGGAGGGGCGGGGACAGTCTCGGCCATCAGGACTGGTGGGGTCGGGTCGGGGGAGGGGTGGGGACAGTCTCGGCCATCAGGACTGGTCGGGTCGGGTCGGGGACTGTCTCGGCCATCAGGACTGGTGGGGTCGGGTCGGGGGAGAGGCGGGGACAGTCTCGGACATCAGGAATGGTCGGGTCGGGGGAGGGGCGGGGACAGTCTCGGCCATCAGAACTGGTCGGGTCGGGGACACTTTCGGCCATCAGGACTGGTCGGGTCGGGGGAGGGGCGGGGACAGTCTCGGCCATCAGGACTGGTCGGGTCATGGGAGGGGCGGGGACAGTCTCGGCCATCAGGACTGGTCCGGTCGGGGGAGGGGCAGGGACAGTCTCGGCCATCAGGACTGGTCCGGTCGGGGGAGGGGCAGGGACAGTCTCGGCCATCAGGACTGGTCGGGTCAGGGGAGGGGCGGGGAAAGTCTCAGCCATCAGGTCTGGTTGGGTCGGGGGAGGGGCAGGGACAGTCTCGGCCATCAGGACTGGTCCGGTCGGGGGAGGGGCAGGGACAGTCTCGGCCATCAGGACTGGTCTGGTCGGGGGAGGGGCGGGGACAGTCTCGGCCATCAGGACTGATCCGGTCGGGGGAGGGGCAGGGACAGTCTCGGCCATCAGGACTGGTCTGGTCGGGGGAGGGGCGGGGAAAGTCTCAGCCATCAGGTCTGGTCGGGTCGGGGGAGGGGCGGGGACAGTCTCGGCCATCAGGACTGGTCGGTCCGGGGGAGGGGCGGGGACAGTCTCGGCCATCAGGACTGGTAAGGTCGGGGGAGGGGCGGGGACAGTCTCGGCCATCAGGACTGGTCGGGTCGGGGGAGGGGCGTGGACAGTCTCGGCCATCAGGACTGGTCGGGTCGGTGGAGGGGCGGGGACAGTCTCGGCCATCAGGACTGGTCGGGTCGGGGGAGGGGCGGGGAAAGTCTCGGCCATCAGGACTGGTCGGGTCGGGGACATTCTCGGCCATGATGACTGGTCGGGTCGGGGGAGGGGCGGGGACAGTCTCGGCCATCAGGGCTGGTCGGGTCGGGGGAGGGGCGGGGACAGTCTCGGCCATCAGGAATGGTCAGCACTGTTGCCTCACAGCGCCAGGGACTCGTGTTCGAATCCGGCCTCGGGTGACTGTCTGTGTGGAGTTTGCACCTTCTCCCCGTGTTTGCGTGGGTTTCCTCCGGGTGCTCCGGTTTCCTCCCACAGTCCAAAGATGTGCGGGTTAGGTTGATTGGCTATGATAAATTGACCCTTCGTGTAAGGGGGATTAAATACGGGGATAGGGTGGGATATGTGTCGCTGCAGGCTCGGTGGGCCGAAATGGCCTCTATCTGCACTGTGGGGTTTCTGTGATTTCTGTGCTTCTGTGACTGGTCGGGTCGGGGGAGGGGCGGGGACAGTCTCGGCCATCAGGACTGGTCGGGTTGGGGGAGGGGCGGGGACAGTCTCGGCCATCAGGACTGGTCGGGTCGGGTCGGGGACAGTCTTGGCAATCAGGACTGGTCGGGTCGGGTCGGGGACTGTCTCGGCCATCAGGATTGGTCGGGTCGGGGGAGGGGCGGGGACAGTCTCGGAAATCAGGAATGGTCGGGTCGGGTCGGGGGAGGGGCGGGGCCAGTCTCGGCCATCAGGACTGGTCGGGTCGGGTCGGGGGAGGGGCGGGGACATTCTCGGCCATCAGGACTGGTCGGGTAGGGGGAGGGGCGTGGACAGTCTCGGCCATCAGGACTGGTCGGGTCGGGGGAGGGGCGGGGACAGTCTCGGCCATCAGGACTGGTCGGGTCGGGGGAGGGGCGGGGACAGTCTCGGCCATCAGGACTGGTCGGGTCGGGTCGGGGGAGGGGTGGGGACAGTCTCGGCCATCAGGACTGGTCGGGTCGGTTCGAGGGAGGGGAGGGGACTATCTCAGCCATCAGGGCTGGCCGGGTCGGGGGAGGGGCAGGGAATGTCTCAGCCATCAGGACTGGTCGGGTCGGGTCGGGGGAGGGGCGGGGACAGTCTCAGCCATCAGGACTGGTCGGGTCGGGTCAGGGGAGGGGCGGGGACTTTCTCGGCCATCAGGACTGGTCGGGTCGGGTCGGGGGAGGGGTGGGGACAGTCTTGGCAATCAGGACAGGTCGGGTCGGGGACTGTCTCGGCCATCAGGACTGGTCGGGTCGGGTCGGGGACTGTCTCGGCCATCAGGACTGGTCGGGTCGGGGGAGGGGCGGGGACAGTCTCGGACATCAGGAATGGTCGGGTCGGGTCGGGGGAGGGGCGGGGCCAGTCTCGGCCATCAGGACTGGTCGGGTCGGGTCGGGGGAGGGGCGGGGACAGACTCGGTCATCAGGACTGGTCGGGTAGGGGCGTGGACAGTCTCGGCCATCAGGACTGGTCGGGTCAGGGGAGGGGCGGGGACAGTCTCGGCCATCAGGACTGGTCGGGTCGGGGGAGGGGCGGGGACAGTCTCGGCCATCAGGACTGGTCGGGTCGGGTCGGGGGAGGGGCGGGGACAGTCTCGGCCATCAGGAATGGTCGGTTCGAGGGAGGGGAGGGGACTATCTCAGCCATCAGGGCTGGCCGGGTCGGGGGAGGGGCAGGGAATGTCTCAGCCATCAGGACTGGTCAGGTCGGGTCGGGGGAGGGGCGGGGACATTCTCAGCCATCAGGACTGGTCGGGTCGGGGGAGGGGCGGGGACAGTCTCGGACATCAGGAATGGTCGGGTCGGGTCAGGGGAGGGGCGGGGACAGTCTCGGCCATCAGGACTGGTCGGGTCGGGTCAGGGAAGGGGCGGGGACAGTCTCGGCCATCAGGACTGGTCGGGTCGGGGAGGGGCGGGGACAGTCTCGGACATCAGGAATGGTCGGGTCGGGTCGGGGGAGGGGCGGGGCCAGTCTCGGCCATCAGGACTGGTCGGGTCGGGTCGGGGGAGGGGCGGGGACAGTCTCGGCCATCAGGACTGGTCGGGTCGGGGGAGGGGCCGGGACAGTTTCGGCCATCAGGACTGGACGGGTCGGGGGAGGGGCAGGGACAGTCTCGGCCATCAGGACTGGTCGGGTCGGGGGAGGGGCGGGGACAGTCTCCGCCATCAGGACTGGTCGGGTCGGGGGTGGGGCGGGGGCAGTTTCGGCCATCAGGTCGGGTCGGGTCGGGGGAGGGGCGGGGACAGTCTCAGCCATCAGGATTGGTCGGGTCGGGGGAGGGGCGTGGACAGTCTCGGCCATCAGGACTGGTCCGGTCGGGGGAGGGGCGGGGACCGTCTCGGCCATCAGGACTTGTCGGGTCGGGGGAGGAGCAGGGACAGTCTCGGCCATCAGGACTGGTCGGGTCGGGGGAGGGGCGGGGACAGTCTCAGCCATCAGGTCTGGTCGGGTCGGGGGAGGGGCGGGGACAGTCTCAGCCATCAGGTCTGGTGCGGTCGGGGGAGGGGCGGGGACCGTCTCGGCCATCAGGACTGGTCGGGTCGGGGGAGGGGCGGGGACAGTCTCAGCCATCAGGTCTGGTGCGGTCGGGGGAGGGGCGGGGACCGTCTCGGCCATCAGGAATGGTCGGGTCAGGGGAGGGGCGGTGACAGTCTCGGCCATCAGGACTGGTCGGGTCGGGCCGGGGGAGGGGCGCGGACAGTCTCGGCCATCAGAACTGGTCGGGTCAGGGGAGGGGCGGGGACACTCTCGGTCATCAGGACTGGTCGGGACGGGTCGGGGGAGGGGCGGGGACAGTCTCGGCCATCAGGACTGGTCGGGTCGAGTCGGGGGAGGAGCGGGGACAGTCTCAGCCATCAGGACTGGTCGGGTCGGGGGAGGGGCGGGGACAGTCTCGGCCATCAGAACTGGTCCGGTCGGGGGAGGGGCGGGGAAAGTCTCAGCCATCAGGACTGGTCGTTTCGGGGGAGGAGCGGGGACAGTCTCGGCCATCAGGACTGGTCGGGTCGGGGGAGGGGCGCGGACAGTCTCGGCCATCAGGACTGGTCGGTCCGGGGGAGGGGCGGAGACAGTCTCAGCCATCAGGACTGGTCGGGTCGGGGACAGTCTCGGCCATCAGGACTGTTCGGGTCGGGGGAGGGGCGGGGACAGTCTCGGTCATCAGGACTGGTCGGGTCGGGGACAGTCTCGGCCATGAGGACTGGTCGGGTTGGGTCAGGGGAGGGGCGGGGACAGTCTCGGCCATCAGGACTGGTCGGGTCGGGGACAGTCTCGGCCATCAGGACTGGTCGGGTTGGGTCAGGGGAGGGGCGGGGACAGTCTCGGCCATCAGGACTGGTCGGGTCGGGGGAGGGGCGGGGACTGTTTCGGCCATCAGGACTGGTCGGGTCGGGGGAGGGGCGGGGACAGTCTCGGCCATCAGGACTGGTCGGGTCGGGGGAGGGGCGGGGACAGTCTCGGCCATCAGAACTGGTCGGGTCGGGGACACTCTCGGCCATCAGGACTGGTCGGGGGAGGGGCGGGGACAGTCTCGGCCATCAGGACTGGTCGGGTCATGGGAGGGGCGGGGACAGTCTCGGCCATCAGGACTGGTCCGGTCGGGGGAGGGGCAGGGACAGTCTCGGCCATCAGGACTGGTCCGGTCGGGGGAGGGGCGGGGACAGTCTCAGCCATCAGGACTGGTCGGGTCGGGGGAGGGGCGGGGACAGTCTCGGCCATCAGGACTGGTCGGGTCGGGGGAGGGGCGGGGACAGTCTCGGCCATCAGGACTGGTCCGGTCGGGGGAGGGGCGCGGACAGTCTCGGCCATCAGGTCTGGTCGGGTCGGGGGAGGGGCGGGGACAGTCTCGGCCATCAGGACTGGTCGGGTCGGGCGAGGGGATCGGACAGTCTCGGCCATCAGGACTGGTCGGGTCGGTGGAGGGGCGGGGAAAGTCTCGGCCATCAGGACTGGTCGGGTCGGGGGAGGGGCGGGGACAGTCTCGGCCATCAGGACTGGTCGGGTCGGGGGAGGGTCGGGGACAGTCTCGGCCATCAGGACTGGTCGGGTCGGGGACACTCTCGGCCATCAGGACTGGTCGGTCCGGGGGAGGGGCGGGGACAGTCTCGGCCATCAGGACTGGTAAGGTCGGGGGAGGGGCGGGGACAGTCTCGGCCATCAGGACTGGTCGGGTCGGTGGAGGGGCGGGTAAAGTCTCGGCCATCAGGACTGGTCGGGTCGGGGACATTCTCGGCCATGATGACTGGTCGGGTCGGAGGAGGGGCGGGGACAGTCTCGGCCATCAGGGCTGGTCGGGTCGGGGGAGGGGCGGGGACAGTCTCGGCCATCAGGACTGGTCAGCACTGTTGCCTCACAGCGCCAGGGACCCGTGTTCGAATCCGGCCTCGGGTGACTGTCTGTGTGGAGTTTGCACATTCTCCCCGTGTTTGCGCGGGTTTCCTCCGGGTGCTCCGGTTTCCTCCCACAGTCCAAAGATGTGCGGGTTAGGTTGATTGGCTATGATAAATTGACCCTTCGTGTAAGGGGGATTAAATACGGGGATAGGGTGGGATATGTGTCGCTGCAGGCTCGGTGGGCCGAAATGGCCTCTATCTGCACCGTGGGGTTTCTGTGATTTCTGTGCTTCTGTGACTGGTCGGGTCGGGGGAGGGGCGGGGACAGTCTCGGCCATCAGGACTGGTCGGGTTGGGGGAGGGGCGGGGACAGTCTCGGCCATCAGGACTGGTCGGGTCGGGGGAGGGGCGGGGACAGTCTCGGCCATCAGGACTGGTCGGGTCGGGTCGGGGGAGGGGCGGGGACAGTCTCGGCCATCAGGACAGGTCGGGTCGGGGGAGGGGCGGGGACAGACTCGGTCATCAGGACTGGTCGGGTCGGGGGAGGGGCGGGGACAGTCTCGGCCATCAGGACTGGTCGGGTTAGGTCGGGGGAGGGGCGGGGACAGTCTCGGCCATCAGGACTGGTCGGGTTGGGGGAGGGGCGGGGACAGTCTCGGCCATCAGGACTGGTCGGGTCGGGGGAGGGGCGGGGACAGTCTCAGCCATCAGGACTGGTCGGGTCGGGTCAGGGGAGGGGCGGGGACAGTCTCGGCCATCAGGACTGGTCGGGTCGGGGACAGTCTCGGCCATCAGGACTGGTCGGGTCGGGTCGGGGACAGTCTTGGCAATCAGGACTGGTCGGGTCGGGTCGGGCACTGTCTCGGCCATCAGGATTGGTCGGGTCGGGGGAGGGGCGGGGACAGTCTCGGACATCAGGAATGGTCGGGTCGGGTCGGGGGAGGGGCGGGGCCAGTCTCGGCCATCAGGACTGGTCGGGTCGGGTCGGGGACATTCTCGGCCATCAGGACTGGTCGGGTCGGGGGAGGGGCGGGGACAGACTCGGTCATCAGGACTGGTCGGGTAGGGGCGTGGACAGTCTCGGCCATCAGGACTGGTCGGGTCGGGGGAGGGGCGGGGACAGTCTCGGCCATCAGGACTGGTCGGGTCGGGGGAGGGGCGGGGACAGTCTCGGCCATCAGGACTGGTCGGGTCGGGTCGGGGGAGGGGTGGGGACAGTCTCGGCCATCAGGACTGGTCGGGTCGGTTCGAGGGAGGGGAGGGGACTATCTCAGCCATCAGGGCTGGCCGGGTCGGGGGAGGGGCAGGGAATGTCTCAGCCATCAGGACTGGTCGGGTCGGGTCGGGGGAGGGGCGGGGACAGTCTCAGCCATCAGGACTGGTCGGGTCGGGTCAGGGGAGGGGCGGGGACTTTCTCGGCCATCAGGACTGGTCGGGTCGGGTCGGGGGAGGGGTGGGGACAGTCTTGGCAATCAGGACTGGTCGGGTCGGGTCGGGGACTGTCTCGGCCATCAGGACTGGTCGGGTCGGGTCGGGGACTGTCTCGGCCATCAGGACTGGTCGGGTCGGGGGAGGGGCGGGGACAGTCTCGGACATCAGGAATGGTCGGGTCGGGTCGGGGGAGGGGCGGGGCCAGTCTCGGCCATCAGGACTGGTCGGGTCGGGTCGGGGGAGGGGCGGGGACAGACTCGGTCATCAGGACTGGTCGGGTAGGGGCGTGGACAGTCTCGGCCATCAGGACTGGTCGGGTCAGGGGAGGGGCGGGGACAGTCTCGGCCATCAGGACTGGTCGGGTCGGGGGAGGGGCGGGGACAGTCTCGGCCATCAGGACTGGTCGGGTCGGGTCGGGGGAGGGGCGGGGACAGTCTCGGCCATCAGGAATGGTCGGTTCGAGGGAGGGGAGGGGACTATCTCAGCCATCAGGGCTGGCCGGGTCGGGGGAGGGGCAGGGAATGTCTCAGCCATCAGGACTGGTCAGGTCGGGTCGGGGGAGGGGCGGGGACAGTCTCAGCCATCAGGACTGGTCGGGTCGGGGGAGGGGCGGGGACAGTCTCGGACATCAGGAATGGTCGGGTCGGGTCGGGGGAGGGGCGGGGCCAGTCTCGGCCATCAGGACTGGTCGGGTCGGGTCAGGGGAGGGGCGGGGACAGTCTCGGCCATCAGGACTGGTCGGGTCGGGTCAGGGAAGGGGCGGGGACAGTCTCGGCCATCAGGACTGGTCGGGTCGGGGAGGGGCGGGTACAGTCTCGGACATCAGGAATGGTCGGGTCGGGTCGGGGGAGGGGCGGGGCCAGTCTCGGCCATCAGGACTGGTCGGGTCGGGTCGGGGGAGGGGCGGGGACAGTCTCGGCCATCAGGACTGGTCGGGTCGGGGGAGGGGCGGGGACAGTCTCGGCCATCAGGACTGGTCGGGTCGGGGGAGGGGCGGGGACAGTCTCGGCCATCAGGACAGGTCGGGTCGGGGGAGGGGCGGGGACAGACTCGGTCATCAGGACTGGTCGGGTCGGGGGAGGGGCGGGGACAGTCTCGGCCATCAGGACTGGTCGGGTTAGGTCGGGGGAGGGGCGGGGACAGTCTCGGCCATCAGGACTGGTCGGGTTGGGGGAGGGGCGGGGACAGTCTCGGCCATCAGGACTGGTCGGGTCGGGGGAGGGGCGGGGACAGTCTCAGCCATCAGGACTGGTCGGGTCGGGTCAGGGGAGGGGCGGGGACAGTCTCGGCCATCAGGACTGGTCGGGTCGGGGACAGTCTCGGCCATCAGGACTGGTCGGGTCGGGTCGGGGACAGTCTTGGCAATCAGGACTGGTCGGGTCGGGTCGGGGACTGTCTCGGCCATCAGGATTGGTCGGGTCGGGGGAGGGGCGGGGACAGTCTCGGACATCAGGAATGGTCGGGTCGGGTCGGGGGAGGGTCGGGGCCAGTCTCGGCCATCAGGACTGGTCGGGTCGGGTCGGGGGAGGGGCGGGGACAGTCTCGGCCATCAGGACTGGTCGGGTCGGGGGAGGGGCGGGGACAGTCTCGGCCATCAGGACTGGTCGGGTCGGGTCGGGGGAGGGGTGGGGACAGTCTCGGCCATCAGGACTGGTCGGGTCGGTTCGAGGGAGGGGAGGGGACTATCTCAGCCATCAGGGCTGGCCGGGTCGGGGGAGGGGCAGGGAATGTCTCAGCCATCAGGACTGGTCGGGTCGGGTCGGGGGAGGGGCGGGGACAGTCTCAGCCATCAGGACTGGTCGGGTCGGGTCAGGGGAGGGGCGGGGACTTTCTCGGCCATCAGGACTGGTCGGGTCGGGTCGGGGGAGGGGTGGGGACAGTCTTGGCAATCAGGACTGGTCGGGTCGGGTCGGGGACTGTCTCGGCCATCAGGACTGGTCGGGTCGGGTCGGGGACTGTCTCGGCCATCAGGACTGGTCGGGTCGGGGGAGGGGCGGGGACAGTCTCGGACATCAGGAATGGTCGGGTCGGGTCGGGGGAGGGGCGGGGCCAGTCTCGGCCATCAGGACTGGTCGGGTCGGGGGAGGGGCGGGGACAGACTCGGTCATCAGGACTGGTCGGGGCGTGGACAGTCTCGGCCATCAGGACTGGTCGGGTCAGGGGAGGGGCGGGGACAGTCTCGGCCATCAGGACTGGTCGGGTCGGGGGAGGGGCGGGGACAGTCTCGGCCATCAGGACTGGTCGGGTCGGGTCGGGGGAGGGGCGGGGACAGTCTCGGCCATCAGGAATGGTCGGTTCGAGGGAGGGGAGGGGACTATCTCAGCCATCAGGGCTGGCCGGGTCGGGGGAGGGGCAGGGAATGTCTCAGCCATCAGGACTGGTCAGGTCGGGTCGGGGGAGGGGCGGGGACAGTCTCAGCCATCAGGACTGGTCGGGTCGGGGGAGGGGCGGGGACAGTCTCGGACATCAGGAATGGTCGGGTCGGGTCGGGGGAGGGGCGGGGCCAGTCTCGGCCATCAGGTCTGGTCGGGTCGGGTCAGGGGAGGGGCGGGGACAGTCTCGGCCATCAGGACTGGTCGGGTCGGGTCAGGGAAGGGGACAGTCTCGGCCATCAGGACTGGTCGGGTCGGGGAGGGGCGGGGACAGTCTCGGACATCAGGAATGGTCGGGGGAGGGGCGGGGCCAGTCTCGGCCATCAGGACTGGTCGGGTCGGGGACAGTTTCGGCCATCAGGACTGGGCGGGTCGGGGGAGGGGCAGGGACAGTCTCAGCCATCAGGACTGGTCGGGTCGGGGGAGGGGCGGGGACAGTCTCCGCCATCAGGACTGGTCGGGTCGGGGGTGGGGCGGGGGCAGTTTCGGCCATCAGGTCTGATCGGGTCGGGGGAGGGGCGGGGACAGTCTCGGCCATCAGGATTGGTCGGGTCGGGGGAGGGGCGTGGACAGTCTCGGCCATCAGGACTTGTCGGGTCGGGGGAGGAGCAGGGACAGTCTCGGCCATCAGGACTGGTCGGGTCGGGGGAGGGGCGGGGACAGTCTCAGCCATCAGGTCTGGTCGGGTCGGGGGAGGGGCGGGGACAGTCTCAGCCATCAGGTCTGGTGCGGTCGGGGGAGGGGCGGGGACCGTCTCGGCCATCAGGACTGGTCGGGTCGGGGGAGGGGCGGGGACAGTCTCAGCCATCAGGTCTGGTGCGGTCGGGGGAGGGGCGGGGACCGTCTCGGCCATCAGGACTGGTCGGGTCGGGCCGGGGGAGGGGCGCGGACAGTCTCGGCCATCAGAACTGGTCGGGTCAGGGGAGGGGCGGGGACACTCTCGGTCATCAGGACTGGTCGGGACGGGTCGGGGGAGGGGCGGGGACAGTCTCGGCCATCAGGACTGGTCGTGTCTGGTCGGGGGAGGGTCGGGGTCAGTCTCGGCCATCAGGACTGGTCGGGTCGGGGACAGTCTCGGCCATCAGGTCTGGTCGGGTCGAGTCGGGGGAGGAGCGGGGACAGTCTCAGCCATCAGGACTGGTCGGGTCGTGGGAGGGGCGGGGACAGTCTCGGCCATCAGGACTGGTCGGGTCGAGTCGGGGGAGGAGCGGGGACAGTCTCGGTCATCAGGATTGGTCGGGTCGGGGGAGGGGCGGGGACAGTCTCAGCCATCAGGACTGGTCAGGTCGGGTCGGGTCGGGGACAGTCTCGGCCATCATGACTGGTCCGGTCGGGGGAGGGGCGGGGACATTCTCGGCCATCAGGACTGGTCGGGTCGGGGGAGGGGCGGGGACAGTCTCGGCCATCAGGACTGGTCCGGTCGGGGGAGGGGCGGGGAAAGTCTCAGCCATCAGGACTGGTCGTTTCGGGGGAGGAGCGGGGGACAGTCTCGGCCATCAGGACTGGTCGGGTCGGGGGAGGGGCGCGGACAGTCTCGGCCATCAGGACTGGTCGGTCCGGGGGAGGGGCGGAGACAGTCTCAGCCATCAGGACTGGTCGGGTCGGGGGAGGGGCGGGGACAGTCTCGGCCATCAGGACTGTTCGGGTCGGGGGAGGAGCGGGGACAGTCTCGGCCATCAGGACTGGTCGGGTCGGGGGAGGGGCGGGGAAAGTCTCGGCCATCAGGACTGGTCGGTCCGGGGGAGGGGCGGGGACAGTCTCGCACATCAGGACTGGTCGGGACGGGTCGGGGGAGGGACGGGGACAGTCTCGCCATCAGGACTGGTCGGGTCGGTTCGGGGGAGGGGCGGGGACAGTCTCGGACATCAGGACTGGTCGGGTCGGGTCGGGGGAGGGGCGGGGACAGTCTCGGACATCAGGACTGGTCGGGACGGGTCGGGGGAGGGGTGGGGACAGTCTCGGCCATCAGGACTGGTCGGGTCGGGGGAGGGGTGGGGACAGTCCTGGCCATCAGGACTGGTCGGGTCGGGTCGGGGGAGGGGTGGGGACAGTCCTGGCCATCAGGACTGGTCGGGTCGGGACGGGGGAGGGGCGGGGACAGTCTCGGACATCAGGACTGGTCGGGTCGGGACGGGTCGGGGGAGGGGTGGGGACAGTCTCGGCCATCAGGACTGGTCGGGTCGGGTCGGGGGAGGGGTGGGGACAGTCTCAGACATCAGGACTGGTCGGGTCGGGACGGGTCGGGTTGGGCCGGGGCGGGGACAGTCTCGGACATCAGGACTGGTCGGGTCGGGTCTGGTCGGGTCGGGGGAGGGGTGGGGACAGTCTCGCCATCAGGACTGGTCGGGTCTGGTCGGGGGAGGGGTGGGGACAGTCTCGGCCATCAGGACTGGTCGGGTCGGGACGGGGACAGTCTCGGACATCAGGACTGGTTGGGTCGGGTCGGGGGAGGGGTGGGGACAGTCTCGGCCATCAGGACTGGTCGGGACGGGTCGGGGGAGGGGTGGGGACAGTCTCGGACATCAGGACTGGTTGGGTCGGGTCGGGGGAGGGGTGGGGACAGTCTCGGCCATCAGGACTGGTCGGGGGAGGGGCGGGGACAGTCTCGACCATCAGGACTGGTTGGGTCGGGGGAGGGTCGGGGACAGTCTCGGCCATCAGGACTGGTTGGGTCGGGTCGGGGGAGGGGCCGGGACAGTCTCGGCCATCAGGACTGGTCGGGTCGGGTCGGGGGAGGGTCGGGGACAGTCTCGGCCATCATGACCGGTTGGGTCGGGTCGGGGGAGGGGCCGGGACAGTCTCGGCCATCAGGACTGGTCGGGTCGGGTCGGGGGAGGGGCGGGGACAGTCTCGGACATCAGGACTGGTCGGGACGGGTCGGGGGAGGAGTGGGGACAGTCTCGGCCATCAGGACTGGTCGGGTCGGGGGAGGGTTGGGGACAGTCTCGGACATCAGGAGTGGTCGGGACGGGTCGGGGGAGGGACGGGGACAGTCTCGCCATCAGGACTGGTCGGGTCGGTTCGGGGGAGGGGCGGGGACAGTCTCGGACATCAGGACTGGTCGGGTCGGGTCGGGACGGGTCGGGAGAGGGGTGGGGACAGTCTCGGCCATCAGGACTGGTCGGGTCGGGTCGGGGGAGGGGTGGGGACAGTCTCAGACATCAGGACTGGTCGGGTCGGGTTGGGCCGGGGCGGGGACAGTCTCGGACATCAGGACTGGTCGGGTCGGGTCTGGTCGGGTCGGGGGAGGGTTGGGGACAGTCTCGCCATCAGGACTGGTCGGGACGGGTCGGGGGAGGGGTGGGGACAGTCTCGGCCATCAGGACTGGTCGGGTCGGGTCGGGGGAGGGGTGGGGACAGTCTCGGCCATCAGGACTGGTCGGGTCGGGACGGGGGAGGGGCGGGGACAGTCTCGGACATCAGGACTGGTTGGGTCGGGTCGGGGGAGGGGTGGGGACAGTCTCGGCCATCAGGACTGGTCGGGACGCGTCGGGGGAGGGGTGGGGACAGTCTCGGACATCAGGACTGGTTGGGTCGGGTCGGGGGAGGGGTGGGGACAGTCTCGGCCATCAGGACTGGTCGGGGGAGGGGCGGGGACAGTCTCGACCATCAGGACTGGTTGGGTCGGGGGAGGGGCGGGGACAGTCTCGGCCATCAGGACTGGTTGGGTCGGGTCGGGGGAGGGGCCGGGACAGTCTCGGCCATCAGGACTGGTCGGGTCGGGGGAGGGTCGGGGACAGTCTCGGACATCAGGACTGGTTGGGTCAGGTCTGGTTGGGCCGGGACAGTCTCGGCCATCAGGACTGGTCGGGTCGGGTCGGGGGAGGGGCGGGGACAGTCTCGGCCATCAGGACTGGTCGGGACGGGTCGGGTCGGGTTGGGCCGGGGGAGGGGCGGGGACAGTCTCGGCCATCAGGACTGGTCGGGTCGGGACGGGTCGGGTTGGGCCGGGGCGGCCGCGAGCAGGGCCGGAGCTGGAGGAGCGGAGTGGGGACAGTCTCTAATAATCATTTTGAATACCATGCTCTCAAATTCTCCCAACAGTTTGGGGATAGTTTAGTCAGTGTCTGGTGAAATGAGATTAACCTCGCCACGGGACTAATAGGTACTTTGACGCCATTGGTTCAATGACAGTCACCTTATGCTGATTTCTGATTGGTTGTGGCCGGGCAGTTATTTTCAATCCGCTTCAGCAAATGAGGCTCCTGTTGCATCACATTACTGTTGGGAGGTTTCACTTTTATCATGGGGAGATTTTTGCAGTGAGTTTGTTCCCAGTGTTATTGCAATTCAATCGAAATTAAATTCATTTTTAATAGATTAAGTAAATATACTTGGTTCCCAAGAATGATTCGTTTTTGTCCCATGTAATTGAAGGTTACTTGAAATAATTTATAATTCAACAGAAACGATTTTTTTGTTTTAATTAATTCATAAATTAATTGCAGAAACAACATATAAGCACAAAGGAACATGTTTCCCTTTTTCCTACCCAGTTTTGCCTTGTAGGAATGTCCGGATTCCTCACTAAAGGACTGAGGTCGAGTCAGTCTATCAAAGAAACGATGTTTAATACTATTCAACAGAGTTTAATATGCAAGTGCAGGAGAACTTAGGTTACAGGTCTGTACAGTTCGATGGCTCCACGAGGACTGACTGGGGCGGCTTCCCAGGTCACGTTTTCCCGCTGGAGGATCACGTGATCAACGTGATGACGTCATCGCATTTGGTCTCGCTCTAAAAAACAATATAAACAAAGGTACAGATTCAGCCTGTAGCTACAAATTGTTAAAGGGAATTATGTACAGTTGATCAAAGTCCCTTAGTGGCTCTGCCACATGCACCCCCCCAGAATTATCTTTAACAGAAAAAGTCAATCGACTAGGAGGTCTGACAAGCCTGTCGGAGCGACTTCTATATTCCTGGAGTGGAAGCTGTTGGACGGTGGGCGGAAGCATTTCGTTTATCGCGGCTGCTGCAGGCGGTCGACCACGTCGTGGCGGCTGTGCGGTCTCGACAGGACGGCCGAGGTCCGGGTGTGCCGGCTTGAGACGGTCAATGGAAACGTGGTCAGGTTTACCACCGATGTCAACGGAGAAACTTTTGTCACCTGCCTCCAGTACAAACGAAAAGGGCCTGTGCAAGGGGCCTTGAGTGGATCCCAATGGGCGTCATGTCGGATGAACACAAATTCGGCGTTCTTTAGCTCTGCTGGGATGTGTGAGGTTGGGAGGCCATGATGCGACGTTGGGATTGGCGCAAAAGACTTGGCTGTTTCGCGGTGGCTGCTGAGTTGGTCGGATGCAGACCATGGCGCTGTTGGAATCAGAAGGAAGTCTCCTGGTACGCGGAGTGGCTGACCGTACACGAACTCAGCAGAAGACGATTGAAGATCTTCTTTGGGTGCCGTGCGAAGACCCAACATGACCCACGGAAGCTTATCTACCCATCCGGTGCCTTGGAGGCTGGCCCTCAGCGATGCTTTTAGCGACCTGTGAAAACGCTCGCACAAGCCGTTCACCTGTGGATGGTAGGCCATGGTGCGGTGTAGCTTGGTGCCGAGACCCTGGGCCACAGCGTTCCAAAGCTCAGAAGAAAACTGTGGACCGCGGTCTGAAGAAATGATCGCCGGAATGCCCAAACGGGCGACGTTAGCGGAAGTGGTAGATGACAAAGGAACCGCCTCTGGCCATCTAGTAGTGCGGTCTACTATGGTGAGGAGGTGTGTGAACCCGTGATGGTGGAAGTGGCCCAACGAGGTCCACGTTTACATGGTCAAACCGACGCTCTGGTACTGTAAAAGTGGCCAATGGAGCCTTGACATGAGGCTGTACCGTAGATTTTTGGCAGACAACGCAGGTGTTAGCCCAGTCGCAGATATCCTTGTGCATACATTTCCAGACAAATTTAGACATTAATTTTTGGGAGGCCTTCATGTCAGGATGCGAAAGCCCGTGTATGGCATCAAAAACTTTGCCGTGCCAGGCAACCGGAACGATCGGGCGAGGGTCTCCCATGGAGACGTCACAGAGTAGTGTGGTGCCTGCTGCATGGAATTCAACATCAGCCGGTTGGAGGCTGGAGATGTCGGTGCGGTATGCCTGTGTTTCAGGATCGGATACTTGGTCGGCAGCCATGAGGGCATAGTCGATGCCCAGCTGGAGTGCTTGGACGGTCGCACGAGAGAGGCAATCTGCTACCAAGTTGTCCTTGCCAGCTATGTGTTGGATATCTGTCATGAATTCTGATATGAACGTTAACTGACGTTGTTGTCGAGCTGACCACGGTTCGGTGGTCTTGGCCATGGCGAAGGTTAGTGGTTTGTGGTCCACAAACGCAGTAAAGGGACGTCCCTCTAACAAGAAGCAGAAATGGTGGATAGCCAGAATGAGTGCCAGCAACTCCCGGTCGAAAGTGCTGTATTTTCGTTCGTTGCGCCGTAGTTGATGGCTGAAAAACGCCAGTGGTTGCCACGTCCCATTGACCCACTGTTCCTGTACGGCGCCAATGGTAAGCGTCGGTGGTAAGTGCGATGGTGGCACCTGGCAGTGGGTGCGCCAGCATGGTCGCGTTGGCCAAAGCGGTTTTTGTGTTGTCGAAGGCGTTGTCCATTTCGACTGTCCAGGTTACCGAATCCTTGCCAGACTTGCCTTTGTGGGCATCGTAGAGGAGCTGCATTAGCCGTGCTGCCTTAGGTACAAAGCGGTGGTAAAAATTTACCATGCTGAGGAATTCCTGCAGGGCCTTGATGGTCTGCGGCCGTGGGAACGCCGTGACTGCCTCTACCTTCGTCTGCAACAGAATTGCACCTTCCGAAGTAATGCGGTGGCCCAAGAAATCAATCTGCTGCAGGCCGAACTGACACTTGGCTGGGTTGATGATCAGGCCGTGTTGGCTGAGGCGTCGAAAGAGGGTGCGTAAATGGCAGATGTGCTCCTCTTTGTTAGGGCTGGCGATAAGGATATCGTCGAGGTAGACGAATATAAATTTAAGGTCCCGCAGTACCGAATCCATCAGGTGCTGGAAAGCCTGTGCAGCATTCTTCAGCCCAAATGGCATCTGTAGGAACTTGAACAGGCCAAAGGGGGTAATGACTGCAGTTTTCTGGACGTCTTGCGGGTGTACGGGGACCTGGTGGTAGCCATGGACGAGGTCGACCTTGGAGAATATAGAATTTCCCGCCAAGTGGGCAGAGAAATCTTGAATATGAGGGATCGGGTACCGATCGGGAGTAGTGGCGTCATTAAGGCATCGGTAGTCGCCGCATGGCCGCCATCCGCCGCTGGGTTTTGGGACAATGTGGAGAGGTGAAGACCAGGGACTATTCGACTGGCGAATAATCCCTAGCCGCTCCATCGTGGTGAACTCCGCCTTCACAGCCGCGAGCTTGCCAGGTTCCAGACGCCAAGCCCGTGCGTAGACCGGGAAGCCAGTCGTAGTGATGTGGTGTTCGACACCATGTTTAGTGGCCGAGGAGAAGGTGGGCCTGGTCAAGTACGGGAATTCGCCTAGCAGGCGAGTGAAATCGTCCGGAGAGGGCAATGTGCAGGAGACAGTGCGCGACATGGCGGTACTGTGGAAGCAAAGGATGGAGTGGAAAGTGGCCGCATTAATTAACCGTCAGTTCCTTACATCAACCAAGAGGCTGTTGGCACATAAGAAATCCGCACCGAGGATGGCTTGCGAGACCTTGGCTGTGATGAATTCCCAATGAAACCGTTGCCCGCCGAAGCACACCTGGACCCGCCATTTGCCAAAGGTACGAATAGCCCCGCCATTAGCTGCTTCGAGGGAGAGGCCATGCCTCCCAGCCTGTATATCCAGTGCTGATGCGGGAAGGATGCTACACTGCGCCCCGGTGTCGCATAAAAACCGCCGACCAGAGAGGTAATCTGTGACATAGAGGAGCTTCCCTGAAATTCCCAATCGCCATCGCGGCCGCAGGACATCCCTCAGATTCGGTCCTCCTTTGCCAGGGGTGAAGGAGCCCCACCGCTACCGGCCCCGGGCGGGGTAAAGAAGACCCAACGCTACCGGCCCCGGGCGGGGTGAAGAAGCCCCACCGCTACCGGCCCCGGGCGGGGTGAAGAAGCCCCACCGCTACCGGCCCCGGGCGGGGTGAAGAAGACCCACCGCTACCGGCCCCGGGCGGGGTGAAGAAGTCCCACCGCTACCGGCCCCGGGTGGGGTGAAGAAGTCCCACCGCTACCGGCCCCGGGTGGGGTGAAGGAGTCCCACCGCTACTGGCCCCGGGCGGGGTGAAGGAGCCCCACCCCTACCGGCCCCGGGCGGGGTGAAGAAGTCCCACCGCTACCGGCCCCGGGTGGGGTGAAGGAGCCCCACCGCTACCGGCCCCGGGTGGGGTGAAGAAGTCCCACCGCTACCGGCCCCGGGTGGGGTGAAGGAGCCGCACCGCTACCGGTCCTGGGCGGGGTGAAGCCCCACCGCTACCGGCCCTGGGCGGGGTGAAGAAGTCCCACCGCTACCGGCCCCGGGCGGGGTGAAGGAGCCCCACCGCTACCGGCCCCGGGCGGGGTGAAGGAGCCCCACCGCTACCGGCCCCGGGCGGGGTGAAGAAGTCCCACCGCTACCGGCCCCGGGCGGGGTGAAGAAGTCCCACCGCTACCGGCCCCGGGCGGGGTGAAGGAGCCCCACCGCTACCGGCCCCGGGCGGGGTGAAGGAGCCCCACCGCGACCGGCCCCAAGCGGGGTGAAGAAGCCCCACCGCTACCGGCCCCGGGTGGGGTGAAGGAGCCCCACCGCTACCGGCCCCGGGCGGGGTGAAGAAGTCCCACCGCTACCGGCACAGGGCGGGGTGAAGGCATCCCACCGCTACCGGCCCCGGGCGGGGTGAAGGAGGCCCACCGCTACCGTCCCCGGGCGGGGTGAAGAAGCCCCACCGCTACCGGCCCCAGGCGGGGTGAAGGAGGCCCACCGCTACCAGCCCCGGGCGGGGTGAAGAAGCCCCACCGCTACCGGCCCCGGGTGCGATGCAGAAGTCCCACCGCTACCGGCCCCAGGCGGGGTGAAGAAGTCCCACCGCTACCGGCCCCGGGCGGGGTGAAGGAGGCCCACCGCTACCGGCCCCGGGCGGGGTGAAGAAGTCCCACCGCTACCGGCCCCGGGTGGGGTGAAGGAGGCCCACCGCTACCGGCCCTGGGCGGGTTGAAGAAGCCCCACCGCTACCGGCCCCAGGCGGGGTGAAGAAGCCCCACCGCTACCGGCCCCGGGCGGGGTGACGAAGCCCCACCGCTACCGGCTCCGGGCGGGGTGAAGAAGCCCCACTGCTACCGGCCCCGGGCGGGGTGAAGAAGCCCCACCGCTACCGGCCCCGGGCGGGGTGACAAAGCCCCACCGCTACCGGCTCGGGGCGGGGTGAAGAAGCCCCACCGCTACCGGCCCCGGGCAGGGTGAAGAAGTCCCACCGCTACCGGCCCCGGGCGGGGTGAAGGAGCGCTACCGGCCCCGGGCGGGGTGAAGAAGCCCCACCGCTACCGGCCCCGGGCAGGGTGAAGAAGCCCCACTGCTACCGGCCCCGGGCGGGGTGAAGAAGTCCCACCGCTACCGGCCCCGGGCAGGGTGCAGTCCCACCGCTACCGGCCCCGGGCGGGGTGAAGAAGCCCCACCGCTACCGGCCCCGGGCGGGGTGAAGAAGCCCCACTGCTACCGGCCCCGGGTGGGGTGAAGTCCCACCGCTACCGGCCCCGGGCGGGGTGAAGAAGTCCCATGGCTACCGGCCCCGGGTGGGGTGAAGAAGCCCCACCGCTACCGGCCCTGGGCAGGGTGCAGTCCCACCACTACCGGCCCCGGGCGGGGTGAAGAAGCCCCACCGCTACCGGCCCCGGGCGGGGTGAAGAAGCCCCACCGCTACCGGCCCCGGGTGGGGTGAAGTCCCACCGCTACCGGCCCCGGGCGGGGTGAAGAAGTCCCATGGCTACTGGCTCCGGGCGGGGTGAAGAAGTCCCACCGCTAGCGGCTCCGGGCGGGGTGAAGAAGCCCCACCGCTACCGGCCCCGGGCGGGGTGAAGAAGCCCCACCGCTACCGGCCCCGGGCGGGGTGAAGAAGCCCCACCGCTACCGGCCCCGGGCGGGGTGAAGAAGTCCCACCGCTACCGGCCCCGGGTGGGGTGAAGTTCCACCGCTACCGGCCCCGGGCGGGGTGAAGAAGTCCCATGGCTATTAGCCCCTAGCGGGGTGAAGAAGGGTTTGCTGCCCACGTCATCGTCAGGAGCCTGCACAGCAGCTGTGATAAAAGTGCAATCTGATGGAGGGCGCAAGTTTAAAGCAGAGCTTGAATTCCTCACGGAGAAGGAACAGGGGTCAGATTCCCAGAGAGCACGCTCACCAATAACAATAAAACAATCACCAACATACTGTGGTAAACCACTGTTACCGTTCCCAACCGTTCACTATTGTTACACTGTTGTTATCACTGTTTACACTGTTGTTATCACTACACAAGGTTACCTCTTGCCACGCACGCTGTTATACCTAGGCATACCTCAGCTGACTCCGCCCATGGCTCCACCTGCTTGCCCAGGTATAAAGGTGGCCGCTTGGCTAGTATTCTTCCTTGTTGGAACCGATCACCCACGAGTGTGGGCTCTGTTATTTAGCCAATAAAAACCTATAGTTACTACCTTAACTCGTCGCTTTTCATGGACTGAATTGATAGGTATATCAATTTTATTGGCTAAATTTTGAAATGTATGGACCGGAGCAGCCAACCGACCAGCCAAATGGTCAGCTACAACAGCCCCAGCCAAGCGGCCAGCTACAACAGCCCCAGCAGCCGACCTGGCTGCGAGCCCTCCGACCGCCGTACCTGGATCTAAACCCACAGGCAGCGAATTCAGCCCTCGACTTCGAACACTGGCTTAGCTGTTTCGAATCCTACCTGGGAGCCTTCGGCGTGCCTCCGGAATCCAAACTAAGAGTTCTGACCGCCCAGGTGAGCCCTAAAGTATTTGCACTCATCCGGGACCTTGCTACATACGAGGACGCCCTCAACCTGCTAAAAGAGCAGTACCGGAGCCCAGTAAATTCAATGTATGCCAGACATCTCCTAAGATCCCGCTCGCAACAGCCAGGAGAGTCTGTAGATGAATTTTTACGGGCGCTACAAACACTCGGCAGGGACTGTGACTTTAAAGCTGTAACGGCTGCAGAACATACTGAAGGAAATATCCGCGATGCCTTCGTGAAAGGCCTTCGGTCCAACTACTCACGGCAAAGACAGCTCGAATCAAAGGACCTCGACTTGAAAACAGCTGCAGCCCTCGCTCGCTCCCTGGAAGTGGCCCATCGGGACCTCGAGGCGTACTCCAGGTACAGTGCTGCGCGACCCTGGGGCTCGGGCCTGACTCCGGCCGCTATACCCCTCGCACCGCCGCCCCTGGGACCTACTACGGCGTCGGTGTCCCGGAATCGATCGGGACCGCCACCCCCGGGACCTGTTGCGGCAGCGGACCTCCGCGATCGGGCCGCCAGCTGCTTCTTCTGTGGCCAGGCGAGACATCAAAGGGCGCGCTGCCCTGCAAGGAACGCGACCTGCTCTGGCTGCAAAAAGAAAGGCCACTTCATAAATGCCTGCAGGGGGAAAGCCACAGACGCCAGCAGTGCCTCGTGAGTTGTGGGGGCGGCCATCTTTGATCAAGGCCACATGTGTCATGGGGCGGCCATCTTCGATCAAGGCCACAGACGCCAGCAGTGCCTCATGTGAGTTGTGGGGGCGGCCATCTTCTCCGCCATTTTGTCCAACTTCGTGGGGATCCGCGTCATGGGCGCCGCCATTTTGTTCGCCGCACTCGGCCGCCGTTTTGTCTCCAGACCCGACCACCGCCTCACCTGCAGACTACAGCAGCTCACTCAGCCATACACTGGCCTCCGTCACGCTTGACCAAGCTCTCCCGCATCATCTGTCCAAGTCCATGATGGACATCGAAGTAAACGGCCACGCCACGACCTGCCTGTTCGACAGCGGAAGCACGGAGAGTTTTATTCACCCAGGGACGGTGAGCTGCTACTCCCTCACTGTCCAGCCAACGCGCCATCGGATCTCGATGGCGGCGAAGTCCCATTCAACAGACATCAGCGGCTACTGTGTGGTGACCCTGTCGGTTGGGGGCACGGAATATAAAAACTTTAAACTTCTCGTCCTGCCCCAGCTCTGCGCTGCCGTCCTACTAGGGCTGGATTTCCAATGCCACCTTCAAAGTGTCACTTTGGCTTACGGTGGACCCCTCCCCCCACTCACAGTCTGCAACCAGCAAAATTTAAACCGCCCACCGCGTACCACCTGCGGCCTCTCCACCCTCAAAGTCCCGCCCCCCTCCTTGTTCGCTAACCTCACCCGTGACTGTAAACCCGTCGCTACCAAGAGCAGGCGGTACAGCGCCGGGGACAGAGCTTTTATTAGCTCTGAGGTGCAGCGACTCCTGAAGGAGGGCATCATCGAGGGGAGCACCAGCCCCTGGCGTGCTCAGGTCGTAGTCGTTAAGACCGGCGATAAACACCGCCTGGTCATCGACTACAGCCAAACCATAAACCGGTACACCCAGCTGGATGCATACCCCCTCCCCCGCATATCTGATATGGTCAACCAGATTGCACAGTACTGGGTATTCTCCACCATCGACCTCAAGTCGGCCTATCACCAACTCCCTATCCGCCCTGAGGACCGCCAGTATACCGCCTTCGAGGCGAACGGCCGCCTCTACCACTTCCTTAGGGTTCCCTTCGGCGTCACCAACGGGGTTTCGGTCTTCCAAAGGGAGATGGACCGGATGGTCGACCAGAACGCGCTGCAGGCCACGTTCCCTTATCTAGATAACGTCACCATCTGCGGCCACGGCCAGCAGGACCATGATGTTAATCTGGAGAAATTCCTCCGTACGGCCCAACGGCTGAACCTCACTTACAATAAGGAGAAATGTGTGTTTAACACCTCGCGCCTTGCCATCCTCGGCTGCGTAGTAGAGAACGGAGTCATCGGCCCCGACCCCGAAAGAATGCGCCCCCTCATGGAGCTTCCTCTCCCCCACTGTCCAAAGGCGCTGAAGAGAACCCTGGGGCTCTTCGCTTACTATGCCCAATGGGTGCCCAATTATGCAGACAAAGCCAGACCCCTCATGAAGTCCACCTCCTTCCCCCTGACAGCAGAAGCAGGCGCAGCCTTCTCCCTCATAAAAGGAGACATTGCGAAGGCCACAATGCACGCAGTGGATGAGTCCATCCCTTTCCAAGTGGAAAGCGATGCATCCAACTTCGCCCTAGCTGCAACCCTTAACCAGGCGGGGAGACCTGTGGCCTTCTTTTCAAGGACCCGCCAGGGCCCTGAGATCCAACACTCTTCTGTCGAGAAGGAGGCCCAGGCGATTGTGGAGGCGGTACGACGCTGGAGGCATTACCTGGCAGGCAAACGATTTACCCTCCTCACCGACCAGTGTTCGGTTGCTTTTATGTTTAATAACAAGCTGAAGGGCAAAATCAAGAACGACAAGATCTTGAGGTGGAGAATTGAGCTCTCCACCTACGATTACGATATCTTGTACCGGCCTGGTAAACTCAACGACCCCCCAGATGCTCTATCGCGAAGTACATGCGCCAACACGCAAGTTGATAGACTGCGGACCCTCCACAACGACCTCTGCCACCCCAGGGTCACCAGACTTTACCACTTCATTAAGGCTCGCAACCTGCCCTACTCCATCGAGGAGGTCAGGACCATGACCAGGAACTGCCAAACCTGTGCCGAATGCAAACTGCATTTCTATAGGCCGGACAGAGCAAGCCTGATCAAGGCCACCCGCCCCTTCGAGCGCTTGAGCATCGATTTTAAGGGGCCCCTCCCGTCCTCTGACCGTAATGTGTACTTCCTCAACATTGTTGACGAGTACTCCCGTTTCCCCTTTGCCATCCACTGCCCAGACATGACCAGTACCACGGTCATCAAATGCCTGAACGACCTCTTCACCTTGTTCGGGTTCCCGAAGTATATACATAGCGACCGGGGCGCATCCTTCATGAGCGAGGAACTTCGCCAGTTCCTGCTCGCGAGAGGTATTGCTACGAGCAGGACCACCAGCTACAACCCCCGGGGGAACGGCCAGGTGGAAAGAGAAAATGCGACAGTTGGAAGGCCGTCCTCTTAGCCCTAAAGTCTAAGGGCCTCCCAACCTCTCGCTGGCAGGAAGTCCTCCCGGCAGCGCTCCACTCCATCCGGTCACTGCTTTGCACTGCCATTAACGCCACCCCCCATGAACGAATGTTTGTTTTCCCCAGGAAGTCAACTACGGGAACCTCGCTACCAACATGGCTGACTTCTCTGGGGCCCGTCCTGCTGCGGAAGCACGTGAGGACCCATAAAGCGGACCCCCTGGTCGAGAGGGTGGACCTCCTGCACGCCAAGCCCCAGTACGCCTATGTGGCATACCCAGACGGGCGGGAGGACACTGTCTCCTTGCGAGACCTCGCACCCTCGGGCACCCCTGAGATACCACCGTTACCCCCCACCACTCCCCCAAATCCAGCTCCTGTAGACGGCATGCCGGAACCCCAGGAACCTTCGTCGACCACGCAGACACCAGCATTAACATCGGATACTGCACCACCGCTGCTGCGCCGATCAGAAAGGCTTACGAGGCCTCCTGAGAGATTGACATACACGAACTGGTAGTACACTTCACCCCGCCGGACTCAATTTTAAACAAGGGGTGAATGTGGTAAACCACTGTTACCGTTCACAACCGTTCACTATTGTTACACTGTTGTTATCACTACACAAGGTTACCTCTTGCCACGCACGCTGTTATACCTAGGCATACCTCAGCTGACTCCGCCCATGGCTCCGCCTGCTTGCCCAGGTATAAAGGTGACCGCTTGGCTAGTATTCTTCCTTGTTGGAAACGATCACCCACGAGGGTGGGCTCTGTTATTTAGCCAATAAAAACCTATAGTTACTACCTTAACTCGTCGCTTTTCATGGACTGAATTGATAGGTATATCACATACCATTTGCCTTCTTAACCGCCTGCTGCACCTGCATGCTTAACTTCAGCGACTGGTGCACAAGGACACCCAGGTCTCGTTGCACTTCCCCCTTCTCCCAATCTATTGCCGTTCAGATAATAATCTGCCTTCCTGTTTTTGACACCAAAGTGGATAACCTCGTGAAGGAATAAATTACAGTCCTAGCCCTTTTGGGCTATTCCAGATCAGGCGTATTCCCCAGACGTTCACCCTCAACTTAAGTTAGAGATAGCCGAATTCCATAAGATGCTTAAATGGGTCTAAAGATTCAGGCTATCTCTCCCTAAAGGAAAGGAACGACTAAAGATGTTACCGTCCACCAGATAGTATTTTTAATAAGGTGAACTAGACTGTAACCTTCCGGATATTATGAGGGTCCGGAATACCCCCCAGAATTCTGCACCTCGTTACAAGAGTATACAGAATTTGTGTGTTCGCAAATCTATACAGAATTACTCTGAGACAATTCTAAAAATATATAGTTTAATTTAAGAGCCGACATTCAGTTAACATCTGTTGAATCAGTCGCAACATTAACAATTCAAAATACAATTAGCTTACATTTCTGAGATCCTTATTCTCAAATCTTTACTTTCGTTACATTTATTTCTCACTTATTTCTAAATCCAGAACATCCACCAAAATCAATCACTTTGATTTACCCGAGACTCAAAGTTAAAAACTTAGAGATGCCTCCGTAGAGTTGAGAAACATTTTGCCCGTTCAGCATGTTCTTATTTTTATACCCTTTTGGCAGTGGTTTCTTCTTTGATGTTCTCTGCTGATGTCAGCTAATTGTCTTTATTGATACCTCTTTTGAATGCTTTCTATTCTTACTATCAATTCAACTATTGCATGAATAATTATTTCTCTACTTTTAGGTGTTAGAAAAACCATCATAAAAACAATGACAGCAATGGTTTCTGTTTAATGCCATTCTTATCGAAGATTCTTCATTCAATTCTTAATATTGGCTTTACTGGTTCTTAGCAGCCATTTTGACTCTCATTCTCCAAGTTCAATACAAACACAATGCAATTGCTTGGTGTCTCTATTGAAGTCATATCTTCAAAGCCTTCTTTTTGGTATTATATTTATAATATGTAAATCAAAACCACTTTAACTGTGTGTTTACTTGTTTTCTAGCTATCTCAATTGGTTGCATATTTAATCTTATGGTTCCTGTTTTCCAAGTTTAACATAAAACTATTTGACCAGCAGATGTTTCTTTTACTTGATGTCATGTTTTCAAAGGCACGTGCCTCTTTCAATGTTTGTGTTTCTGTTTTACGTGTTAGCTCTTCACACTTTAAACTGGGTCTTTTCATTGTGTTCATTGCAAACCGTCAACCTTTTGGAAGCACCAATGGTTTGCTTCAATCTTTCATTGTTTTAGAATATTTAACTAATTCCCATTTCAAAGCTTGTTTACAACTTTATCAACTGATTCTTTCTCAGAAGCCTGTATTTCTGTTTACAGCCTGTGTCTGCTGAGACATGTGTCTTTTAAACCCAGTATGTTCTGTAATAATATTAGAAATCTGTTCATGGTATCGTGTATTTCTCTGAATCAAGGCTGTTCCTTCACACTCGCATTTATCCACATTTTACTGCATCTGCCCAATCACCCAACCCAGGATAGTGCTTTATGTGGGCCAGCCAGATCTGGCGATGAATGGCTAAACCAGTTGTCCACAATATACGTTGAAGTCTGCGTCCCTTGGACTTAAGTTGGTGGAGATGAGGGTCGAACCAGGGGGAATGATGGGGTGAGAGAGAGCAATGGTTTTAACAGGGACTAGGGCATCAAAGGTGGAGGTGAGGGTGTGGTTGAGCAGATCGGTAGCTGCAGAAATGTTCAGGTGAATGGAGGGCCAAAGGCTAGGCAGTTGGAATTTTGAAAGTGAATTGGGAGAGAATATTTTCCAGGGGCGGAAACAGAAGGAAGGATGTTTGGGAAGGAGTGTTTGGGTAGAGAGTGATACAAGGAAGTGACCAGAGATGGCCTTATCTGTGATTGACACGATGGGAGTAGCAAGGACACGCGAGATGGCGAGGTCAAGGGGGTGGTTGTGAATATGGGTAGGGTAGTTAATATGGAGGGAGAGATTAAGGGAGGATGAAACGTTGAAGCACCGACTATCCTTGAGGAAACATGTGTGATTGGCAATTGTGGCAAGTTGTGTCAAAGAGATTGAAGGAGCCGCACCGCTACCGGCCCCAGGCGGGGTGAAGTCCCACCGCTACCGGCCCCGGGCGGGGTGAAGTCCCACCCCGGGTGGGGTGAAGAAGTCCCACCGCTACCGGCCCCAGGTGGGGTGAAGGAGCCCCACCGCTACCGGCCCCAGGCGGGGTGAAGGAGCAGTGACATCATCAATTGGAAATGGTCACACAATGGGAGCAGTGACATCATCACTTGGAAATGGTCACACAATGGGAGCAGTGATGTCATCACTTGGAATGGTCACACAAGGAGCAGTGAGGTCATCACTTGGAATGGTCACACAAGGAGCAGTGAGGTCATCACTTGGAATGGTCACACAATGGAGCAGTGAGGTCATCACTTGGAATGTTCACACAATGGGAGCAGTGAGGTCATCACTTGGAATGGTCACACAATGGGAGCAGTGACATCATCACTTGGAATGGTCACAGAATGGGAGCAGTGAGGTCATCACTTGGAATGGTCACACAATGGGAGCAGTGAGGTCATCATTTGGAATGGTCACACAATGGGAGCAGTGAGGTCATCACTTGGAATGGTCACACAATGGGAGCAGTGACATCATCACTTGGAATGGTCACACAATGGGAGCAGTGACATCATCACTTGGAATGGTCACACAATTGGAGCAGTGACATCATCAGTTGGAATGGTCACACAATGGGAGCAGTGAGGTCATCACTTGGAATGTTCACAATGGGAGCAGTGAGGTCATCACTTGGAATGTTCACACAATGGGAGCAGTGAGGTCATCACTTGGACTGTTCACACAATGGGAGCAGTGAGGTCATCACTTGGAATGGTCACACAATAGGAGCAGTGAGGTCATCACTTGGAATGGTCAGACAATGGGAGCAGTGACATCATCACTTGGAATGGTCACACATTGGGAGCAGTGAGGTCATCACTTGGAATGGTCACACAATGGGAGCAGTGAGGTCATCACATGGAATGGTCACACAATGGGAGCAGTGAGGTCATCACTTGGAATGGTCACACAATGGGAGCAGTGAGGTCATCACTTGGAATGGTCACACAATGGGAGCAGTGACGTCATTACTTGAAATGATCACACAATGGGGGCAGTGACATCACTTGGAATGGTCACAATGGGAGCAGTGAGGTCATCACTTGGAATGGTCACACAATGGGAGCAGTGAGGTCATCACTTGGAATGGTCACACAATGGGAGCAGTGAGGTCATCACTTGGAATGGTCACACAATGGGAGCAGTGAGGTCATCACTTGGAATGGTCACACAATGGGAGCAGTGAGGTCATCACTTGGGCTGGTCACACAATGGGAGCAGTGACGTCATCACTTGAAAGGATCACACAATGGGAGCAGTGACATCATCACTTGGAATGGTCACACAATGGGAGCAGTGAGGTCATCACTTGGAATGGTCACACAATGGGAGCAGTGACATCATCACTTGGAATGGTCACACAATGGGAGCAGTGAGGTCATCACTTGGAATGGTCACACAATGGGAGCAGTGAGGTCATCACTTGGAATGATCACACAATGGGAGCAGTGAGGTCATCACTTGGAATGGTCACACAATGGGAGCAGTGAGATCATCACTTGGAATGGTCACACAATGGGAGCAGTGAGGTCATCACTTGGAATGGTCACACAATGGGAGCAGTGAGGTCATCATTTGGAATGGTCACACAATGAGAGCAGTGACATCATCACTTGGAATGGTCACACAATGGGAGCAGTGAGGTCATCACTTGGACTGTTCACACAATGGGAGCAGTGACGTCATCACTTGGAATGGTCACACAATGGGAGCAGTGAGGTCATCACTTGGAATGGTCACACAATGGGAGCAGTGAGGTCATCACTTGGAATGATCACACAATGGGAGCAGTGAGGTCATCACTTGGAATGGTCACACAATGGGAGCAGTGAGGTCATCACTTGGAATGGTCACACAATGGGAGCAGTGAGGTCATCACTTGGACTGTTCACACAATGGGAGCAGTGAGGTCATCACTTGGAATGGTCACACAATGGGAGCAGTGACGTCATCACTTGGAATGGTCACACAATTGGAGCAGTGAGGTCATCACTTGGAATGGTCACACAATGGGAGCAGTGAGGTCATCACTTGGAATGGTCACACAATGGGAGCAGTGAGGTCATCACTTGGAATGGTCACACAATGGGAGCAGTGAGGTCATCACTTGGACTGGTCACACAATGGGAGCAGTGATGTCTTCACTTGGAATGGTCACACAATTGGAGCAGTGAGGTCATCACTTGGAATGGTGACACAATGGGAGCAGTGAGGTCATCACTTGGAATGGTAACACAATGGGAGCAGTGAGGTCATCACTTGGAATGGTCACACAATGGGAGCAGTGAGGTCATCACTTGGAATGGTCACACAATGGGAGCAGTGAGGTCATCACTTGGAATGGTCACACAATGGGAGCAGTGACATCATCACTTGGAATGGTCACACAATGGGAGCAGTGAGGTCATCACTTGGACTGTTCACACAATGGGAGCAGTGACGTCATCACTTGGAATGGTCACACAATGGGAGCAGTGAGGTCATCACTTGGAATGGTCACACAATGGGAGCAGTGAGGTCATCACTTGGAATGATCACACAATGGGAGCAGTGAGGTCATCACTTGGAATGGTCACACAATGGGAGCAGTGAGGTCATCACTTGGAATGGTCACACAATGGGAGCAGTGAGGTCATCACTTGGACTGTTCACACAATGGGAGCAGTGAGGTCATCACTTGGAATGGTCACACAATGGGAGCAGTGACGTCATCACTTGGAATGGTCACACAATTGGAGCAGTGAGGTCATCACTTGGAATGGTCACACAATGGGAGCAGTGAGGTCATCACTTGGAATGGTCACACAATGGGAGCAGTGAGGTCATCACTTGGAATGGTCACACAATGGGAGCAGTGAGGTCATCACTTGGAATGGTCACACAATGGGAGCAGTGAGGTCATCACTTGGAATGGTCACACAATGGGAGCAGTGACATCATCACTTGGACTGTTCACACAATGGGAGCAGTGAGGTCATCACTTGGAATGGTGACACAATGGGTGCAGTGAGGTCATCACTTGGAATGGTCACACAATGGGAGCAGTGAGGTCATCACTTGGAATAGTCACACAATGGGAGCAGTGACATCATCACTTGGAATGGTCACACAATGGGAGCAGTGAGGTCATCACTTGGAATGGTCACACAATGGGAGCAGTGAGGTCATCACTTGGAATGGTCACACAATGGGAGCAGTGAGGTCATCACTTGGACTGTTCACACAATGGGAGCAGTGACATCATCACTTGGAATGGTCACACAATGGGAGCAGTGAGGTCATCACTTGGACTGTTCACACAATGGGAGCAGTGACATCATTACTTGGAATGGTCACACAATGGGAGCAGTGAGGTCATCACTTGGAATGGTCACACAATGGGAGCAGTGAGGTCATCACTTGGAATGGTCACACAATGGGAGCAGTGAGGTCATCACTTGGACTGTTCACACAATGGGAGCAGTGAGGTCATCACTTGGAATGGTCACACAATGGGAGCAGTGAGGACATCACTTGGACTGTTCACAATGGGAGCAGTGACATCATCACTTGGACTGTTCACACAATGGGAGCAGTGAGGTCATCACTTGGAATGGTCACACAATGGGAGCAGTGAGGTCATCACTTGGAATGGTCACACAATGGGAGCAGTGAGGTCATCACTTGGAATGGTCACACAATGGGAGCAGTGAGGTCATCACTTGGAATGGTCACACAATGGGAGCAGTGAGGTCATCACTTGGAATGGTCACACAATGGGAGCAGTGAGGTCATCACTTGGAATGGTCACACAATGGGAGCAGTGAGGTCATCACTTGGAATGGTCACACAATGGGAGCAGTGACATCATCACTTGGAATGGTCACACAATGGGAGCAGTGAGGTCATCACTTTAAATGGTCACACAATGGGAGCAGTGAGGTCATCACTTGGAATGGTCACACAATGGGAGCAGTGAGGTCATCACTTGGACTGTTCACACAATGGGAGCAGTGACATCATCACTTGGAATGGTCACACAATGGGAGCAGTGAGGTCATCACTTGGAATGGTCACACAATGGGAGCAGTGAGGTCATCACTTGGACTGTTCACACAATGGGAGCAGTGACATCATCACTTGGACTGGTCACACAATGGGAGCAGTGAGGTCATCACTTGGACTGTTCACACAATGGGAGCAGTGAGGTCATCACTTGGACTGTTCACACTTCCACACTCAGTCTGGGTCTTGTTCCCCGCAGTAACTCCAGCTGTTTTTCTCCGGATGAACTGAACTGATTCCACCCCAGCCTGAAACAGATTAAAGATTAAACAGGAAATAAACAGATTGAACAACAGTGTAAATAACCGCGAGACTGGGGGTAATATTTCAATCATAATTACAGACAAATATTACCCAAAACAGTGACTGAATCCCACTGATATTTTATTTATTACATTAAACATTAACACAAACACTCACATGATCTGCTCCAGACTCCTGCAGGTCAGTATGAGACGGCGGAGAGCGGGGACAGATCGGTCTGTGAAGTCGTTTCCTCCCAGGTTCAGATCCGTCAGTGAGCGCATTGTACTGAGAGCGGAGGCGAGATCCTCGACACAAGGATCTGTGAGACCGACAGACCATAGCCTGGGGATCAGAGAGAGAAATAACAGGAATCAGAGTAAATTCCCAGAGTTTATTAATAACACTATTACTGATACTAATAATAATGTCCAGTGTCAGACATCCAGTTATTATAAACACAATCTCACACAGTCTGGTACTTACCCCAGTGTCTGTATTTTACAGTCCGGGTTCCTCAGAGCCACAGACAGTAGTTTCACTCCTGAATCTCCCAGTGTATTATTACTCAGGTTCAGATCCGTCAGTGAGCGGTTTGTACTGAGAGCGGAGGCGAGATCCTCGGCACAAGAATCTGTGAGACCGACAGACCATAGACTGGGGATCAGAGAGAGAAATAACAGGAATCCGAGTCAATCCCCAGAGTTTATTAATAACACTATTACTGATACTAATAATAATGTCCAGTGTCAGACATCCAGTTATTATAAACACAATCTCACACAGTCTGGTACTTACCCCAGTGTCTGTATTTTACAGTCCGGGTTCCTCAGAGCCACAGACAGTAGTTTCACTCCTGAATCTCCCAGTTTATTATTACCCAGGTTCAGATCCGTCAGTGAGCGGTTTGTACTGAGAGCGGAGGCGAGATCCTCGACACAAGAATCTGTGAGACTGTTAGCATCCAGCCTGGGGATCAGAGAGAGAAATAACAGGAATCAGAGTCAATCCCCAGAGTTTATTAATGACACTATTACTGATACTAATAATAATGTCCAGTGTCAGACATCCAGTTATTATAAACACAATCTCACACAGTCTGGTACTTACCCCAGTGTCTGTATTTTACAGTCCGGGTTCCTCAGAGCCACAGACAGTAGTTTCACTCCTGAATCTCCCAGTTTATTATTACCCAGGTTCAGATCCGTCAGTGAGCGGTTTGTACTGAGAGCGGAGGCGAGATCCTCGGCACAAGAATCTGTGAGACCGACATCCCATAGCCTGGGGATCAGAGAGAGAAATAACAGGAATCAGAGTCAATCCCCAGAGTTTATTAATAACACTATTACTGATACTAATAATAATGTTCAGTGTCAGACATCCAGTTATTATAAACACAATCTCACACAGTCTGGTACTTACCCCAGTCTCTGTATTTCACAGTCCGGGTTCCTCAGAGCCACAGACACTAATTTCATTCCTGAATCTCCCAATTGAATGCCATTCAGCCTAAAAACAGAGAGAGAGAAACAAACTGAATCAAAGTCCGGATCTGATATACTTTTCTCTCTGGGATATTACAGCAATCACTGAAAGTACTTCAGGAAATTAATCACCCGGTTTTCCCCATCGGCGACGGTCGGGCGGGGTCCGGTGGAGGGTCGGGCAGGGGCGGGGTCTGGTGGAGGGTCGGGCGGGGGCCGGGGTCTGGTGGAGGGTCGGGCGGGGCCGGGGTCGGCAGAGGGTCGGGCGGGGCCGGGGCGAGGCCGGGGGCGGCGGAGGGGCGGCCGGAGGGTTGGGTGGGGCCGGGGGCGGCGGAGGGCGGGGCCGGTGGCGGAGGGTTGGGCGGGGCCGGCGGAGGGTCGGGCGGGGCCGGTGGCGGAGGGTCGGGGCGGGGTCGGCAGAGGGTCGGGGCGGGTGTGTCCGGGGTCGGGTGTCGCGGCCTCGCTCTGGGGAATTGGGGGAAGCGGGTTTGATGACACACATTGACTTTGCCCATTGTGCTCTGTGTTCTACAGTACTGAGGTTCTACAAACACTGACATCTGCACAGAGGAGCTCGGCTGCACCCAGGCTCTCCCAGAACTCCCTCTAGATGATTATGGAGGGAGCCACAGCCCGCAGGGAGGTTCTCTTCACTTCCAGGGGGCGGAAGACACCAACACAGCCTGGGTGCACATTGCACCGTGGGGCTCAAGCAGGGACGTCGTCGGGAGGAGCAGCCTGCAGTGACACAAACCTTTCAATGATCTCAGCAGATCACAAAACGTTACTGCAAAGCCTCACTTAACCTCATCAGGCTGTGCCTCTCTTCACATCCCCATCACTCTGCCTTCCCCACCCTACTCCTGAACATCCTTACTCTCACCAACTTACCCCGCACCTCCACCCATCTCTCTCTATATTATCACATCCCCATCACTCTGCCTTCCCCACCCTACTCCTGAACATCCTTACTCTCACCAACTTACCCCGCACCTCCACCCATCTCTCTCTATATTATCACATCCCCATCACTCTGCCTTCCCCACCCTACTCCTGAACATCCTTACTCTCACCAACTTACCTTGCACCTCCACCCATCTCTCTCTATATTATCACATCCCCATCACTCTGCCTTCCCCACCCTACTCCTGAACATCCTTACTCTCACCAACTTACCCTGCACCTCCACCCATCTCTCTCTATATTATCACATCCCCATCACTCTGCCTTCCCCACCCTACTCCTGAACATCCTTACTCTCACCAACTTACCCTGCACCTCCCCCCATCTCTCTATATTATCACATCCCCATCACTCTGCCTTCCCCACCCTACTCCTGAACATCCTTACTCTCAACAACTTACCCTGCACCTCCATCCATCTCTCTCTATATTATCACATCCCCATCACTCTGCCTTCCCCACCCTACTCCTGAACATCCTTACTCTCACCAACTTACCCTGCACCTCCACCCATCTCTCTCTATATTATCACATCCCCATCACTCTGCCTTCCCCACCCTACTCCTGAACATCCTTACTCTCACCAACTTACCCTGCACCTCCACCCATCTCTCTCTATATTATCACATCCCCATCACTCTGCCTTCCCCACCCTATACCTGAACATCCTTACTCTCACCAACTTAGCCTGCACCTCCACCCATCTCTCTCTATATTATCACATCCCCATCACTCTGCCTTCCCCACCCTACTCCTGAACATCCTTACTCTCACCAACTTACCTTGTACCTCCACCCATCTCTCTCTATATTATCACATCCCCATCACTCTGCCTTCCCCACCCTACTCCTGAACATCCTTACTCTCACCAACTTACCCTGCACCTCCACCCATCTCTCTCTATATTATCACTTCCCCATCACTCTGCCTTCCCCACCCTACTCCTGAACATCCTTACTCTCACCAACTTACCCTGCACCTCCACCCATCTCTCTCTATATTATCACATCCCCATCACTCTGCCTTCCCCACCCTACTCCTGAACATCCTTACTCTCACCAACTTACCCTGCACCTCCACCCATCTCTCTATATTATCAGATCCCCATCACTCTGCCTTCCCCACCCTACTCCTGAACATCCTTACTCTCACCAACTTACCCTGCACCTCCACCCATCTCTCTCTATATTATCACATCCCCATCACTCTGCCTTCCCCACCCTACTCCTGAACATCCTTACTCTCACCAACTTACCCTGCACCTCCACCCATCTCTCTCTATATTATCACATCCCCATCACTCTGCCTTCCCCACCCTACTCCTGAACATCCTTACTCTCACCAACTTACCCTGCACCTCCACCCATCTCTCTCTATATTATCACATCCCCATCACTCTGCCTTCCCCACCCTACTCCTGAACATCCTTACTCTCACCAACTTACCCTGCACCTCCACCCATCTCTCTCTATATTATCACATCCCCATCACTCTGCCTTCCCTACCCTACTCCTGAACATCCTTACTCTCACCAACTTACCCCGCACCTCCACCCATCTCTCTCCATATTATCACATCCCCATCACTCTGCCTTCCCCACCCTACTCCTGAACATCCTTACTCTCACCAACTTACCCTGCACCTCCACCCATCTCTCTCTATATTATCACATCCCCATCACTCTGCCTTCCCCACCCTACTCCTGAACATCCTTACTCTCACCAACTTACCCTGCACCTCCACCCATCTCTCTCTATATTATCACATCCCCATCACTCTGCCTTCCCCACCCTACTCCTGAACATCCTTACTCTCACCAACTTACCCTGCACCTCCACCCATCTCTCTCTATATTATCACATCCCCATCACTCTGCCTTCCCCACCCTACTCCGGAACATCCTTACTCTCACCAACTTACCCTGCACCTCCACCCATCTCTCTCTATATTATCACATCCCCATCACTCTGCCTTCCCCACCCTACTCCTGAACATCCTTACTCTCACCAACTTAACTTGCACCTCCACCCATCTCTCTCTATATTATCACATCCCCATCACTCTGCCTTCCCCACCCTACTCCTGAACATCCTTACTCTCACCAACTTACCCTGCACCTCCACCCATCTCTCTCTATATTATCACATCCCCATCACTCTGCCTTCCCCACCCTACTCCTGAACATCCTTACTCTCACCAACTTACCCTGCACCTCCACCCATCTCTCTCTATATTATCACATCCCCATCACTCTGCCTTCCCCACCCTACTCCTGAACATCCTTACTCTCACCAACTTACCCTGCACCTCCACACATCTCTCTCTATATTATCACATCCCCATCACTCTGCCTTCCCCACCCTACTCCTGAACATCCTTACTCTCACCAACTTACCCTGCACCTCCACCCATCTCTCTCTGTATTATCACATCCCCATCACTCTGCCTTCCCCACCCTACTCCTGAACATCCTTACTCTCACCAACTTACCCTGCACCTCCACCCATCTCTCTCTATATTATCACATCCCCATCTCTCTGCCTTCCCCACCCTACTCCTGAACATCCTTACTCTCACCAACTTACCCTGCACCTCCATCCATCTCTCTCTATATTATCACATCCCCATCACTCTGCCTTCCCCACCCTACTCCTGAACATCCTTACTCTCACCAACTTACCCTGCACCTCCACCCATCTCTCTCTATATTATCACATCCCCATCTCTCTGCCTTCCCCACCCTACTCCTGAACATCCTTACTCTCACCAACTTACCCTGCACCTCCATCCATCTCTCTCTATATTATCACATCCCCATCACTCTGCCTTCCCCACCCTACTCCTGAACATCCTTACTCTCACCAACTTACCCTGCACCTCCACCCATCTCTCTCTATATTATCACATCCCCATCACTCTGCCTTCCCCACCCTACTCCTGAACATCTTTACTCTCACCAACTTACCCTGCACCTCCACCCATCTCTCTCTATATTATCACATCCCCATCACTCTGCCTTCCCCACCCTACTCCTGAACATCCTTACTCTCACCAACTTACCCTGCACCTCCACCCATCTCTCTCGATATTATCACATCCCCATCACTCTGCCTTCCCCACCCTACTCCTGAACATCCTTACTCTCACCAACTTACCCTGCACCTCCACCCATCTCTCTCTATATTATCACATCCCCATCACTCTGCCTTCCCCACCCTACTCCTGAACATCCTTCCTCTCACCAACTTACCCTGCACCTCCACCCATCTCTCTCTATATTATCACATCCCCATCACTCTGCCTTCCCCACCCTACTCCTGAACATCCTCACTCTCACCAACTTACCCTGCACCTCCACCCATCTCTCTCTTTTTTATCACAACCCCATCACTCTGCCTTCCCCACCCTACTCCTGAACATCCTTACTGTCACCAACTTACCCTGCACCTCCACCCATCTCTCTCTATATTATCACATCCCCATCACTCTGCCTTCCCCACCCTACTCCTGAACATCCTTACTCTCACCAACTTACCCTGCACCTCCACCCATCTCTCTCTATATTATCACATCCCCATCACTCTGCCTTCCACACCCTACTCCTGAACATCCTTACTCTCACCAACTTACCCTGCACCTCCACCCATCTCTCTCTATATTATCACATCCCCATCACTCTGCCTTCCCCACCCTACTCCTGAACATCCTTACTCTCACCAACTTACCCTGCACCTCCACCCATCTCTCTCTATATTATCACATCCCCATCACTCTGCCTTCCCCACCCTACTCCTGAACATCCTTACTCTCACCAACTTACCCTGCACCTCCACCCATCTCTCGCTATATTATCACATCCCCATTACTCTGCCTTCCCCACCCTACTCCTGAACATCCTTACTCTCACCAAATTACCCTGCACCTCCACCCACCTCTCTCTATATTATCACATCCCCATCACTCTGCCTTCCCCACCCTACTCCTGAACATCCTTACTCTCACCAACTTACCTTGCACCTCCACCCATCTCTCTCTATATTATCACATCCCCATCACTCTGCCTTCCCCACCCTACTCCTGAACATCCTTACTCTCACCAACTTACCCTGCACCTCCACCCATCTCTCTCTATATTATCACATCCCCATCACTCTGCCTTCCCCACCCTACTCCTGAACATCCTTACTCTCACCAACTTACCCTGCACCTCCACCCATCTCTCTCTATATTATCAGATCCCCATCACTCTGCCTTCCCCACCCTACTCCTGAACATCCTTACTCTCACCAACTTACCCTGCACCTCCACCCATCTCTCTCTATATTATCACATCCCCATCACTCTGCCTTCCCCACCCTTCTCCTGAACATCCTTACTCTCACCAACTTACCCTGCACCTCCACCCATCTCTCTCTATATTATCACATCCCCATCACTCTGCCTTCCCCACCCTACTCCTGAACATCCTTACTCTCACCAACTTACCCTGCACCTCCACCCATCTCTCTCTATATTATCACATCCCCATCACTCTGCCTTCCCCACCCTACTCCTGAACATCCTTACTCTCACCAACTTACCCTGCACCTCCACCCATCTCTCTCTATATTATCACATCCCCATCACTCTGCCTTCCCCACCCTACTCCTGAACATCCTTACTCTCACCAACTTACCCTGCACCTCCACCCATCTCTCTCTATATTATCACATCCCCATCACTCTGCCTTCCCCACCCTACTCCTGAACATCCTTACTCTCACCAACTTACCCAGCACCTCCACCCATCTCTCTCTATATTATCACATCCCCATCACTCTGCCTTCCCTACCCTACTCCTGAACATCCTTACTCTCACCAACTTACCTTGCACCTCCACCCATCTCTCTCTATATTATCACATCCCCATCACTCTGCCTTCCCCACCCTACTCCTGAACATCCTTACTCTCACCAACTTACCCTGCACCTCCACCCATCTCTCTCTATATTATCACATCCCCATCACTCTGCCTTCCCCACCCTACTCCTGAACATCCTTACTCTCACCAACTTACCCTGCACCTCCACCCATCTCTCTCTATATTATCACATCCCCATCACTCTGCCTTCCCCACCCTACTCCTGAACATCCTTACTCTCACCAACTTACCCTGCACCTCCACCCACCTCTCTCTATATTATCACATCCCCATCACTCTGCCTTCCCCACCCTACTCCTGAACATCCTTACTCTCACCAACTTACCTTGCACCTCCACCCATCTCTCTCTATATTATCACATCCCCATCACTCTGCCTTCCCCACCCTACTCCTGAACATCCTTACTCTCACCAACTTACCCTGCACCTCCACCCATCTCTCTCTATATTATCACATCCCCATCACTCTGCCTTCCCCACCCTACTCCTGAACATCCTTACTCTCACCAACTTACCCTGCACCTCCACCCATCTCTCTCTATATTATCACATCCCCATCACTCTGCCTTCCCCACCCTACTCCTGAACATCCTTACTCTCACCAACTTACCCTGCACCTCCACCCATCTCTCTCTATATTATCACATCCCCATCACTCTGCCTTCCCCACCCTTCTCCTGAACATTCTTACTCTCACCAACTTACCCTGTACCTCCACCCATCTCTCTCTATATTATCACATCCCCATCACTCTGCCTTCCCCACCCTACTCCTGAACATCCTTACTCTCACCAACTTACCCTGCACCTCCACCCATCTCTCTCTATATTATCACATCCCCATCACTCTGCCTTCCCCACCCTACTCCTGAACATCCTTACTCTCACCAACTTACCCTGCACCTCCACCCATCTCTCTCTATATTATCACATCCCCATCACTCTGCCTTCCCCACCCTACTCCTGAACATCCTTACTCTCACCAACTTACCCAGCACCTCCAACCATCTCTCTCTATATTATCACATCCCCATCACTCTGGCTTCCCCACCCTACTCCTGAACATCCTTACTCTCACCAACTTACCCTGCACCTCCACCCATCTCTCTCTATATTATCACATCCCCATCACTCTGCCTTCCCCACCCTACTCCTGAACATCCTTACTCTCACCAACTTACCCTGCACCTCCACCCATCTCTCTCTATATTATCACATCCCCATCACTCTGCCTTCCCCACCCTACTCCTGAACATCCTTACTCTCACCAACTTACCCTGCACCTCCTCCCATCTCTCTCTATATTATCACATCCCCATCACTCTGCCTTCCCCACCCGACTCCTGAACATCCTTACTCTCACCAACTTACCCTGCACCTCCACCCATCTCTCTCTATATTATCACATCCCCATCACTCTGCCTTCCCCACCCTACTCCTGAACATCCTTACTCTCACCAACTTACCCTGCACCTCCACCCATCTCTCTCTATATTATCACATCCCCATCACTCTGCCTTCCCCACCCTACTCCTGAACATCCTTACTCTCACCAACTTACCCTGCACCTCCACCCATCTCCCTCTATATTATCACATCCCCATCACTCTGCCTTCCCTACCCTACTCCTGAACATCCTTACTCTCACTAACTTACCCTGCACCTCCACCCATCTCTCTCTATATTATCACATCCCCATCACTCTGCCTTCCCCACCCTACTCCTGAACATTCTTACTCTCACCAACTTACCTTGCACCTCCACCCATCTCTCTCTATATTATCACACCCCCATCACTCTGCCTTCCCCACCCTACTCCTGAACATCCTTACTCTCACCAACTTACCCTGCACCTCCACCCATCTCTCTCTATATTATCACATCCCCATCACTCTGCCTTCCCCACCCTACTCCTGAACATCCTTACTCTCACCAACTTACCCTGCACCTCCACCCATCTCTCTCTATATTATCACATCCCCATCACTCTGCCTTCCCCACCCTACTCCTGAACATCCTTACTCTCACCAACTTACCCTGCACCTCCACCCATCTCTCTCTATATTATCACATCCCCATCACTCTGCCTTCCCCACCCTACTCCTGAACATCCTTACTCTCACCAACTTACCCTGCACCTCCACCCATCTCTCTCTATATTATCACATCCCCATCACTCTGCCTTCCCCACCCTACTCCTGAACATCCTTACTCTCACCAACTTACCCTGCACCTCCACCCATCTCTCTCTATATTATCACATCCCCATCACTCTGCCTTCCCCACCCTACTCCTGAACATCCTTACTCTCACCAACTTACCTAGCACCTCCACCCATCTCTCTCTATATTATCACATCCCCATCACTCTGCCTTCCCCACCCTACTCCTGAACATCCTTACTCTCACCAACTTACACTGCACCTCCACCCATCTCTCTCTATATTATCACATCCCCATCACTCTGCCTTCCCCACCCTACTCCTGAACATCCTTACTCTCACCAACTTACCCTGCACCTCCACCCATCTCTCTATATTATCACATCCCCATCACTCTGCCTTCCCCACCCTACTCCTGAACACCCTTACTCTCACCAACTTACCTTGCACCTCCACCCATCTCTCTCTATATTATCACATCCCCATCACTCTGCCTTCCCCACCCTACTCCTGAACATCCTTACTCTCACCAACTTACCCTGCACCTCCACCCATCTCTCTCTATATTATCACATCCCCATCACTCTGCCTTCCCCACCCTACTCCTGAACATCCTTACTCTCACCAACTTACCCTGCACCTCCACCCATCTCTCTCTATATTATCACATCCCCATCACTCTGCCTTCCCCACCCTACTCCTGAACATCCTTACTCTCACCAACTTACCCTGCACCTCCACCCATCTCTCTCTATATTATCACATCCCCATCACTCTGCCTTCCCCACCCTACTCCTGAACATCCTTACTCTCACCAACTTACCTTGCACCTCCACCCATCTCTCTCTATATTATCACATCCCCATCACTCTGCCTTCCCCACCCTACTCCTGAACATCCTTACTCTCACCAACTTACCCTGCACCTCCACCCATCTCTCTCTATATTATCACATCCCCATCACTCTGCCTTCCCCACCCTACTCCTGAACATCCTTACTCTCACCAACTTACCCTGCACCTCCACCCATCTCTCTCTATATTATCGCATCCCCATCACTCTGCCTTCCCCACCCTACTCCTGAACATCCTTACTCTCACCAACTTACCCTGCACCTCCACCCATCTCTCTCTATATTATCACATCCCCATCACTCTGCCTTCCCCACCCTACTCCTGAACATCCTTACTCTCACCAACTTACCCTGCACCTCCACCCATCTCTCTCTATATTATCACATCCCCATCACTCTGCCTTCCCCACCCTACTCCTGAACATCCTTACTCTCACCAACTTACCCTGCACCTCCACCCATCTCTCTCTATATTATCACACCCCCATCACTCTGCCTTCCCCACCCTACTCCTGAACATCCTTACTCTCACCAACTTACCCTGCACCTCCACCCATCTCTCTCTATAGTATCACATCCCCATCACTCTGCCTTCCCCACCCTACTCCTGAACATCCTTACTCTCACCAACTTACCCTGCACCTCCACCCATCTCTCTCTATATTATCACATCCCCATCACTCTGCCTTCCCCACCCTACTCCTGAACATCCTTACTCTCACCAACTTACCTTGCACCTCCACCCATCACTCTCTATATTATCACATCCCCATCACTCTGCCTTCCCCACCCTACTCTTGAACATCCTTACTCTCACCAACTTACCCTGCACCTCCACCCATCTCTCTCTTTATCACATTCCCATCACTCTGCCTTCCCCACCCTACTCCTGAACATCCTTACTCTCACCAACTTACCCTGCACGTCCACCCATCTCTCTCTATATTATCACATCCCCATCACTCTGCCTTCCTCACCCTACTCCTGAACATCCTTACTCTCACCAACTTACCTTGCATCTCCACCCATCTCTCTCTATATTATCACATCCCCATCACTCTGCCTTCCCCACCCTACTCCTGAACATCCTTACTCTCACCAACTTACCCTGCACCTCCACCCATCTCTCTCTATATTATCACATCCCCATCACTCTGCCTTCCCCACCCTACTCCTGAACATCCTTACTCTCACCAACTTACCCTGCACCTCCACCCATCTCTCTCTATATTATCACATCCCCATCACTCTGCCTTCCCCACCCTAATCCTGAACATCCTTACTCTCACCAACTTACCCTGCACCTCCACCCATCTCTCTCTATATTATCACATCCCCATCACTCTGCCTTCCCCACCCTACTCCTGAACATCCTTACTCTCACCAACTTACCCTGCACCTCCACCCATCTCTCTCTATATTATCACATCCCCATCACTCTGCCTTCCCCACCCTACTCCTGAACATCCTTACTCTCACCAACTTACCCTGCACCTCCACCCATCTCTCTGTATTATCACATCCCCATCACTCTGCCTTCCCCACCCTACTCCTGAACATCCTTACTCTCACCAACTTACCCTGCACCTCCACCCATCTCTCTGTATTATCACATCCCCATCACTCTGCCTTCCCCACCCTACTCCTGAACATCCTTACTCTCACCAACTTACCCTGCACCTCCACCCATCTCTCTCTATATTATCACATCCCCATCACTCTGCCTTCCCCACCCTACTCCTGAACATCCTTACTCTCACCAACTTACCCTGCACCTCCACCCATCTCTCTCTATATTATCACAACCCCATCACTCTGCCTTCCCCACCCTACTCCTGAACATCCTTACTCTCACCAACTTACCCTGCACCTCCACCCATCTCTCTCTATATTATCACATCCCCATCACTCTGCCTTCCCCACCCTACTCCTGAACATCCTTACTCTCACCAACTTACCCTGCACCTCCCCCCATCTCTCGCTATATTATCACATCCCCATCACTTTGCCTTCCCCATCCTACTCCTGAACATCCTTACTCTCACCAACTTACCCTGCACCTCCACCCATCTCTCTCTATATTATCACATCCCCATCACTCTGCCTTCCCCACCCTACTCCTGAACATCCTTACTCTCACCAACTTACCCTGCACCTCCACCCATCTCTCTCTATATTATCACAACCCCATCACTCTGCCTTCCCCACCCCACTCCTGAACATCCTTACTCTCACCAACTTACCCTGCACCTCCACCCATCTCTCTCTATATTATCACATCCCCATCACTCTGCCTTCCCCACCCTTCTCCTGAACATCCTTACTCTCACCAACTTACCCTGCACCTCCACCCATCTCTCTCTATATTATCACATCCCCATCACTCTGCCTTCCCCACCCTACTCCTGAACATCCTTACTCTCACCAACTTACCCTGCACCTCCACCCATCTCTCTCTATATTATCACATCCCCATCACTCTGCCTTCCCCACCCTACTCCTGAACATCCTTACTCTCACCAACTTACACTGCACCTCCAGCCATCTCTCTCTATATTATCACATCCCCATCACTCTGCCTTCCCCACCCTACTCCTGAACATCCTTACTCTCACCAACTTACCCTGCACCTCCACCCATCTCTCTGTATTATCACATCCCCATCACTCTGCCTTCCCCACCCTACTCCTGAACATTCTTACTCTCACCAACTTACCCCGCACCTCCACCCATCTCTCTCTATATTATCACATCCCCATCACTCTGCCTTCCCCACCCTATACCTGAACATCCTTACTCTCACCAACTTACCCTGCACCTCCACCCATCTCTCTCTATATTATCACATCCCCATCACTCTGCCTTCCCCACCCTACTCCTGAACATCCTTACTCTCACCAACTTACCCCGCACCTCCACCCATCTCTCTCTATATTATCACATCCCCATCACTCTGCCTTCCCCACCCTACTCCTGAACATCCTTACTCTCACCAACTTACCCTGCACCTCCACCCATCTCTCTCTATATTATCACATCCCCATCACTCTGCCTTCCCCACCCTACTCCTGAACATCCTTACTCTCACCAACTTACCCTGCACCTCCACCCATCTCTCTCTATATTATCACATCCCCATCACTCTGCCTTCCCCACCCTACTCCTGAACATCCTTACTCTCACCAACTTACCCTGCACCTCCACCCATCTCTCTCTATATTATCACATCCCCATCACTCTGCCTTCCCCACCCTACTCCTGAACATCCTTACTCTCACCAACTTACCCTGCACCTCCACCCATCTCTCTCTATATTATCACATCCCCATCACTCTGCCTTCCCCACCCTACTCCTGAACATCCTTACTCTCACCAACTTACCCTGCACCTCCACCCATCTCTCTCTATATTATCACATCCCCATCACTCTGCCTTCCCCACCCTACTCCTGAACATCCTTACTCTCACCAACTTACCCTGCACCTCCACCCATCTCTCTCTATATTATCACATCCCCATCACTCTGCCTTCCCCACCCTACTCCTGAACATCCTTACTCTCACCAACTTACACTGCACCTCCAGCCATCTCTCTCTATATTATCACATCCCCATCACTCTGCCTTCCCCACCCTACTCCTGAACATCCTTACTCTCACCAACTTACCTTGCACCTCCACCCATCTCTCTCTATATTATCACATCCCCATCACTCTGCCTTCCCTACCCTACTCCTGAACATCCTTACTCTCACCAACTTACCCTGCACCTCCACCCATCTCTCTCTATATTATCACATCCCCATCACTCTGCCTTCCCCACCCTACTCCTGAACATCCTTACTCTCACCAACTTACCCTGCACCTCCACCCATCTCTCTCTATATTATCACATCCCCATCACTCTGCCTTCCCCACCCTACTCCTGAACATCCTTACTCTCACCAACTTACCCTGCACCTCCACCCATCTCTCTCTATATTATCACATCCCCATCACTCTGCCTTCCCCACCCTACTCCTGAACATCCTTACTCTCACCAACTTACCCTGCACCTCCACCCATCTCTCTCTATATTATCACATCCCCATCACTCTGCCTTCCCCACCCTACTCCTGAACATTCTTACTCTCACCAACTTACCCTGCACCTCCACCCATTCCTCTCTATCGATATTATCACATCCCCATCTCACGAGTCACCCCTCACACTCACCCTCATCCTAGTCCAATCATACCAACTAACAACACACAAGGATAGGCAATTGTGTGTTTTAGCCAATGTTCATGTGAAGTTTCTGTTAATGTGGTGTGAAACATTGAAATCTTTATTTTCAACACTTTCCGTTCTTCGAAAGATTTGTGTACATGTTTGGAAGTGGCTTAGTGAGTTGCAGTGAATGGTGAGACATAACGGTAGCCCCCGCAATGCTGATGAGTGTGACAGGAATGGTTTGGGCATTGTACGGATGCTTTGTGTTGTTGGTGTGGGCTGGTGTTAACCTGGCGCATCATGTGTCATCCAGGGCGAGCAGCACCAAGTGAAGAAACTCTGGCCTTGGGGAGGCCATCTCTGGTGACCCGGTCAGCAATGTGGCCGGGTGTTGATGCCCTCTGTGCTGTGCAGCATCAGGAGTTGTGGAGAAGGTTGGTGTTGTTGTTGGTGCTGCTGGTGTCCCTGGTGCTGCTGGTGTTGGGGCTGATCGTGGTGAGACTCTGAGGCACAAGGTGAGACAGTATAAACCAGACCCATGCTGGTGTAATAGATGGCAGGTGAACTTGAGATGTCAGAAGCAATCTGTTAATGGTGAGAGAGGTTGTTCCAATGAGGTGACACTGGATAGAGAGTTTGCTCCAAACACTTGCAACCTGCATAATGCTCAATCTGTCTTCCAAATGCAGTAAGCAACAGCTTCTGAGCTTGGAAAGTGAACAGCTGTGAGATGGGAGCTTTTATAGCACATTTCCAGCTGTCAAGTAATGAAATGATTCCATGGCCTTTCAACTCCCGCCCTGGTTACCTGACGTGATCCCCGAGCAGCGTGGACCACAGGAACATAGGGTCTGATGAAAGGGAGGAACTGAAAGAAATCAGTATTTGTAGGGAAATGGTGTTAGGGAAATTGATGGGATTGAAGGCCGATAAATCCCCAGGGCCTGATAATCTACATCCTAGGGTACTTAAGGAAGTGGCCCTAGAAATAGTAGATGCATTGCTGATCATCTGCCAACATTTGATGGAATCTGGAACAGTACCCATGGATTGGAGGGTAGCTAATGTTACCCCACTGTTCAAAAAAGGTGGTAGAGAGAAAACAGGGAATTACAGACCGGTAAGCCTGACATCGGTAGTGAGGAAAATGCTAGAGTCCATTATAAAAGATGTAATAGCAGAGCACTTGGAAAACAGTGACAGGATCGGACAAAGTCAACATGGATTTACAAAAGGTAAATCGTGCTTGAATAATCTACTGGAATTTTTTGAGGATGTAACTGGTAAAATAGATAAGGGAGAACCAGTGGATGTGGTGTATTTGGACTTTCAGAAGGCTTTCGATAAGGTCCCACATAAGAGATTAGCGTGTAAAGTTAAGGCACATGGGATTGGGGGGCAAGGTATTGACTTCGATAGAGAACTGGTTGGTAGATAGAAAGCAAAGAGTTGGAATAAACGGGTCTTTTTCTGAGAGGCAGGCAGTGACTAGTGGGGTATCGCAGGGATCGGTCCATGGACCCCAGCTATTCACAATATATATTAATGATCTAGACAAGGGAACGAGATGTAATATCTCCAAATTTGCAGATGACACAAAGCTGGGTGGGCGTGTGTGTTGTGAGGAGGATGCCGAGAAACTACAGGATGATTTGGACAGGTTGGGTGATTGGGCAGAAGCATGGCAGATGCAATACAACGTGGATAAATGTGAGGTTATCCACTTTGGTGTCAAAAACAGGAAGGCAGATTATTATCTGAATGGCAATAGATTGGGAGAAGGGGAAGTGCAATGAGACCTGGGTGTCCTTGTGCACCAGTCGCTGAAGGTAAGCATGCAGGTACAGCAGGCGGTTAAGGTGGCAAATGGTATGTTGGCCTTCGTAGTGAGAGGGTTTGAGTACAGGAACAAGGAGGTCTTGCTGCAGTTGTACAGGGCCTTGGTGAGACCGCACCTTGAGTATTGTGTGCAGTTTTGGTCGCCTTATCTGAGGAAGGATTTTCTTGCCATGGAAGGAGTGCAGCGAAGATTCACCAGGCTGATACCTGGGATGGCAGGAATGACGTATGAAGAGAGATTGGGTCGATTGGGCTTGTACTCGCTGGAGTTTAGAAGAATGAGAGGGGATCTCATTGAAACTTATAAAATTCTAACCGGACTAGACAGACTAGATGCAGGAAGGATGTTCCCGATGGCGGGGGAGTCCAGAACCAGGGGTCACAGTCTAAAGGATAAGGGGTAGACCTTTTAGGACAGAAAAGAGGAATTTCTTCACCCAGAGAGTGGTGAACCTGTGGAATTCTCCACCACAGAGGGCAGCAGAGGCCAATTCATTAAATATATTCAAGGAGGAGTTGGATATATTTCTTAAGGCTAAAGGGATCAAGGGGTATGGGGAGAAAGCAGGGACAGGGTACTGAATTTGGATGATCAGCCATGATCGCATTGAATGGCGGAGCAGGCTCGAGGGGCCGATTGGCCGACTCCTTCTTCTATCTTCTATGTTTCTATGTAAACTCTGAAGGCGAGCTGAAAATAGTTGTTACTGTAATCCTCTGTTAACAAGGTTATAATGACCTGAATTGCCTCCCCCGCCGCTACGTGTCGGGTCTGCTCTGCTCTGACAGACCTGACATTTGGGAAAGGCACGTGGTGGCGGGTTGACAGCGGGGTCCCGGCCCACTGGGGAAAAATCCATTTTCCCACCCGACCCGCCACTGATCGCGTCCGCTGACCCCTGTGAAATTACCCCCTCACTGGGAATGTATCTCACTCTGTCCAACTGCCCATATATTCAGGGATTGTCCGTTAATGTATTTATTAAATAAAGTGCTGTCTGTGTGGAGCCTTTAAATGTCCCTCAGTCCGGTCTCATTCCCTGATGATCAGAATTACCCTCCTGGAGCTCAGTGACCGGCCTCGTCATGTTTGGAGAAACTTGTCTCAGTTCTGCTGCTCCTTAAATCCCGGATTTTATGGGAATCGGTCGAATTTCCCAGAATTAAATGATAAAGCGGTGATTCCCTGTGCTTTCTACTCTGTGCATTATATTAATCTGTACAATAACTCTGGGTGAGTTATATTGTGAAACGCTCACTGCTGCTGTAAAATCCGCCCCCCAGGATTTTATATAACAAGGAGAATTTATTCTGAAATAAAAACAGGAAATGCTGGAAATACCCGGCAGGTCAGGCAGCATCTACAGAGAGAGAAACAGAGTTAATGTTTCAGGACAAGGACCCCTCGTCAGAACTGGAACAAGTTACAGATGTAACAGATGTTTAAGCAAGTGTCGGGGCCGGGAAAGGTGGGGGGAGCGGAGGACAGAACAAAAGGGAAGGTCTGTGATAGGGTGGAAGACAGGAGAGATTAAATGTGGAGGCTGGTGGGGTGAAAGGTGAAGACAAGGGGAACCTATCGTGGTTCTGGGAGGGAGGGGCAGGGGTGAGAGCAGAAGTGCGGGAAACAGAACAGACACGGTCAAGAGCCGCGTCAACCACGGTAGAGGGGAATCCTCGGTTGAGGGAAAAGGAAGACATGTCGGAAGCACTGGATGGAACGTGGCATCATCAGAAAAACTGGGAGAATGGGCCAGCGTCCTTACAGGAAGTGAGGTGGGAGGAAGTGTATTCCAGGTAGCTGTGGGAGTCAGAGGGCTTATAGTGAATGTTTGTCAATAGCAGCAAGAGAGTTTATTCTGTCCCGTTACAAGTTTTAAATGTCCCTGTGCTCCTAGTTTATAGGGGAGGGGAGTCTCTCACTTTATTCCCATTATTAAACTGGCTCTACATTTATTTCAGGGGTAACTGGCCCGGCAGTTTTTGGGGAATTTTTGAAGTTCCCTCCCCGAGCGGGGCCTCACACACAGGGGGTGGATTATGGGGAATTCCCGGGTTCACTGCCCCCGGTTTACCCAGGAGCCGCCCGCTGTGTGCGAGGCCCCACCGCTGGCTGGTGTATGTCTGTACTCTGGTTAGATTGGAACCTTTTCACCGGCAGGTTTAAGATCCTGAATATCAATCTTTACTCAATGTTCAGGACTGTGAATAATTGTAAACATTTACAGCTGAAAGAATTCCCGATTCCCCAATATTCCCAATCCAGGAAACTAACCCCTCGACAGGACACACTCTGCACGGTATTGGAGTAAATATCGAACTGTTAGTGATTTAAACTCGGGTTTCTCTCCTGTTTCTAGTTGAAATGGTGGATGTGGAAAATATTTTTAATTAATTTTATCTTTACTGCCGGATTATATTTTATATGTTTACCTGTCCAGCCTTATTAAATATGATTTATTGTAATTAAATTATCAGACTCTCAGTGACCTGTATCTGCTGATCCGATAAAGACTGTAAAATCCCTACTTGTTCACAAGGATCCATTTTAGATTCTCCAGTCCTGAGGGAATTACTGACCGATCATATTATTATTGGTCATATTTGTGTTGAATCCGCTTCTCCCTGGTTTAACTGAACTGTTTGTTTCTCTACATTACGGAGCAACAACACAGTCCGTGACTGTTCTACAATTCACCCAACAGTTAGAGACAAATAAACAGTTACCTCAAAACCCAGCATTTGTGCAGTACGGGTCCCAGCCGCTGGAATCCTTCACACTGAATGGAGCAACAACACAATCCGTGACTGTTCTACAATTCACCCAACAGTTAGAGACAAATAAACAGTTACCTCAACACCCGGCATTTGTGCAGTACGGGTCCCAGCCGCTGGAGTCCTTCACACTGAATGGAGCAACAACACAATCCGTGACTGTTCTACAATTCACCCAACAGTTAGAGACAAATAAACAGTTACCTCAACACCCGGCATTTGTGCAGTACGGGTCCCAGCCGCTGGAGTCCTTCACACTGAATGGAGCAACAACACAATCCGTGACTGTTCTACAATTCACCCAACAGTTAGAGACAAATAAACAGTTACCTCAACACCCGGCATTTGTGCAGTACGGGTCCCAGCCGCTGGAGTCCTTCACACTGAATGGAGCAGCATCCTAGATCGAGGTATTTTATTGAATCACAGAGTCCAATGACGTGAGACAGGACCACACAGTCAATCGGGGTCAATCTCAATCCAGTAAATGTAAGTGTTTCCACAGATCCCACTGTGGTCTGAGCCAGTGCTTTATTCTGAGACTCAAACAGGTAGTGGAATGTGTTCAGGAGGTCCCTTTCACTCTCTCTGTTTCCAATCTGTCCTTCAATCTTCTCCTTCACCCAGTCAATCACTCGGCAGGTGGTTTGATGAAGAAATCGACCCAGAAACTTCTCCAGGGGCCGAGCTGCCCGTGGGGAGGAGAGACCAGCAACAAAACGGAGAAATATCTCAAATCGCCCATCTTCCTTGCTGTGGGATTCTCTGAGGAGTTTCAGGATGTCCCCAGGATCTGGAGTCAGGAATTGTGCGAGTGCGGCTACAAACTCTTGGATGGTGAGGTGCGGGAATGTGTACACCACGCTCTGGGCAGATTCATCTCTCTCCAAAAGTTCCATCATGAACCCAGACAGGAACTGGGAAGGTTGCAGATTGTACTTGATCAAATCTCCATTTCCAAACACAATCTTCTTCTCGGAGACTCCTGTGAAGGCCATCTCACCGAGCTTCAGTAACACATCACGGGGGCTTGCAATCTCTCGGCCATGGTTTTTCAAAATGTTGTAAATATAGTAGGAATATAGTTGGGTGATGGTCTTGGGAACTCGCTGCTGATTCCTGTCTCTTTGTGTAAAGAAGGGGCCCAGTGACAGACCGAGGATCCAGCAGTAGGAAGGGTTGTAGCACATTGTGTACAGGATCTCGTTCTCCTCCACATGTTTGAAAACAGCTGCTGCCACCGTCTGATCTTCAAAAAACTTGTTGAAATATTCCTTCCGTTCTTCACCAACAAATCCCAGGATTTCAGCCCAGACACTGATCTCAGCCTTTTCCAATAAATGTAATGCAGTGGGGCGGCTGGTCACTAGCACTGAACATCCTGGGAGCAGCTTGTGCTGTATTAAACTGTACACAATGTCAGACACTTCACACCAGTCTTCAGGATCTGTGCACCTGTGCTGAGGTTCAGTATTTCTCCGATTGTCAGCAAAATCGATCCTGTCCTTGAATTCATCCAAACCATCGAATATAAATAGCAATACCTCTGGGTTCTTCCAGAGCTCCCTAAGAATATTCCCAAAGTAAGGATACTGATCCAGTATCAGATTCCTCAGGTTTATTCTACAGTTAATAGCGTTCAAATCCCGGAATTTAAAGCTGAAAACAAATTGAAAGTTTGGGTATATTTTCCCAGTGGCCCAGTCATGAACAATCTTTTGTATCATTGTTGTTTTTCCAATCCCAGGGACTCCGCTCACTGCTCCTGAACTCCCAGATTTGGATTTTCTCTGGGAAAAACTGCTGTGGAACAATTGATCAGTTCGGATTTTTTCCAGCACTCCCCGGAGATGTTGTTTTCTCCACTCTTCATGGGCTCGGCCTCTTGCCAGCAGTTCATGTTCTACAAGTGTCCGATCTCGAACAGTCGAAATGATCGTTAGTTCAGCGTATCGATCAACCAGCTGGAAAATCTTAACCTTCTCCCTTATTAGGATCGTGTTCAGTCTCAGTGTTTCAGTTTGTACCCGGAGTGTTTCCTTGTGTTTCTGCTGAACATCTTCAATTAGAACAGACAGAAAGTGGTTTCAATGTTAGTTGTATTGACAAAAAACAACTTCTCAATAACATTTAATGTTCAGTAAAATATGGCACGGTTTATTTCACAGCTTCAATAGACGTGCGTGTAGAAATTAAATCTCAGTTAATGGAAACCTCGCTTGAAAGTGAACAATGGGCGAGAAAAGTTTCAAATCCTCACTTGATTCTAATATTCACTGAACATGGAGGTTTCAATGAAGGTGATATTTTCCCTCTGTGCTTTAGAAATCACATTACAAATCCACACATGATCCTGTTTATATGACAGTAGAAGTTCTAGTGGATCAAACTCTGAAACCGTCAGTGGTGATTCCCTTCTGAAGCAATGGAAAACGGGATTGATCGCTCACCGAGAGGGACAATGTGCAGAAGACCCGCCGTTAGTGTATCAGACCGTGGGCTGGTTATCTGTGTTAGTGTGTACACTGGGAGAGGGACAGACTGTGAATGGACAGAACTTGCACTGTTACTGTATCAGACCGTGGGCAGGTTATCTGGGTTAGTGTGTACACTGGGAGAGGGACAGACTGTGAATGGTCAGAACTTGCACTGTTACTGTATCAGACCGTGGGCAGGTTATCTGGGTTAGTGTGTACACTGGGAGAGGGACAGACTGTGAATGGACAGAACTTGCACAGTTACTGTATCAGACCGTGGGCAGGTTATCTGGGTTAGTGTGTACACTGGGAGAGGGACAGACTGTGAATGGACAGAACTTGCACTGTTACTGTATCAGACCGTGGGCAGGTTATCTGGGTTAGTGTGTACACGGGGAGAGGGACAGACTGTGAATGGACAGAACTTGCACTGTTACTGTATCAGACCGTGGGCAGGTTATCTGGGTTAGTGTGTACACTGGGAGAGGGACAGACTGTGAATGGACAGAACTTGCACTGTTACTGTATCAGACCGTGGGCAGGTTATCTGGGTTAGTGTGTACACTGGGAGAGGGACAGACTGTGAATGGACAGAACTTGCACTGTTACTGTATCAGGCCGTGGGCAGGTTATCTGGGTTAGTGTGTACACTGGGAGAGGGACAGACTGTGAATGGACAGAACTTGCACTGTTACTGTATCAGACCATGGGCAGGTTATCTGGGTTAGTGTACACACTGGGAGAGGGACAGACTGTGAATGGACAGAACTTGCACTGTTACTGTATCAGACCATGGGCAAGTTATCTGGGTTAGTGTGTACACTGGGAGAGGGACAGACTGTGAATGGACAGAACTTGCACTGTTACTGTATCAGACCGTGGGCAGGTTATCTGGGTTAGTGTGTACACTGGGAGAGGGACAGACTGTGAATGGACAGAACTTGCACTGTTACTGTATCAGACCGTGGGCAGGTTATCTGGGTTTGTGTGTACACTGAGAGAGGGACAGACTGCGAATGGACAGAACTTGCACTGTTACTGTATCAGGCCGTGGGCAGGTTATCTGGGTTAGTGTGTACACTGGGAGAGGGACAGACTGTGAATGGACAGAACTTGCACTGTTACTGTATCAGACCGTGGGCATGTTATCTGGGTTAGTGTGTACACTGGGAGAGTGTCAGACTGTGAATGGACAGAACTTGCACTGTTACTGTATCAGACCCCGGGCAGGTTATCTGGGTTAGTGTGTACACTGGGAGAGGGACAGACTGTGAATGGACAGAACTTGCACTGTTACTGTATCAGACCGTGGGCAGGTTATCTGGGTTAGTGTGTACACTGGGAGAGGGACAGACTGTGAATGGACAGAACTTGCACTGTTACTGTATCAGACCATGGGCAGGTTATCTGTGTTAGTGTGTAAACTGGGAGAGGGACAGACTGTGAATGGACAGAACTTGCACTGTTACTGTATCAGACCGTGGGCAGGTTATCTGTGTTGGTGTGTACACTGGGAGAGGGGAAGACTGTGAATGGACAGACCTTGCACTGTTACTGTATCAGACCGTGGGCATGTTATCTGGGTTAGTGTGTACACTGGGAGAGTGTCAGACTGTGAATGGACAGAACTTGCACTGTTACTGTATCAGACCGTGGGCAGGTTATCTGGGTTAGTGTGTACACTGGGAGAGGGACAGACTGTGAATGGACAGAACTTGCACTGTTACTGTATCAGACCGTGGGCAGGTTATCTGGGTTAGTGTGTACACTGGGAGAGGGACAGACTGCCAGTGGACAGAACTTGCACTGTTACTGTATCAGACCATGGGCAGGTTATCTGGGTTAGTGTGTACACTGGGAGAGGGACAGACTGTGAATGGACAGAACTTGCACTGTTCCTGTATCAGACCTTGGGCAGGTTACCTGGGTTAGTGTGTACACTGGGAGAGGGACAGACTGTGAATGGACAGAACTTGCACTGTTACTGTATCAGACCGTGGGCAGGTTATCTGGGTTAGTGTGTACACTGGGAGAGGGACAGACTGTGAATAAACAGAACTTGCACTGTTACTGTATCAGACCGTGGGCAGGTTATCTGGGTTAGTGTGTACACTGGGAGAGGGACAGACTGTGAATGGACAGAACTTGCACTGTTACTGTATCAGACCGTGGGCAGGTTATCTGGGTTAGTGTGTACACTGGGAGAGGGACAGACTGTCAGTGGACAGAACTCGCACTGTTACTGTATCAGACCGTGGGCAGGTTATCTGGGTTAGTGTGTACACTGGGAGAGGGACAGACTGTGAATGGACAGAACTTGCACTGTTACTGTATCAGACCGTGGGCAGGTTATCTGGGTTAGTGTGTACACTGGGAGAGGGACAGACTGTGAATGGACAGAACTTGCACTGCTACTGTATCAGACCGTGGGCAGGTTATCTGGGTTAGTGTGTACACTGGGAGAGGGACAGACTGAGAATGGACAGAACTTGCACTGTTACTGTATCAGACCGTGGGCAGGTTATCTGGGTTAGTGTGTACTGAGGAAATCTACATGATATAAGGGGTTAATTTCAAGTGCTTGCTGGGTAAAAGTTTTCAGACTTGACACTGGGCAAGTGTCGATGTGTAACTAGAGCTATTGCACGTACTCGAACTACAGCCAAGAACAGATGCCTGCCCACCTAATGAGAATGTAGAAGTGGAATAATGAGTTTCTTTGATGTACCAATGACCTGATAACTTGTGACCGAAAGCAAAGCTTGCCTCCCTTATATATGATTAAAGAGGACCTCCGGTTACACGATTCATGCCCTGTTATAGATTAACGGTTGACTTATGTGTCCAGGATCCTTCTGTCAATATGTTATTTCTACCTGATGATTAATCTAAAATGTATCCTGATAGAGGAACAAAGGGATTTCAATCAAACTTGTTTGTTACACTGTATAAATATAGAACGTTTACACTGTATCATTGGAATAGTAGCCTCACCCCTTGAGTGGAGGTGCTGATTCCCCTTGCAAGTGAAGTAAAATAAAAGGCCTGTCCGTCTGACGAATCCAAGTGTGTATTGAGTCATTACCCAGAGCTAAGAAGTAAGGCACTTCTACAATTTGGAGGTTCCACCGAGATGGCTTGCTGTACCAATTGGTGAGTTAACAGACGCCGAGTACGTTGCTCGGTTGGGAAAATCCCATCGGCCGAAGGTGGTGTTTTGCCACATTTTTGGGACTTTCCCTGCCATAAGCATAGCTGCGCACAGTCTGTTTATTCCATTGGACAGCACTGCCATCGGGTAATTGACTCACAAGGTTCGGGGGTTAAACTGCCGTTGTGACTGCTTCCCTTTCAGAAACGGAACAGAGGACCAGCCATGAGGCGCTGACGCCCCGCGAACAGGATCGTGCAGAAAAGGACTGTAGGAAGTGCTGAAATAAAGGTACCAGAGAGAGAAGGTTAAGTCAGGAATTTGATTAACTAAGGAGCTAGCGATTTATTGGAAATTGAACTAGCAAGGTTCCAGCTTGCTGAGAGAGAAGGTTAAGTCAGGAATTTGATTAACTAAGGAGCTAGCGATTTACTGGAAATTGAACTAGCAAGGTTCCAGCTTGAAGTTAGCTGGGACAAATTGAAGGCCCTTTTTGCTAAAGATTTGGCTAAAGGGAATAGGGTAAAAAAAAAAGAGAGAAGAGTGGGCGGATGTCTGAAACACAGTGTCAATGTTTAATGTTTATGAGAGTGAGTATTTAACTACTTGTTATTATCAATCAACTTTGCAGCTTTGTCCAGTAAGGCTGCATAGGTTGGGGATTTAGTAACACTTTGGTTGTTGTTTAACAAGTGTATTGTTTATTGTTTATTGTTATATGTATTAATGTTTAGTCATGTCTGATCTGTAGAGGCGTCCCACGCAGATCATAGAGTGTTACGGAATTGTTGTATGTTTTAACTAAAATATTTAAGCTGAAAAAAAAACTGCAGAAGGGGTTGGAAAAGACCCAAGCCGGGGAAGTGAGTCCCGCGGCGGAATGTATGGTTGAGAAAATAGTGATGTCTTTTACATGATCCACTAAGCTATTGTGGATTCAGTATTTTCCCCAGTTAGAAATACCTTCCACGAGGGTTGAGAACCCGCGAGTTTTATACGTATGTATAGTTTATTAATCTGATCTGTAGGGGCGTACAACGCAGATCATGGATTGTCACGGGAGTTTAGATTGTTTTAAGTGAACCATTTAAGCTGCTAAAATGGGTGCTAGCACCAGTAAGCCACCCGAGAAAGGCACGCCAGCAGCCTTTATGTTAAAGAACTGGTCAATCATCCATTGATCACCTACCAAATTGGTCCAAATGGACTGTAAATAAGACTAGACCCTTTCCCTCAGATAGTCATTTAACATAGAAAGAATTACTTGCCTCGAGGAATGTTTAACGGACAAGAGAGAAATAGAGAGCAGCCAGATAAAAAGACTGCCTCTATGTTTGTTGAGTCAGAAAAAAAAATTAATTACCCCGAAGAAACACCTTTCTCCTCTATTATGGTAGGATAACAAGGTAACTATAGAAGGATGAATAGAGGGGAATATAGAGGAAGACGTGGTAGAGTAAGAGGGTATGGACGATCTGGTAATTGTTACAATTGCGGACAACCCGGACATTGGGCAAACCAATGCCCTGCGAAAAATCGTCAGAACCAAACCTCCAATAATGGACCTCCGTTAGAGAATAAAGGTCCTAATTTCACTGTCCATAACCCTTTTTCGGACCAGTCAGGAGGTTACCCTACAAACGGACAGGGATTTAGGAGAAATAGAGATCAGAATTACTGACTGACACCAGCAGCCCCAGGCGCCACAGACCACCAAATGCCCGTTGTTTCTTTAAATTCACGCAGCAAACCTGAAATTAAAATGCAAATAGCTGGGAGACCTATGTCATTTTAGTAGATACAGGAGCAACCTTTTCGGTGTTAGGGAAAGGATATTCTGAAGGAATGCCTATTAATGGGAAAAAGACCCCGATAGCTGGATTGGCTGGAATACTACAATGCTTGAATCAATCGACTCCCCTCACAGTAAAAGTAGAAGAATTTGAGGAAGAACACTCCTTTCTGTTATCAGGAGATGTCTCTATGAATTTATGTGCAAGAGACTTGCTGTACAAAATGAATGCTACAATCATTTGCTCCCCATCAGGAGTAACGGTAGAAATCCAAGTAGATAAGGCATATGCGTACCCAGTAACAGAAATAAAACACCCTGTTCTTTACGCATGGGAAATTGCCGACCCAAGTTTGAGTCCCAAACTCGTCAGTCTGTTAGGAGCGTGGGGACAAGCTCCATAAAACAATACCAGGAATCCCTGAAACTAGGGAAATGGCATTCAAAATTGCACTGCACGGCCTATGACAAAACAGGACAAGATTTAAAATACCTCCTAACTATTAGACTGCACAGCCCTATAAAGTTAAAATTAATCCAGCTGCACCATTACCCAAAAGGTCACAGTATCCATTGTCAGAGAAAGCAGAAAAAGGAATTGAGCCAGTGATGGAATCATTGTTAAAACAGGGAGTTAACGCCGGATAGAATAAAGGTTGTTTGCAACACATCGTTGCCAAAAACTAAAAGAGAAATGAAGCATTTTCTAAGAATGACTGGCTATTGTAGACAATGAATACATGAGCATGACAAATTTGGAAAATTCGCGGTTACCTGACTTCCTCGGGAACCCAGATTAAAAATGCACAAGAAGTGAAAAATCTTTTACTAGCTATTCAGAGACGTAAACAGATTGCAATTATTAAGTGCCAAGCGCACACGGGGCATTTGGACAAGGTTGCGCTTGGAAACGCTGCTGCAGATAGCGCTGCTAAGTCAGTAGCTATATCAAGTACTGAACGACAAGTTTCAGCCTTCCCTGTTAGGGAAAAGCCAGAGATACCGCAGCCCCCGTCCTTAGATGATGTGCTGACCCATCAAGATAGGGCCAGTTCTGATGAAGTAAAGGAATGGGTTGTTAATCATTGTTTTAAAAACACTGACGGCTTATGGGTTCATCATGACGGCCGCATGGTGGCACCCAAATCATTACTATCACCAATTGCCCGATGTGTTCATAAATTCACCCATGCGGGCAAAGGGGGGATGGCGGACTATATCCTCAAGACCTGGTATGCACCAGGAATCTCAAAGTTGGCAAAACAAATATGTGAAAATTGTACTATCTGCCAGACCATAAATGCAGGGAAAATAAAGAAGGTACAGCCCGCATCCCACCCAAACCCCATGGGCCCTTTTTGTACACTTACAAATGGATTTTATTGAATTACCTGTATGTATGAGCTTTAAATATATATTAGTTATTATTGATATGTTTTCAAGATGGATTGAAGCGTTTCCTTGTAGAAAGAATGACGCTACTACTGTTGCTAAATGTTTATTGAAGGACATTGTACCTCGCTTTGGGATACCAGCAAAACTGTCAAGTGACAATGGGTCCCATTTTACGGGAACAGTGATTAAGGAACTATGCAAAGCTTTACAGATTAACCAGCACCTTCATTGTAGTTATCATCCACAGTCGGCTGGACTAGTGGAAAGATATAACGGGATGCTGAAAAACAAGCTTGCAAAACTGTGTAAAGAAACTGGACTTAAATGGGTTGATTTGTTACCCATAGCTTTAATGACAATGCGGTCTGCTACCAACAGAATTACAGGATTGTCGCCTCACGAGATCGTCATGGGAAGACCACAAAGATTGCCTTTTTCGGCACCTTTAACAGCTAAACAAATGGACATTCATAAAATGGAGGAAGATATGTTGAGTTATTGCATTGCACTAACCAAATGCATTTCTAGTTTCCATCAACAGGTGAAGGAAGCCCAGGTCGATCCCACTGAAGGAAAGTGCCATACTTTCGAGCCAGGAGATAACGTCTATATAAAAATCTTCAAGCGAAAGAATAGCCTTCAACCCAGATTTGAGGGACCCTTCCAAGTACTCCTGACCACAAACACCGCTGTAAAAGTAAAGGAGCGACCAACATGGATACACGCGTCCCATTGTAAGAAGGCATCAGTCGAAGATAATACACTGCCAAGATGAACTGGATTTGGACTTTAACAAGACTGTTCTCTTTGTCAACGATAATTGAAACTGCCATATTGATTTACCCAGATCCCCTGAAGGGCAAACCATGCATAGAAGAATGTGTACTTTTAAACAGTGATTTCTTTTATATTATATGCTATAACGAGACTATGAAGGTCCAGCTTCAGGATCACACTATGCAGGTACCCCCGTATCAACCCCTGAGTCTTAGGATTAGGCAGGATAAGATAGTAGAAGAAGATAGATGGAGTAAGTGCAAATGTAACTACACTTTGACTAAAACTACTACTAAACCACCGGGCGCAGTCGAATGGCCCTATTGGGGACGGTGGAACCTGTCCACAGTACAAAATTTGACTAGTAAAAAAAAAATCTGGAAAGGAGAACAAGGAATAGGAATGATGCACCAGATATGGAACAAATTTGAAGCCTATAATAACACCTATTTCATCTGTGGGCATAGAGCATACCCCTGGTTACCACAAAATTGGACTGGGTCATGTTATTTGGGATATGTAGTGCCTTATATACATCACATTTCATCTTTGGATAGCCACCCTGGGACACGAGCAAAACGAGCCATTACAGAAATTGAAAGGTTCTTTGCTATAGCATTTCCCTGGTATGGAACAGGGAAGTTAACAAGAGAATCTATAAACATGGCAGCAGTGTTGGAACAAATAGCCAATGATACTGCAGATGCTCTTAGTAATGTAAACGCAGAAATGGTGGCTTTGCGCACTGTTGCCTTACAAAACCGCATGGCTCTGGACTATTTGTTGGCAAAAGAAGGGGGCACATGTGCAATCATAAAAACCGAATGTTGCACCTATATCCCAGATAGCTCAGAAAATATCACCAATCTGGTAAACCACATAAAGAAGGCCGTAGAGAAACTACGTCAACCTGAACCATGGTCAATGTGGGATTGGATTTCAGGATGGGGAGGAGCATTGGGAAAGCAAATTTTGGAAGCTTTTATCGCAATTGTGATGATAATAATTTTAATTAGTTTATTGATTGGTTGTTTAAAATTATTGTGTACAAAAGTCCTTTCCTTATTAGCGTCAACTCCTCCAGTACCAATGATGTCTGAATATGAGGATATTAAGGGTGAGACCTTTGATGTAGAGTTTCTTAAACTTAGCGAGATAGATTGTCCTTAGAAAGGACAAAAGGGGGGAATGAGGAAATCTACATGATATAAGGGGTTAATTTCAAGTGCTTGCTGGGTAAAAGTTTTCAGACTTGACACTGGGCAAGTGTCGATGTGTAACTAGAGCTATTGCACGTACTCGAACTACAGCCAAGAACAGATGCCTGCCCACCTAATGAGAATGTAGAAGTGGAATAATGAGTTTCTTTGATGTACCAATGACCTGATAACTTGTGACCGAAAGCAAAGCTTGCCTCCCTTATATATGATTAAAGAGGACCTCCGGTTACACGATTCATGCCCTGTTATAGATTAACGGTTGACTTATGTGTCCAGGATCCTTCTGTCAATATGTTATTTCTACCTGATGATTAATCTAAAATGTATCCTGATAGAGGAACAAAGGGATTTCAATCAAACTTGTTTGTTACACTGTATAAATATAGAACGTTTACACTGTATCATTGGAATAGTAGCCTCACCCCTTGAGTGGAGGTGCTGATTCCCCTTGCAAGTGAAGTAAAATAAAAGGCCTGTCCGTCTGACGAATCCAAGTGTGTATTGAGTCATTACCCAGAGCTAAGAAGTAAGGCACTTCTACAATTTGGAGGTTCCACCGAGATGGCTTGCTGTACCAATTGGTGAGTTAACAGACGCCGAGTACGTTGCTCGGTTGGGAAAATCCCATCGGCCGAAGGTGGTGTTTTGCCACATTTTTGGGACTTTCCCTGCCATAAGCATAGCTGCGCACAGTCTGTTTATTCCATTGGACAGCACTGCCATCGGGTAATTGACTCACAAGGTTCGGGGGTTAAACTGCCGTTGTGACTGCTTCCCTTTCAGAAACGGAACAGAGGACCAGCCATGAGGCGCTGACGCCCCGCGAACAGGATCGTGCAGAAAAGGACTGTAGGAAGTGCTGAAATAAAGGTACCAGAGAGAGAAGGTTAAGTCAGGAATTTGATTAACTAAGGAGCTAGCGATTTATTGGAAATTGAACTAGCAAGGTTCCAGCTTGCTGAGAGAGAAGGTTAAGTCAGGAATTTGATTAACTAAGGAGCTAGCGATTTACTGGAAATTGAACTAGCAAGGTTCCAGCTTGAAGTTAGCTGGGACAAATTGAAGGCCCTTTTTGCTAAAGATTTGGCTAAAGGGAATAGGGTAAAAAAAAAAGAGAGAAGAGTGGGCGGATGTCTGAAACACAGTGTCAATGTTTAATGTTTATGAGAGTGAGTATTTAACTACTTGTTATTATCAATCAACTTTGCAGCTTTGTCCAGTAAGGCTGCATAGGTTGGGGATTTAGTAACACTTTGGTTGTTGTTTAACAAGTGTATTGTTTATTGTTTATTGTTATATGTATTAATGTTTAGTCATGTCTGATCTGTAGAGGCGTCCCACGCAGATCATAGAGTGTTACGGAATTGTTGTATGTTTTAACTAAAATATTTAAGCTGAAAAAAAAACTGCAGAAGGGGTTGGAAAAGACCCAAGCCGGGGAAGTGAGTCCCGCGGCGGAATGTATGGTTGAGAAAATAGTGATGTCTTTTACATGATCCACTAAGCTATTGTGGATTCAGTATTTTCCCCAGTTAGAAATACCTTCCACGAGGGTTGAGAACCCGCGAGTTTTATACGTATGTATAGTTTATTAATCTGATCTGTAGGGGCGTACAACGCAGATCATGGATTGTCACGGGAGTTTAGATTGTTTTAAGTGAACCATTTAAGCTGCTAAAATGGGTGCTAGCACCAGTAAGCCACCCGAGAAAGGCACGCCAGCAGCCTTTATGTTAAAGAACTGGTCAATCATCCATTGATCACCTACCAAATTGGTCCAAATGGACTGTAAATAAGACTAGACCCTTTCCCTCAGATAGTCATTTAACATAGAAAGAATTACTTGCCTCGAGGAATGTTTAACGGACAAGAGAGAAATAGAGAGCAGCCAGATAAAAAGACTGCCTCTATGTTTGTTGAGTCAGAAAAAAAAATTAATTACCCCGAAGAAACACCTTTCTCCTCTATTATGGTAGGATAACAAGGTAACTATAGAAGGATGAATAGAGGGGAATATAGAGGAAGACGTGGTAGAGTAAGAGGGTATGGACGATCTGGTAATTGTTACAATTGCGGACAACCCGGACATTGGGCAAACCAATGCCCTGCGAAAAATCGTCAGAACCAAACCTCCAATAATGGACCTCCGTTAGAGAATAAAGGTCCTAATTTCACTGTCCATAACCCTTTTTCGGACCAGTCAGGAGGTTACCCTACAAACGGACAGGGATTTAGGAGAAATAGAGATCAGAATTACTGACTGACACCAGCAGCCCCAGGCGCCACAGACCACCAAATGCCCGTTGTTTCTTTAAATTCACGCAGCAAACCTGAAATTAAAATGCAAATAGCTGGGAGACCTATGTCATTTTAGTAGATACAGGAGCAACCTTTTCGGTGTTAGGGAAAGGATATTCTGAAGGAATGCCTATTAATGGGAAAAAGACCCCGATAGCTGGATTGGCTGGAATACTACAATGCTTGAATCAATCGACTCCCCTCACAGTAAAAGTAGAAGAATTTGAGGAAGAACACTCCTTTCTGTTATCAGGAGATGTCTCTATGAATTTATGTGCAAGAGACTTGCTGTACAAAATGAATGCTACAATCATTTGCTCCCCATCAGGAGTAACGGTAGAAATCCAAGTAGATAAGGCATATGCGTACCCAGTAACAGAAATAAAACACCCTGTTCTTTACGCATGGGAAATTGCCGACCCAAGTTTGAGTCCCAAACTCGTCAGTCTGTTAGGAGCGTGGGGACAAGCTCCATAAAACAATACCAGGAATCCCTGAAACTAGGGAAATGGCATTCAAAATTGCACTGCACGGCCTATGACAAAACAGGACAAGATTTAAAATACCTCCTAACTATTAGACTGCACAGCCCTATAAAGTTAAAATTAATCCAGCTGCACCATTACCCAAAAGGTCACAGTATCCATTGTCAGAGAAAGCAGAAAAAGGAATTGAGCCAGTGATGGAATCATTGTTAAAACAGGGAGTTAACGCCGGATAGAATAAAGGTTGTTTGCAACACATCGTTGCCAAAAACTAAAAGAGAAATGAAGCATTTTCTAAGAATGACTGGCTATTGTAGACAATGAATACATGAGCATGACAAATTTGGAAAATTCGCGGTTACCTGACTTCCTCGGGAACCCAGATTAAAAATGCACAAGAAGTGAAAAATCTTTTACTAGCTATTCAGAGACGTAAACAGATTGCAATTATTAAGTGCCAAGCGCACACGGGGCATTTGGACAAGGTTGCGCTTGGAAACGCTGCTGCAGATAGCGCTGCTAAGTCAGTAGCTATATCAAGTACTGAACGACAAGTTTCAGCCTTCCCTGTTAGGGAAAAGCCAGAGATACCGCAGCCCCCGTCCTTAGATGATGTGCTGACCCATCAAGATAGGGCCAGTTCTGATGAAGTAAAGGAATGGGTTGTTAATCATTGTTTTAAAAACACTGACGGCTTATGGGTTCATCATGACGGCCGCATGGTGGCACCCAAATCATTACTATCACCAATTGCCCGATGTGTTCATAAATTCACCCATGCGGGCAAAGGGGGGATGGCGGACTATATCCTCAAGACCTGGTATGCACCAGGAATCTCAAAGTTGGCAAAACAAATATGTGAAAATTGTACTATCTGCCAGACCATAAATGCAGGGAAAATAAAGAAGGTACAGCCCGCATCCCACCCAAACCCCATGGGCCCTTTTTGTACACTTACAAATGGATTTTATTGAATTACCTGTATGTATGAGCTTTAAATATATATTAGTTATTATTGATATGTTTTCAAGATGGATTGAAGCGTTTCCTTGTAGAAAGAATGACGCTACTACTGTTGCTAAATGTTTATTGAAGGACATTGTACCTCGCTTTGGGATACCAGCAAAACTGTCAAGTGACAATGGGTCCCATTTTACGGGAACAGTGATTAAGGAACTATGCAAAGCTTTACAGATTAACCAGCACCTTCATTGTAGTTATCATCCACAGTCGGCTGGACTAGTGGAAAGATATAACGGGATGCTGAAAAACAAGCTTGCAAAACTGTGTAAAGAAACTGGACTTAAATGGGTTGATTTGTTACCCATAGCTTTAATGACAATGCGGTCTGCTACCAACAGAATTACAGGATTGTCGCCTCACGAGATCGTCATGGGAAGACCACAAAGATTGCCTTTTTCGGCACCTTTAACAGCTAAACAAATGGACATTCATAAAATGGAGGAAGATATGTTGAGTTATTGCATTGCACTAACCAAATGCATTTCTAGTTTCCATCAACAGGTGAAGGAAGCCCAGGTCGATCCCACTGAAGGAAAGTGCCATACTTTCGAGCCAGGAGATAACGTCTATATAAAAATCTTCAAGCGAAAGAATAGCCTTCAACCCAGATTTGAGGGACCCTTCCAAGTACTCCTGACCACAAACACCGCTGTAAAAGTAAAGGAGCGACCAACATGGATACACGCGTCCCATTGTAAGAAGGCATCAGTCGAAGATAATACACTGCCAAGATGAACTGGATTTGGACTTTAACAAGACTGTTCTCTTTGTCAACGATAATTGAAACTGCCATATTGATTTACCCAGATCCCCTGAAGGGCAAACCATGCATAGAAGAATGTGTACTTTTAAACAGTGATTTCTTTTATATTATATGCTATAACGAGACTATGAAGGTCCAGCTTCAGGATCACACTATGCAGGTACCCCCGTATCAACCCCTGAGTCTTAGGATTAGGCAGGATAAGATAGTAGAAGAAGATAGATGGAGTAAGTGCAAATGTAACTACACTTTGACTAAAACTACTACTAAACCACCGGGCGCAGTCGAATGGCCCTATTGGGGACGGTGGAACCTGTCCACAGTACAAAATTTGACTAGTAAAAAAAAAATCTGGAAAGGAGAACAAGGAATAGGAATGATGCACCAGATATGGAACAAATTTGAAGCCTATAATAACACCTATTTCATCTGTGGGCATAGAGCATACCCCTGGTTACCACAAAATTGGACTGGGTCATGTTATTTGGGATATGTAGTGCCTTATATACATCACATTTCATCTTTGGATAGCCACCCTGGGACACGAGCAAAACGAGCCATTACAGAAATTGAAAGGTTCTTTGCTATAGCATTTCCCTGGTATGGAACAGGGAAGTTAACAAGAGAATCTATAAACATGGCAGCAGTGTTGGAACAAATAGCCAATGATACTGCAGATGCTCTTAGTAATGTAAACGCAGAAATGGTGGCTTTGCGCACTGTTGCCTTACAAAACCGCATGGCTCTGGACTATTTGTTGGCAAAAGAAGGGGGCACATGTGCAATCATAAAAACCGAATGTTGCACCTATATCCCAGATAGCTCAGAAAATATCACCAATCTGGTAAACCACATAAAGAAGGCCGTAGAGAAACTACGTCAACCTGAACCATGGTCAATGTGGGATTGGATTTCAGGATGGGGAGGAGCATTGGGAAAGCAAATTTTGGAAGCTTTTATCGCAATTGTGATGATAATAATTTTAATTAGTTTATTGATTGGTTGTTTAAAATTATTGTGTACAAAAGTCCTTTCCTTATTAGCGTCAACTCCTCCAGTACCAATGATGTCTGAATATGAGGATATTAAGGGTGAGACCTTTGATGTAGAGTTTCTTAAACTTAGCGAGATAGATTGTCCTTAGAAAGGACAAAAGGGGGGAATGAGGAAATCTACATGATATAAGGGGTTAATTTCAAGTGCTTGCTGGGTAAAAGTTTTCAGACTTGACACTGGGCAAGTGTCGATGTGTAACTAGAGCTATTGCACGTACTCGAACTACAGCCAAGAACAGATGCCTGCCCACCTAATGAGAATGTAGAAGTGGAATAATGAGTTTCTTTGATGTACCAATGACCTGATAACTTGTGACCGAAAGCAAAGCTTGCCTCCCTTATATATGATTAAAGAGGACCTCCGGTTACACGATTCATGCCCTGTTATAGATTAACGGTTGACTTATGTGTCCAGGATCCTTCTGTCAATATGTTATTTCTACCTGATGATTAATCTAAAATGTATCCTGATAGAGGAACAAAGGGATTTCAATCAAACTTGTTTGTTACACTGTATAAATATAGAACGTTTACACTGTATCATTGGAATAGTAGCCTCACCCCTTGAGTGGAGGTGCTGATTCCCCTTGCAAAAGAAGTAAAATAAAAGGCCTGTCCGTCTGACGAATCCAAGTGTGTATTGAGTCATTACCCAGAGCTAAGAAGTAAGGCACTTCTACAGTACACTGGGAGAGGGACAGACTGTGAATGGACAGAACTTGCACTGTTACTGTATCAGACCGTGGGCAGGTTATCTGGGTTAGTGTGTACACTGGGGGAGGGACAGACTGTGAATGGACAGAACTTGCACTGTTACTGTATCAGACCGTGGCCAGGTTATCTGGGTTAGTGTGTACACTGGGAGAGGGACAGACTGTGAATGGACAGAACTTGCACTGTTACTGTATCAGACCGTGGGCAGGTTATCTGCGGTAGTGTTTACACTGGGAGAGGGACACACTGTGAATGGACAGAACTTGCACTGTTACTGTATCAGACCGTGGGCAGGTTATCTGGGTTAGTGTGTACACTGGGAGAGGGACACACTGTGAATGGACAGAACTTGCACTGTTACTGTATCAGACCATGGGCAGGTTATCTGTGTTAGTGTGTACACTGGGAGAGGGACAGACTGTGAATGGACAGAACTTGCACTGTTACTGTATCAGACCGTGGGCATGTTATCTGGGTTAGTGTGTACACTGGGAGAGGGTCAGACTGTGAATGGACAGAACTTGCACTCTTACTGTATCAGACCGTGGGCAGGTTATCTGGGTTAGTGTGTACACTGGGAGAGGGACAAACTGTGAATGGACAGAACTTGCACTGTTACTGTATCAGACCGTGGGCAGGTTATCTGTGTTAGTGTGTACACTGGGAGAGGGACAGACTGTGAATGGACAGAACTTGCACTGTTACTGTATCAGACCGTGGGCAGGTTATCTGGGTTAGTGTGTACACTGGGAGAGGGGAAGACTGTGAATGGACAGAACTTGCACTGTTACTGTATCAGCCCGTGGGCAGGTTATCTGTGTTAGTGTGTACACTGGGAGAGGGACAGACTGTGAATGGACAGAACTTGCACTGTTACTGTATCAGACCGTGGGCAGGTTATCTGGGTTAGTGTGTACACTGGGAGAGGGACAGACTGTGAATGGACAGAACTTGCACTGTTACTGTATCAGACCGTGGGCAGGTTACCTGGGTTAGTGTGTACACTGGGAGAGGGACAGACTGTGAATGGACAGAACTTGCACTGTTACTGTATCAGACCGTGGCCAGGTTATCTGGGTTAGTGTTTACACTGGGAGAGGGACACACTGTGAATGGACAGAACTTGCACTGTTACTGTATCAGACCGTGGGCAGGTTATCTGGGTTAGTGTGTACACTGGGAGAGGGACAGACTGTAAATGGACAGAACTTGCACTGTTACTGTATCAGACCATGGGCAGGTTATCTGTGTTAGTGTGTACACTGGGAGAGGGACAGACTGTGAATGGACAGAACTTGCACTCTTACTGTATCAGACCGTGGGCAGGTTATCTGGGTTAGTGTGTACACTGGGAGAGGGACAGACTGTAAATGGACAGAACTTGCACTGTTACTGTATCAGACCGTGGGCAGGTTATCTGGGTTAGTGTGTACACTGGGAGAGGGACAGACTGTGAATGGACAGAACTTGCACTGTTACTGTATCAGACTGTGGGCAGGTTATCTGGGTTAGTGTGTACACTGGGGGAGGGACAGACTGTGAATGGACAGAACTTGCACTGTTACTGTATCAGACCGTGGCCAGGTTATCTGGGTTAGTGTGTACACTGGGAGAGGGACACACTGTGAATGGACAGAACTTGCACTGTTACTGTATCAGACCGTGGGCAGGTTATCTGGGTTAGTGTGTACACTGGGAGAGGGACAGACTGTGAATGGACAGAACTTGCACTGTTACTGTATCAGACCGTGGGCAGGTTATCTGGGTTAGTGTGTACACTGGGAGAGGGACAGACTGTGAATGGACAGAACTTGCGCTGTTACTGTATCAGACCGTGGGCAGGTTATCTGGGTTTGTGTGTACACTGGGAGAGGGACAGACTGTGAATGGACAGAACTTGCACTGTTACTGTATCAGACCGTGGGCAGGTTATCTGGGTTAGTGTGTACACTGGGAGAGGGACAGACTGTGAATGGACAGAACTTGCACTGTTACTGTATCAGACCGTGGGCAGTGTAAAATCTGTGTGTTATATTGCGAATTAATACACAGACTACAAGAGTAAACTTTAACAGGACTTTACTATTCGAAGATCAGGGCGAATCTGCCCAATCACTCATTACACAGCACTTATATACCGGTGTGGTCCCCACCGGTATTACAGTATACAGCAGCCAAGATAAAGTAGTGCAACACCTAAAATAGTTCTCTTAAAGGTAGACGGTTACATGCACTACAATCCTCCCTTTTTAGCTTACAATATACTTATTCCCCATTAAACATAGCATCATAACATATATTCAACTTCATGTAAAAACAGTTCACAGATGTAGTCTCTGCGGAAAACAGTTCACAGATTCAGTCTCTGCGGAAAACAGTTCACAGATTCAGTCTCTCTGGAGGCGCCTCCTGCACTTCCTGACTCGGTCCGGACAACGCCTCGGTGGTGTAGCAGTTCCCTGTGGTGTAGTCGGTTCACGTTGCTGGGGTGACTCCTCCAATAGTCCTTCACTGGACTTAACAGCTTGAACTTCCGTCACTTCGGAACCAGCATTGCTGACTTCTAAAAGCTTGAGTACCTTGGGAAGTTTTTCTACTTCCAAACTGATTTGACTCCCTTCGGAGGGACCACGTGCGTGACCTGGTAGAGGTGATAATGGTTCAGATGGGTCATCGTCTTCTGCTTCGTCTTTTCCTTTCCTGCTTCTTGGAGACTCTCTGTGCTCCGCTGCCAGACGCATGCACAGTTCCTCCTCCTCTTTCTCCTGTTGCCTTAGCAGCGCCACCATCTCCCGGTGTTTCTTAGACTTTGTGATTCTTCAGGGTTTTTGCACTACGGAAGATTTCCCCACAAGCTGGGCAGAACAGGTCATCGTTATATTCGGTGTCGTTCAACAGGACATGGTAATAATCGGTGTCGTCCTGAACTCGGCCAGCGAGAGAATCTTTTATTTCCTCCATGCCCAGCTGGACGTTAGCCAGCTTTTGTTCCAAATCCAGACATCTCTCCTGAAGAGACTTCTTCATGTGTTCAGCTTCCTCCAGCTTTTTCTGGGCTTCCTGCAAGTCTTTTACTAATGACCTCATTCGTGATTTCAATACTTCAACTTCATTCGGAGATTGATTGATCGTACTATTCACTCCCTCTACTGCAGCAGCTGTTTCAGCATTCTGTTGTTCAACCTTGACGTGAATCAGCGTACTTTTGGCATCCAAGGGTTGCTCTGCTGCCATCTTCTCAGTCTGTGTTGCAACCTCAGCTATTTCAATAACTTTTGAGAGCTCTGAACCCCTTTCCTTTGAAGATTGAAGCTCGTGTTCAATTTGTTCCCATTTCAGAGTCTTGTCCCTCAGCATATGAAGGAGTTGGCTGACCGTTAACTCTTCTGACATCAGACGTTTCCCAGTAGCTGCAGGGCTGTTTGTAACCTTGTCCTGGGGCTCCTTTGCTGCTTTTACTTCGCCATCAACCGCAGCCTCCACCATTCGAATTTCCACCAATGAATCATCCAGTGATGCTGCACCCAACTTCAGTAGGAGCTCGGAATTTATGGCGACCAAATCAGCCTTTTCTGCCTGCAACCTGCTAACAAGCGCCTTCAGTTGCGGAACATCTTGCTCCACCAGATTAGAGCACGCATCTTCAGAAACCGAATCAGCTTTGATTCGTTTGGCCTCCTCGCGCAGACGGTTTGTGTGCTCCTGCTCCATTTTCTCCATCAGCTGCTTCTGTTGTCTTTCCAGATTTCCCCACTCTGTGTCAAAGAACTTTTTTATTGCATTCATCTCTTGCTCAAGATGGTGAATCATTTGTTCTAATTGCTTTTGTAATTTGAAATGGAGTTGAGTTCGAGCCCAGTGTTCCTCAGAAATGTGCATGTCTGTAGACTGGACAGACTCAGAATTCTCTGTCAAACTATGCTGTTGTTGTTCAGTGGAATTCTGTTCTGAAACTTTGTTCTCCTCTGAAGCATAAGCATTTATGCACTCCTTCGTTTTTCCAACATTAGTCTGCAAGTCCATTTTAGACTTGACTTTCGCACCTGGGCTGGTCTTATCATCAGTTTCAGAGTCTGAGCTGATTGTTTTCACCGAGTTCTCACTCGTTATTACTTTTAGGGAGTGCCATTCCATATTTATTTCCCTGATCCAATCCCGTCCCAGAAGTGGTGGACCTCCCTCAGGTAGTACATATAAGTCCATTCCTTGGTGTTCTTTGCCCTTGTGTCTCACCTTGACTTTTATCTTTCCGATGGGGTATACTTTATGCCCCGTGTATGTCTGCAATACAATCTTGGTATCTCTCAAGGGTATATGTGAGAATAGCCGGTTGTAGTCCCCTCGATTTATGACTGATAGGGCCGATCCTGTGTCCAATTCCATTTTCACTTGGACTCCGGCTATTTTTAGCGTGACCCAGATAGTTTGTAGGTCAGCTTCCTTACTCACATTGTGAATTCTCAGACTACCCAGTTCCTGGCCGTTGGGGTCTGAATCCGAATTCTGTTTATCCGAACTCTTCTCAGCCACCTTGTGTACCTTGCTGTACTTTCCCTGCGGTGACTTTTTTGTTGTTGCTGGTCTTCTTTCCTGACCGGCATACTTTAGCTATGTGACCAAGCTTGCCACATTTTCTACATTCTTGGTTTTTAAACCAGCATTGGTTCTGGTCGTGTGTTGTCTTCCCACACCTATAACATTTCGTTGTACCCGAAGTCATTTGATCCACGCTGAGTACCGCTGCCTTCAGCTGCATTTCCGCAGTGCCTCTCGCTGCGGCTTCGTGCGATGCTGCAATAGGAACAGCCTTATCAAGTGTAAGATCGTTCTCTTCGAGCAGTCGCTTTTGTGCTCCTTCCTTCGACAACCCACACACGAACTTGTCTCTCAATGCCTCTGTCAGATTTTCCCCAAACTGACAGTATTTCGCTAGTCTACGCAATTCAACCAAGTATTCCGTGTTGCTTTCCTCTTTCCGTTGCATTCTCGCATAAAATTTGAATCGTTCCGCTAACATCAGCGGTGTGGGGTTCAAATGATCCTTCAGGACAGCAACAATATTAGCGAAAGTCTGATCCGCCGGTTTAGCTGGTGATAGAAGATGCTTCAATAGCCCGTATGTCTTTGCCCCCATTGAGTTGAGCAAGGTTAGAGCTTTATCATCATCTGCTATTTTATTGGCCTCACAATATATCTCAATGCGTTCTACATATGTGGCCCAATCTTCCACATCGGCATCGAAGTCGTTGATGTTACCATGCTTAGGCATCTTCACAATCTTTGAGAAACAACAACGAATTTGTTTGTTACTTTTTAACTTTTTTTTCAAAAATGGCGGTTTCCCGCGCTTGTCTTCTTCTTCCCCGCCCACTTTCAAAATGACGGTTTCCTGCTCCTGTCTTCTTCCCCGCCTCCGAGAATGGCGGTTTCCCGCGTTTCTTCCTCTGGCGGAAAGGGTAAGCTTTGCCTTCGGGCGACGACCGCTGGCTTTCGGGTTTCGCAGCCTGCGCGCCGGCTTCAGTTTATTCTGAAGCTCTCCCTCTCCTTCAGCGGCTTTCAATCGCGCCTCCCAGCCCTCTCGCAGTCCGGTCCTTTCCTCCCCCGGCTGCGGCTGAGTTCTCCGTGGTGTGCCGGCTTCAGTTTATTCTGAAGCTCTCCCGCTCGCTCGGGCTCTGTCTCTCCCTCATCGGCTTTCAATCGCACCTCCCAGCCCTCTCGCCGTCCGGTCCTTTCCTCCCCCGGTTGCGGCTGAGTTCTCCGTGGTTTGAATTATTTATTATTATCTCCCGCGCCTTACGATCCCGGTCGCAGCGCCTCGCAGCCTCGGTAGCTGCCCGGCCTTTTTCGCCGGTCGTGGTCGAGCTGTCTCACGACGCTGTTGCGTCTCCCAGCCCGCTTATAGCCCGGTCTCTCACACCGGCTGCGTTCCCGCTTGTACCGCGGCTTCCGTGCCCTACGCTGCCCCAGTCTCAGCGCCTCTGGCCCCGACTTCTGTCCGGCTCCTTTCCCCTGGCCGTGGTCGAGTTCACCGCCCTTATCCTCCGTTTCTTTTTATTTTCCCCCCTACTCACAGTCAACGTGGCCGACTTGCTTCTCGTGGCTGATCGGCTGACTCACCACCGTGACAGAAGGGACGATCACTGCCTGTTGCTGATGGAAGGCTTCTTGTCAGAATTATTTCTTCTTGCTGTGCAGACTCGAGTCTTCTCTCAGCAGAACGACGAGGGCGGATGCCTCTTCTCGACGCTCGTTAACTGCTTCGGATGTATCGCTGCCGCAGGGTAAGATCGAACTCGTCGCCACTGTAAAGTCTGTGGGTTATATTGCGAATTAATACACAGACTACAAGAGTAAACTTTAACAGGACTTTACTATTCGAAGGTCAGGGCGAATCTGCCCAATCACTCATTACACAGCACTTATATACCGGTGTGGTCCCCACCGGTATTACAGTATACAGCAGCCAAGATAAAGTAGTGCAACACCTAAAATAGTTCTCTTAAAGGTAGACGGTTACATACAATAGTTCTCTTAAAGGTAGAACGGTTACATACACTACAGGCAAGTTATCTGGGTTAGTGTGTACACTGGGAGAGGGACAGACTGTGAATGGACAGAACTTGCACTGTTACTGTATCAGACCGTGGGCAGGTTATCTGGGTTAGTGTGTCCACTGGGAGAGGGACAGACTGTGAATGGACAGAACTTGCACTGTTACTGTATCAGACCGTGGGCAGGTTATCTGGGTTAGTGTGTCCACTGGGAGAGGGACAGACTGTGAATGGACAGAACTTGCACTGTTACTGTATCAGACCGTGGGCAGGTTATCTGGGTTAGTGTGTCCACTGGGAGAGGGACAGACTGTGAATGGACAGAACTTGCACTGTTACTGTATCAGACCGTGGGCAGGTTATCTGGGTTAGTGTGTCCACTGGGAGAGGGACAGACTGTGAATGGACAGAACTTGCACTGTTACTGTATCAGACCGTGGGCAGGTTATCTGGGTTAGTGTGAGTGATGAATGGCATATTTCATCACATTATTGATGTACCTCAATGAATCCGAGACTCAACGTTAGTGGAACAAAGCAAGGCTTTTATTAACTCAGAAGGTAATACACAGTGGAGAGGTTTCTCTCATCCAGAGATCTGCAGTACTGCCTGTGAGACACGCTGGGGCCTGCTTAAGTAGGGGCCAGGTGTGTGCGGAGCCGTAAACACAATACAACACAGGTAAGGAAATGAAACTGAAACTAGACAAACACAGAGAATACAGAGACAGAGAATACAGAGTGATGAATGGCATATTTTATCACATTCACCCCTTCTACAGATTTAGTCTGTTCAGGGGTTTGATGGTCCTCTGTGACCGACGTAGCTGTTGTGGTGCCGCGGGTGTCAGATGGGTGTCCCCGGTGGCCTCCTGGGTCTCTGCCGGGGGTGCCGCCAGGGTTGAAGGGGTAGTTGGTGGGGGCACCGTTGGTCGATGTTCTTCCGGGGGTGATGAAAGGATAGTGGGTGGGTACGAGTTGCTGTGATCGTTGTCGCTGTTGTTGTCGTGGTTGTTGTCGTTAATGGCTGGGGCAACGTCTTTTATGGAGACGGTGACCTCCCTTCCGTCGGCGTGCCGGACATACGCGTATTGGGGGTTGGCGTGGAGTAGGTGCACTGACTCCACGAGAGGGTCCATCTTGTGGCCCCTCACATGCCTTCGTACAAATACCGGACCTGGGGTGGAGAGCCATGATGGCATGGATACGCCTGAGGTGGATTTCCAGGGAAAGACAAACATTCGTTCGAGGCGTGGCATTAGTGGCAGTACACAATAGCGACCGTATCGAATGGAGCACATCTGGGAGGACTTCCTGCCAGCAGGAGATAGGGAGGCCCTTGGTCCTTAGAGCTAGAGTGACTGCTTTCCATACTGTCCCATTCTCTCGCTCCACCTGGCCGTTCCCCTGGGGGTTGTAGCTGGTGGTACGGCTCATGGCGATCCCCCTGGACAGCATGTACTGACGTAGCTCTTCACTCATGAAGGACGCCCCCCTATCCGTATGGATGTAGCTCGGCATACCGAACAGGCAGAACAGGCTGTTGAGGCATTTAATGACCGTGACGCCGGTCATGTCTGGGCAGGGGAAGGCAAATGGGAACCGGGTGTATTCGTCCACAATGTTCAGGAAGTAAACATTGCGGTCGACTGACGGGAGGGGGCCCTTGAAATCTAAGCTGAGCCACTCAAAGGGCCGTGTCGCTTTGATTAAGTGGGCTCTATCTGGGCGGTAGAACCGAGGCTTGCACTCAGCGCAAGTGCGGCAGTTCCTGGTCAGAGACCGAACTTCCTCAATCAAGTAGGGTAAGTTGCGGGACTTTATGAAGTGGAACAGCCGTGTGACCCCTGGGTGGCAGAGGTCGTTGTGGAGGGTCTGTAGCTGATCCCCGGTGGCGCTGGCACACATCCCTCGTGAGAGGGCGTCGGGGGATTCGTTAAGGGCCCCTGGCCAGTAAATGATGTCATACTCGAAGGTGGAGAGCTCAATCCGCCACCTGAGAATCTTATCATTTTTAATCTTCCCCTTCTGTTTATTATTAAACATAAAGGCTACCGACCGCTGGTCGGTAAGTAGGGTGAAGCATTTGCCGGCTAGGTAGTGGCACCAGTGGCGCACTGCCTCCACGATGGCTTGGGCCTCCTTTTCCACGGAGGAGTGTCTGATCTCGGGCCCTTGGAGGGTCCTCGAGAAGAAAGCTATGGGCCGCCCCGCCTGGTTGAGGTAGGGGAAGGTTGCCTGCAAGTGGTGGTCATCGACCATGCGGTCCATCTCCCTCTGGAAGACCGAGACCCCATTCGTCACCCCAAAGGGGACTGAGGAATTGGTAGAGGCGTCTGTTCGCCTCGAAGGTGGTGTACGGGCGGCCCTCTGGTCTGATAGGGAGCTGGTGGTACGCTGACTTGAGGTCGATGGTGGAGAACACCCGGTATTGGGCAATTTGGTTCACCATTTCTGATATGCGGGGTAGCGGGTAGGCGTCTAGTTGGGTGTATATATTGATTGTTTGGCTATAGTCGATCACCATCCGTTTCTTCTCGCTACCCCTCACCACCACCACTTGGGCGTGCCACGGGCTGTTGCTGCGTTCAATAACGCGCTCCCTCAGCAGCCTGTCTACCTCAGTCGCGATAAACCGCCTGTCCTCCCAGCTGAACCTCCTGCTTTTGGTCGCTATTGGCCGGCAGTTGGGGGTAAGGTTCGCGAATAGCGAAGGCGGCTTTTCCTTCAGGGTAGCCAGACCGCACACGGAGGGGCGGCTGGGATCCACCGTAATTGAGCGTGATACTTTGGTGGTGGCACTGGAAATCCAGGCCCAAGATCACGCCCGCACATAGATTCTGCATGATTAGTAATTTAAAATTGTCGTATACAGTTCCGTTAACGGACAATTGTACCGCGCAGTAACCCATAATGATCGATGTCTGGGTCTTATCAGCCATAGATATGGTGCCCCGAGCCGGGACCACCGTTAGAGAGAGTTGTTGTGCTAGTCCAGGGTGGATAAAACTCTCCGTGCTTCCGCTGTCAATTAAACATTTAACCCCGCACCCGTTTACCTCGATGTCCACCATTGATTTGGATAGCGGGTGCGGCCTGGTCTGGTCCACTGTGACCGATGCCATTGTAGGGCCCTGACCGAGACAAGATGGCGTCCACGCTGTCTGCTCACAAGATGGTGGACCCCACGAGGTCTGGCAAGATGGCATCCAAGATGGCCGCTCCCACGGCACACACGCGGCGGTGGCGGGTTTTCCAGCGGGGTTCCCTCTGCACACCTTCCCGAAGCGCCCCTTCTTACCGCACTTGAAGCAGGTGGTGCCTTTCGCCGGGCACAGGTTTCTGGTGTGCTTCGGCTGCCCGCAGAAGTAGCAGTTGGGGCCCCGACGCGTCGCGGCTGTCGTAGGGCTTCTGGGGGGAGAGCGGGGCCCCGACGGTGTCGGGCTGCCGGGTGGGGGAAGATGCCTTCCAAGATGGCGGCGCCCTTGGTGCACACGTGGCGGCGTGGGCTGAAGAGTAGGCGTCCGAGTTTCTCTGGGCCACATCCAGGGATCGCGCTGTGTCCACAGCCTGTTTCAGGTCCAATCCCGTTTTTTGCAGTAGTCTCTGCCGGATGTAAGTGGAGCTGAGGCCTGCGATAAAGGCATCACGAACAAGCTCGTCAGTGTACACTGCGGCTTTGACATCTTGGCACTTGCAATCTTTGCCAAGCGTTTTCAGGGTGACTAGGAACTCATCCAGCGATTCCACAGGTCGCTGTGTGCGAGTAGCGAGCAGATGCCTAGCGTACACCTCGTTCGTAGGCTGCTGGTAATGCGCCTTTAGGATGTCACAGGCGGCCGGGTACGTGTCAGCGTCTTGGATGAGGGGGTAAACCCGGTGGCTTACCCAATTCCGCAGGATTCCGAGTTTCATCCTTTCAGCGTCCGTAGCGCCTGTGATGGTTGCGGAATTGTCCAGGAAGAATTCCATACACTTAAACCAGTGTCCGAAGCATGCGGGTCTAAATCCAAACGTTCGGGTTTCAAGAGTTGGTCCATTGCGTTGAAAATTGAGTTAATAAAATTGATGTGCCTCAATGAATCTGAGACTCAACGTTAGTGGAACAAAGCAAGGCTTTTATTAACTCAGAAGGTAATACACAGTGGAGAGGTGTCTCTCATCCAGAGATCTGCAGTACTGCCTGTGAGACACGCTGGGGCCTGCTTAAGTAGGGGCCAGGTATGGGCGGAGCCCTACACACAATACAACACAGGTAAGGAAATGAAACTGAGCGTGTTGCTGGGAGAGGGACAGACTGTGAATGGACAGAACTTGCACTGTTACTGTATCAGACCGTGGGCAGGTTATCTGGGTTAGTGTGTACACTGGGAGAGGGACAGACTGTGAATGGACAGAACTTGCACTGTTACTGTATCAGACCGCGGGCAGGTTACCTGGGTTAGTGTGTACACTGGGAGAGGGACAGACTGTGAATGGACAGAACTTGCACTGTTACTGTATCAGACCGTGGGCAGGTTATCTGGGTTAGTGTGTACACTGGGAGAGGGACAGACTGTGACTGGACAGAAGTTCCACCGTTTGTCTATCAGACCCTGGGCAGGTATTGTGTGCCCTTCTAATCACAGGAATATTATTATTGAAATGGTGAAAGTGCAAAGGGAAATAAGATGACTGTGTGTCAGGAATTGATCAGAATTTCTAATCGAAGTCACAAACTTAATGCCGGAATGAGATTCTTAAAGAACACAATTAATTAAGGGAAAACTGACGAACTCGCCAGGAGTAAGGAGGGAAATCAGGGTACTATTTTTCACTGAAGGGTAGTAGAGTGGGAGACCAGTTACCAGGGAGGACACTAAGGGGCAGTGTGATTGGGGACAGGAGACAATTGGTTGTGTTTGTGTGTGAAATCAGGGTAATATTTTTCACTGAAGGGAAATAGAGCGGGAGACCAGTTACCTGGGAGGACACTAAGGGGCAGTGTGATTGGGGACAAGAGACAATTGGTTGTGTTTCTGTGTGAAATCAGGGTAATATTTTTCACTGAAGGGAAATAGAGCGGGAGACCAGTTACCAGGGAGGACACTAAGGGGCAGTGTGATTGGGGACAAGAGACAATTGGTTGTGTTTCTGTGTGAAATCAGGGTAATATTTTTCACTGAAGGGTAGTAGAGTGGGAGACCAGTTACCAGGGAGGACACTAAGGGGCAGTGTGATTGGGGACAAGAGACAATTGGTTGTGTTTCTGTGTGAAATCAGGGTAATATTTTTCACTGAAGGGTAGTAGAGTGGGAGACCAGTTACCAGGGAGGACACTAAGGGGCAGTGTGATTGGGGACAAGAGACAATTGGTTGTGTTTCTGTGTGAAATCAGGGTAATATTTTTCACTGAAGGGTAGTAGAGTGGGAGACCAGTTACCAGGGAGGACACTAAGGGGCAGTGTGATTGGGGACAAGAGACAATTGGTTGTGTTTCTGTGGATAAGCTGAAGAGAGGAAGGTGAGTTCACCTCGAACAGGGACAGACTGGTTTGGACCAAAGTAGCCTTGTGTTCCCCTAAACATCCTCCTGTTGTGTTTCAGAAAATGCGATCAGCTTTCAGTAATTTTACATTTATATTATTTTTCGATAACAGTCTCATCAGATAACCGATCAGAATCAGAACTAGAACTACCGCCCACTTCACTCAGTATTACGTTAGGGAAGACAGACTTCATTTCAACAGTTACTATTATTAAACTCCATCGTTTCATTTGGATACGAGTTGCTGATAATGTAGTTTTGAAAATTATAAATATGTTTGTGATAATAATTAAATTGGGATTCAAATCCCCCTGAATGAAATGACGGTTCTTTCAGTACAACAAGATTCTCTGTGCCTAGTTTGTCTGTTTTACTGCCAGAGGTAATCGGCACAGTCAATTTCAAATCACCCAGAACATGGCCTATTGCTCATGTTCCTCCTCAGTTAATGTTTGATTGTGAAACTCTGAACATCTTCTCAGATTAGAGCGAACACTATCGGATGTTCATGAGGTGATGTACAATGGTAATGCTTAACCTTTTCCCAATTCTGCACCACTGACCACAGTTTGTGCTGAATAGCTGCCCAGGGGCAGAGATAACATCCACATCAGGCACAAAGGCATTCGTTTCACACGGTATAATGATCTGGCCAGGTGTGTGTGGGGTTTCACAGTGTATCAGGATCCTGCCAGGTGTGTGTGGGGTTTCACAGTGTATCAGGATCCTGCCAGGTGTGTGTGGGGTTTCACAGTGTATCAGGATCCTGCCAGGTGTGTGTGGGGTTTCACAGTGTATCAGGATCCTGCCAGGTGTGTATGGGGTTTCACAGTGTATCAGGATCCTGCCAGGTGTGTATGGGGTTTCACAGTGTATCGGGATCCTGCCAGGTGTGTATGGGGTTTCACCGTGTATCAGGATCCTGCCAGGTGTGTATGGGGTTTCACAGTGTATCAGGATCCTGCCTGGTGTGTATGGGGTTTCGCAGTGTATCAGGATCCTGCCAGGTGTGTATGGGGTTTCGCAGTGTATCAGGATCCTGCCAGGTGTGTATGGGGTTTCGCAGTGTATCAGGATCCTGCCAGGTGTGTATGGGGTTTCGCAGTGTATCAGGATCCTGCCAGGTGTGTATGGGGTTTCGCAGTGTATCGGGATTCTGCCAGGTGTGTATGGGGTTTCGCAGTGTATCGGGATCCTGCCAGGTGTGTATGGGGTTTCGCAGTGTATCGGGATCCTGCCAGGTGTGTATGGGGTTTCGCAGTGTATCAGGATCCTGCCAGGTGTGTATGGGGTTTCGCAGTGTATCGGGATTCTGCCAGGTGTGTATGGGGTTTCGCAGTGTATCGGGATCCTGCCAGGTGTGTATGGGGTTTCGCAGTGTATCGGGATCCTGCCAGGTGTGTATGGGGTTTCGCAGTGTATCAGGATCCTGCCAGGTGTGTATGGGGTTTCGCAGTGTATCAGGATCCTGCCAGGTGTGTATGGGGTTTCGCAGTGTATCAGGATCCTGCCAGGTGTGTATGGGGTTTCACAGTGTATCAGGATCCTGCCAGGTGTGTATGGGGTTTCACAGTGTATCAGGATCCTGCCAGGTGTGTATGGGGTTTCACAGTGTATCAGGATCCTGCCAGGTGTGTATGGGGTTTCACAGTGTATCAGGATCCTGCCAGGTGTGTATGGGGTTTCACAGTGTATCAGGATCCTGCCAGGTGTGTATGGGGTTTCACAGTGTATCAGGATCCTGCCAGGTGTGTATGGGGTTTCACAGTGTATCAGGATCCTGCCAGGTGTGTATGGGGTTTCACAGTGTATCGGGATCCTGCCAGGTGTGTATGGGGTTTCAGTGTATCGGGATCCTGCCAGGTGTGTATGGGGTTTCACCGTGTATCAGGATCCTGCCAGGTGTGTATGGGGTTTCACAGTGTATCAGGATCCTGCCAGGTGTGTGTGGGGTTTCACAGTGTATCAGGATCCTGCCAGGTGTGTATGGGGTTTCACAGTGTATCAGGATCCTGCCAGGTGTGTATGGGGTTTCACAGTGTATCAGGAACCTGCCAGGTGTGTATGGGGTTTCACAGTGTATCAGGATCCTGCCAGGTGTGTATGGGGTTTCACAGTGTATCAGGATCCTGCCAGGTGTGTATGGGGTTACACAGTGTATCGGGATCCTGCCAGGTGTGTATGGGGTTTCACAGTGTATCGGGATCCTGCCAGGTGTGTATGGGGTTTCACAGTGTATCGGGATCCTGCCAGGTGTGTATGGGGTTTCACAGTGTATCAGGATCCTGCCAGGTGTGTATGGGGTTTCACAGTGTATCAGGATCCTGCCAGGTGTGTATGGGGTTTCACAGTGTATCAGGATCCTGCCAGGTGTGTATGGGGTTTCGCAGTGTATCAGGATCCTGCCAGGTGTGTATGGGGTTTCGCAGTGTATCAGGATCCTGCCAGGTGTGTATGGGGTTTCGCAGTGTATCAGGATCCTGCCAGGTGTGTATGGGGTTTCGCAGTGTATCAGGATCCTGCCAGGTGTGTATGGGGTTTCAGTGTATCAGGATCCTGCCAGGTGTGTATGGGGTTTCACAGTGTATCAGGATCCTGCCCGGTGTGTATGGGGTTTCACAGTGCATCAGGATCCTGCCAGGTGTGTGTGGGGTTTCACAGTGTATCAGGATCCTGCCAGGTGTGTATGGGGTTTCACAGTGTATCAGGATCCTGCCAGGCGTGTATGGGGTTTCACAGTGTATCAGGATCCTGCCAGGTGTGTATGGGGTTTCACAGTGTATCAGGATCCTGCCAGGTGTGTATGGGGTTTCACCGTGTATCAGGATCCTGCCAGGTGTGTGTGGGGTTTCACCGTGTATCAGGATCCTGCCAGGTGTGTGTGGGGTTTCACAGTGTATCAGGATCCTGCCAGGTGTGTATGGGGTTTCACAGTGTATCAGGATCCTGCCCGGTGTGTATGGGGTTTCACAGTGCATCAGGATCCTGCCAGGTGTGTATGGGGTTTCACAGTGTATCAGGATCCTGCCAAGTGTGTATGGGGATTCACAGTGTATCAGGGTCCTGCCAGGTGTGTATGGGGTTTCACAGTGTATCAGGATCCTGCCAGGTGTGTATGGGGTTTCACAGTGTATCGGGATCCTGCCAGGTGTTTATGGGGTTTCACAGTGTATCAGGATCCTGCCAGGTGTGTATGGGGTTTCACAGTGTATCAGGATCCTGCCAGGTGTTTATGGGGTTTCACAGTGAATCAGGATCCTGCCAGGTGTGCATGGGGTTTCACCGTGTATCAGGATCCTGCCAGGTGTTTATGGGGTTTCACAGTGAATCAGGATCCTGCCAGGAGTGTATGGGGTTTCACAGTGTATCAGGATCCTGCCAGGTGTAGGCAATGTGCAGTTGGATTGACTGGAGCATACAAGACCAGCAAATTTACCAATAATTCAAAAATCGGCTTTATTTGTAAATTGAATCTATGCAGAACTTGTGGATTAATCACGAATCCAAATAATGTTCAATCCTATTCCCTGAGCCTTGGACCTTCTCATTCACAGATTCTGACAACATTTAAACAAATCAGCTCCAGTCAAATATTTGGATTCTATCGTGAGATAAACGGTTTGAAACCTCCATTTCATCACTTACCTCTCAGGTGACTGGGTACTTCGGATAAACCTCGTGCGATGTTCATGTAATCAAATGGTTCAGAACCTGTTTAAATCAATTAGTGTTCATGAAATCAGATCTGTGTAATATTATAGTGAAATCCTGTTTGAATGTGAAATTGAATTCAGCGTGTGATTTTACCGTACCAAGTTCCTGTATTTCTTTCAGTATTTTGTTCAGCTTTGGTACCCCATGGCGCATTTTCACAAAGGATTCCCACATCACCCTTCGGGCCCGAGAGCCTTTCTCCATCACCAGAGTTAGGAGAAGTTTGGAACTGTCCGCCCGGTTTCCCTTCTCCGCGAGCTCAGTGACTTTCTGTAAAGAATAATAATGAATGAATTGAGGAGCTGAGTGAAATATAAACACCGAGAATGGGAAGGAAAGGATCTGCTCAGTGATGGGATCTCCCAGTTGTTGAGCACAGGAAGCAGTCACTGTGCCGGGTTCTGATCCATTCTGAACATGGGCTGAATATTCTGTAAACATCTTGATTCAGTCGTTAATGGCAAAGAAATTTGGTGAATTATAGTTCTCGGAGAGTGAGGAATCACTGAGAATCTGCAGCAGTTTTAATGTGATTATTTGTCTCTGTCCTTCAGTGTCCAACATGACATCAGATTACTGACTGACAGATAGAATTTCTCTCAGTTTTTCCTGCTGCTGCACTTTGCGATTTCCCGAGAAATAAAAAAGCGAGTCAGAACTGTAGTGGCACGGAAGGAACGAATCTGAAGTGAGAAACAGCTAGAAAACTGCCTGAGAAATTACACTGACTAATCGAAACAATCACTGTTGGTGTAGGGCTGGAGAATCGACCAATAAAAGTCATGAAAAATCTAATCGCTTTCCCCCCCGGTAATTGAAATGTCCGACACCCGTTATTTTACACATCCGCTGCCGGTATGAAACCTCGGTAACCGGGAACAGATATCCAGCAATGGGGTTGGTGTAGTCAGGACTTTCATCATCAAAGATTACATTTATATAACACCTTTAATGCAGAAAAGAAAGCGTCGAAAGGCACTTCAGAGGTGCAATCAGACAATGGACACAGAGATGATGAGACGTCGAGAACGATAGCCTGTTGGTTATGTTACTGGACAAGTAATCCTGAGATAACGGTCCAAATATCATCGTGGACGTTTCATGAATTTGAATTCAAATTTGAAACATTTCAAAACAAAAAGCTGATTAGTAAAGATTGTTGTAAAACCCAATGCCCTTTATACCTGGTCTATACGTGACTCCAGTCCTTCACCAATGTGATGGCCTCTGAAATGGCCGAGAAAGCCTCTCGAAAGAAGGATACAGAAGAATAAAACTGGGCGGACCGCTCAGCTTCGGCATTGGATTCGGACACCACAAAGGAACACCCAGCCCAGTCAACCCTGCAAAGCCCTCCTCATTAACTCCTGGGGACTGGTGCCAAAGTAGGGAGAAGTGGACCACACATTAGTCAAGCAACTGTGTGACGTAGTGATACATTTAAAATCATAGTTATTAGGCAAAGTCCCAGGTACCTCCATCAGCAGTCATCGGACAGGACAGACCCACCAGTGGTGGGGCGCAGTGATGTACCCTCAGATGCAAGTGTCCTTCGTGCCATTAACATTGACTCCAGAGCCAAGGAAATCTCATGCCTTCAGGTCAAACATGGGCAAGGAAACCTCCTGCTGATTACCACCTACCGCCCTCCCTCAGCCGATGAATCAGTGCTCCTCCATTTTGAGCACAACTTGGAGGAAGCACTAAAGGTGACAAAAGTTCCAGAATGTACAGTAGGTGTGAGATTTAGTGCAGAGTTCCCCCGCATTTCAGTATCAAGAAACAAATGAACGAACTGGGCACAGCAAATGCTAAAGGTCCTGATATACCTATCAATTCATCCAATGAAAAGCGACGAGTTAAGAAAGTAACTATAGGTTTTTATTGGCTAAATAACAGAGCCCACCCTCGTGGGTGATCGGATCCAACAAGGAGGAATACCAGCCAGTCGACCACCTTTATACCTGGGCTGGTAGGTGGAGCCATGGGCGGAGTCGGCAGTGGTCAGCCCAGGTATAACAGTGTGACAAGAGGCGACCTCGTACAATGATAACAATGTGAACAGTGATAACTATAGGGAAACGATCTAACAGTGATAACTATAGTGTAACGATAGTGAACGATAAAAGTGGTTTACCACATTCACCCCTTGTTTAGATTGGAGTCCGGCGGGGTGAAGTGTACTACCAGTTCTGGTATGTCAGTCTGTCCGGAGGCCTCGTAAGCCTTTCTGATCGTCGCAGCGGCGGTGTTGCGGTATCCGGTGTTAATGCTGGCGTCTGCGAGGTAGGCGAAGGCTCTTGGGGTTCCGGCGTGCCGTCTACCTGGGCTAGAATTGGGGGGGTGGTGGGGGGGTAAAGGTGGTGTCTCCGGAGTGCCCGAGGGTGTGAGGTCTCGTAAGGAGACTGTATCCTCCCGCCCGTCTGGGTATGCCACGTAGGCGTACTGGGGGTTGGCGTGCAGGAGGTTCACCCTCTCGACCAGGGGGTCCGTTTTATGGGCCCTCACGTGCTTTCGCAGCAAGACAGGCCCCGGAGAGGTCAGCCAGGTTGGTAGCGTGGTTCCTGTAGTCGACTTCCTGGGGAAAACAAACATTCGTTCATGGGGGGTGGCGTTAATGGCAGTGCAAAGTAGTGACCGGGTGGAATGCAGCGCCGCCGGGAGGACCTCCTGCCAGCGAGAGGTTGGGAGGCCCTTAGACTTTAAGGCTAAGAGGACGGCCTTCCATACCGTCGCGTTCTCTCTTTCCACCTGGCCGTTCCCTCGGGGATTGTAGCTGGTGGTCCTGCTTGCAGCAATACCTCTCGCTAGTAGGAACTGGCGGAGTTCCTCGCTCATGAAGGAGGAGCCCCGGTCACTATGTATATAGTTTGGGAACCCGAACAAGGCGAAGAGGTCGTTCAGGCATTTAATGACCGTGGTACTGGTCATGTCTGGGCAGGGGAAGGCAAAGGGGAAACGGGAGTACTCATCAACAATGTTGAGGAAGTACACATTACGGTCAGAGGACGGGAGGGGCCCCTTAAAATCGATGCTCAAGCGCTCGAAGGGGCGGGTGGCCTTGATCAGGCTTGCTCTGTCCGGCCTAAAGAAGTGCGGTTTGCACTCGGCACAGGTCTGGCAGTTCCTGGTCATGGTCCTGACCTCCTCGATGGAGTAGGGCAGGTTGCGGGCCTTAATGAAGTGGTAAAGTCTGGTGACCCCAGGGTGGCAGAGGTCGTTGTGGAGGGTCTGAAGTCTATCAATCAGTTTGCGCGTTGGCGCATGTAATTCGCGATAGAGCGTCAGGGGGTTCGTTCAGCTTACCAGGCCGGTACAAGATATCATAATCGTAGGTGGATAGCTCGATTCTCCACCTCAAGATCTTGTCGTTCTTGATTTTACCCCTCAGCTTGTTATTAAACATAAAAGCGACCAAACGCTGGTCGGTGAGGAGGGTAAATCGCTTGCCTGCGAGGTAATGCCTCCAGCGGCGTACCGCCTCCACAATCGCCTGGGCCTCCTTCTCGACCGAAGAGTGTCGGATCTCAGGGCCCTGTAGGGTCCTTGAGAAGGCGGCCACCGGTCTCCCCTCCTTGTTGAGGGTAGCGGCTAGGGCGAAGTCGGATGCATCGCTCTCCACTTGGAAGGGGATGGACTCATCCACCGCGTGCGTAGTGGCCTTAGCAATGTCTCCCTTGATGAGGGAGAAGGCCGCGCACGCTTCTTCCGTAAGGGGGAAGGAGGTGGACTTCATGAGGAGTCTGGCTTTGTCCGCATAATTCGGCACCCATTGGGCATAGTAGGCGAAGAGCCCCAGGGTTCTCTTCAGCGCCTTTGGACAGTGGGGGAGGGGTAGCTCCATGAGGGGGCGCATTCTTTCGGGATCAGGGCCGATGACTCCGTTCTCTACTACGCAGCCGAGGATGGCAAGGCGCGAGGTGTTAAAAACACATTTCTCCTTATTGTAGGTGAGGTTCAGCCATTGGGCCGTACGGAGGAATCTTTCCAGATTAACGTCATGGTCTTGCCGGTCGCGGCCGCAGATGGTGACGTTATCTAGATAGGGGAACGTGGCTTGCAGCCTGTTCTGGTCAACCATCCGGTCCATCTCCCTTTGGAAGACCGAAACCCCGTTGGTGACGCCGAAGGGGACCCTAAGGAAGTGGTAGAGGCAGCCATTCGCCTCGAAGGCGGTATACTGGCGGTCCTCGGGGTGGAAAGGGAGTTGGTGGTAGGCCGACTTGAGGTCGATGGTAGAGAATACCCGGTATTGTGCAATCTGATTGACCATATCAGATATGCAGGGAAGGGGGTATGCGTCCAGCTGGGTGTACCGGTTTATGGTTTGGCTGTAGTCGATGACCAAGCGGTTTTTATTGCCGGTCTTAACGACTAAGACCTGGGCACGCCAGGGGCTGGTGCTCCCCTCGATGATGCCCTCCTTCAGGAGTCGCTGCACCTCAGAGCTAATAAAAGCTCTGTCCCCGGCGCTGTACCGCCTGCTCTTGGTAGCGACGGGTTTGCAGTCGGGGGTGAGGTTAGCGAACAGGGAAGGTGGCGGGACCTTGAGGGTGGATAGGCCGCAGGTGTTACGCGGTGGGCGATTTAAAGGCTGCTGGTTGTCGACTGTTAGCGGGGGGAGGGGTCCACCGTATGCTAGAGTGACACTTTGGAGGTGGGATTGAAAGTCCAGCCCTAGTAGGACGGCAGCGCATAGCTGGGGCAGGACGAGGAGTTTAAAGTTTTTATACTCCGTGCCCTTAACCGACAGGGTCACAACACAGTAGCCGCTGATGTCCGTGGCGTGGGACCTCGATGCCATCGAGATCCGGTTGCGCGTTGGCTGGACAGTGAGGGAGTAGTGGCTCACCGTGTCTGGATGGATGGATGAAGCTCTCCGTGCTTCCGCTGTCGAACAGGCAGGTCGTGGCGTGGCCGTCTACTTTGATGTCCATCATTGATTTGGACAGATGATGCGGGCGAGCTTGGTCTAGTGTGACGGAGGCTAGTGTGTGGCCGAGCGAGTCACTGTAGTCTGTGGGTGAAGCGGTCGTCAGGTCTGGAGGTAAGGTGGCGGTCGAGTGTGGTGGGTAAAATGGCGGCGCCCACGAGGTTGGGCAAAATGGCGAAGATGGCTGCCCCCACAACCCACATGAGGCACTGCTGGTGTCGGTTGCCTGGATCAAAGATGGCCACCCCCACTGCTCACACGAGATAATGCTGGCATCTGTGGCCTTGATAAAAGATGGCCGCCCCCACAACTCGCATGAGGCACTGCTGGCCTCTGCTGCTCTCCCTCTGCAGGCCTTAGCGAAATGGCCTTTTTTCTGGCAGCTGGAACACGTCGTGTTTCTGGCTGGGCAGCGTGACCTCGGGTGTTTCGCCTGCCCACAGAAGAAGCAGCCGGCGGCCCGATCGCGGGGGTCTGAAGTCGCAGCCGGTACCGGGGGTGGCGGTCCCGGTCGGGTCCGGGACGCCGACGCTGAGGTAGGTCCCGGGGGCGGCGCTGCAGGGGGTATTGCGGTCGGGGTCGGGCCCGAGTCCCAGAGTCGCGAACAGTACCTGGAATACACCGAGGTCCCGCTGGGTCACTTCTCGGGAGTAGGCCAGGGCTGCAGCTGTGTTCAGGTCGAGGTCCTTTGATTCCAGCAGTCTCTGCCATGAGTAGTCGGACCGAAGGCCTTTCACGAAGGCATCGCGGATGTTATCTTCAGTGTTTTCTGCAGCCGATACTGCTTTAAAGTCACAGTCCCTGCCGAGTGTTCGTAGCGCCCATAAAAATTCAGCTGCAGACTCTCCTGGCTGTTGCGGGCGGGATCTTAGGAGGTGTCTGGCATACATGGAATTTACCGGGCTCCGGTACTGTTGTTTCTGTAGGTTGATAGCGGCCTCGTATGTAGTAATGTCCTGGATGAGTGCGTATACTTTAGGGCTCGCTTGGGCGGTCAGAACTCTTAGTTTGGATCTCTGAGGGACGCCGGATTCTTCCAGGTAGGATTCGAAGCAGCACAGCCAGTGTTCGAAGTCGAGGGCTGAGTTTGCTGCCTGTGGGTTTAGATCCAGGTACGGTGGTCTGAGGGCTCGCAGCCAAGCCGGCTGCTGTGGCTGTTGTAGCTCAGCGTGTGGCTGTTGTAGCTGGGCGTCTGACTGGTCTGGCACGTTAGACATTTTAAAATTTAGCCAATAAAATTGATATACCTATCAATTCATCCAATGAAAAGCGACGAGTTAAGAAAGTAACTATAGGTTTTTATTGGCTAAATAACAGAGCCCACCCTCGTGGGTGATCGGATCCAACAAGGAGGAATACCAGCCAGTCGACCACCTTTATACCTGGGCAGGTAGGTGGAGCCATGGGCGGAGTCGGCAGTGGTCAGCCCAGGTATAACAGTGTGACAAGAGGCGACCTCGTACAGTGATACAACAATGTGAACAGTGATAACTATAGTGTAACGATAGTGAACGATAAAAGTGGTTTACCACAGGTCCCGTCAATATTCTGGCTGTGGTGCTGAAGATCTGTGCTCTGGAACTAACCGCACATCTAGTGAAGTTGTTCCAGATATCCAGAATTGTCCAGGTATGTCCTGTCCACAAAGAGCAGGACAAATCCAACCCGATCAATTACTGCCCTATCAGCCTGTTTGCAATCATCAAAGTGTTGGAAGGAGTTATAAACACTGCGATCAAGCAGCACTTCGTCACAAATAAGCTGCTCACCGCGGCTCAATTTGAGTTCCACCAGGACCAATCGACTCCAAACAAAGGACCAAAGAACTGAATTCCAGCTGTGAGGTGACAGTGACTGTGCTTGGCATCAAGGCAGTGTTCGACATGTGTGGCACCATGGGGTGTGGTTATTGGAGGAGAATCGTCTCAGCACCAGGACATCACTGCAGGAGATCCTCGGGGCAGTGTTCGACGTGTGTGGCACCATGGAGTGTGGTTATTGGAGAATCATCTCAGCACCAGGACATCACTGCAGGAGATCCTCGGGACAGTGTTCGACGTGTGTGACACCATGGAGTGTGGTTATTGGAGAATCGTCTCAGCACCAGGACATCACTGCAGGAGATCCTCGGGACAGTGTTCGACGTGTGTGACACCATGGAGTGTGGTTATTGGAGAATCGTCTCAGCACCAGGACATCACTGCAGGAGATCCTCGGGGCAGTGTTCGTCGTGTGTGGCACCATGGAGTGTGGTTATTGGAGGAGAATCGTCTCAGCACCAGGACATCACTGCAGGAGATCCTCGGGACAGTGTTCGACGTGTGTGACACCATGGAGTGTGGTTATTGGAGGAGAATCGTCTCAGCACCAGGACATCACTGCAGGAGATCCTCGGGGCAGTGTTCGACGTGTGTGGCACCATGGAGTGTGGTTATTGGAGAATCGTCTCAGCACCAGGACATCGCTGCAGGAGATCCTCGGGACAGTGTTCGACGTGTGTGACACCATGGAGTGTGGTTATTGGAGAATCGTCTCAGCACCAGGACATCACTGCAGGAGATCCTCGGGACAGTGTTCCACATGTGTGGCACCATGGAGTGTGGTTATTGGAGAATCATCTCAGCACCAGGACATCACTGCAGGAGATCCTCGGGGCAGTGTTCGTCGTGTGTGACACCATGGAGTGTGGTTATTGGAGGAGAATCGTCTCAGCACCAGGACATCACTGCAGGAGATCCTCGGGACAGTGTTCGACGTGTGTGGCACCATGGAGTGTGGTTATTGGAGAATCGTCTCAGCACCAGGACATCACTGCAGGAGATCCTCGGGACAGTGTTCGACGTGTGTGGCACCATGGAGTGTGGTTATTGGAGAATCGTCTCAGCACCAGGACATCACTGCAGGAGATCCTCGGGACAGTGTTCGACGTGTGTGACACCATGGAGTGTGGTTATTGGAGAATCGTCTCAGCACCAGGACATCACTGCAGGAGATCCTCGGGACAGTGTTCGACATGTGTGACACCATGGAGTGTGGTTATTGGAGAATCGTCTCAGCACCAGGACATCACTGCAGGAGATCCTCGGGACAGTGTTCGACGTGTGTGACACCATGGAGTGTGGTTATTGGAGGAGAATCGTCTCAGCACCAGGACATCACTGCAGGAGATCCTCGGGGCAGTGTTCGACGTGAGTGGCACCATGGAGTGTGGTTATTGGAGGCGACTCGTCTCAGCACCAGGACATCACTGCAGGAGATCCTCGGGACAGTGTTCGACGTGTGTGACACCATGGAGTGTGGTTATTGGAGGAGAATCGTCTCAGCACCAGGACATCACTGCAGGAGATCCTCGGGACAGTGTTCGACGTGTGTGACACCATGGAGTGTGGTTATTGGAGAATCATCTCAGCACCAGGACATCACTGCAGGAGATCCTCGGGACAGTGTTCGACGTGTGTGGCACCATGGAGTGTGGTTATTGGAGAATCGTCTCAGCACCAGGACATCACTGCAGGAGATCCTCGGGACAGTGTTCGGCGTGTGTGGCACCATGGAGTGTGGTTATTGGAGAATCATCTCAGCACCAGGACATCACTGCAGGAGATTCTCGGGACAGTGTTTGTCGTGTGTGACACCATGGAGTGTGGTTGTTGGAGGAGAATCGGCTCAGCACCAGGACATCACTGCAGGAGTTCCTCGGGACAGTGTTCGATGTGTGTGGCACCATGGAGTGTGGTTATTGGAGAATCGTCTCAGCACCAGGAGATCACTGCAGGAGATCCTCGGGGCAGTGTTCGACATGTGTGGCACCATGGAGTGTGGTTATTGGAGGAGAATCGTCTCAGCACCAGGACATCACTGCAGGAGTTCCTCGGGACAGTGTTCGACATGTGTGGCACCATGGAGTGTGGTTATTGGAGAATCGTCTCAGCACCAGGACATCACTGCAGGAGATCCTCGGGACAGTGTTCGACGTGTGTGGCACCATGGAGTGTGGTTATTGGAGAATCGTCTCAGCACCAGGACATCACTGCAGGAGTTCCTCGGGACAGTGTTCGACGTGTGTGGCACCATGGAGTGTGGTTATTGGAGAATCGTCTCAGCACCAGGACATCACTGCAGGAGATCCTCGGGACAGTGTTCGACGTGTGTGGCACCATGGAGTGTGGTTATTGGAGAATCGTCTCAGCACCAGGACATCACTGCAGGAGTTCCTCGGGGCAGTGTTCGTCGTGTGTGACGCCATGGAGTGTGGTTATTGGAGAATCGTCTCAGCACCAGGACATCACTGCAGGAGATCCTCGGGACAGTGTTCGACGTGTGTGGCACCATGGAGTGTGGTTATTGGAGGAGAATCATCTCAGCACCAGGACATCACTGCAGGAGATCCTCGGGACAGTGTTCGACGTGTGTGGCACCATGGAGTGTGGTTATTGGAGGAGAATCATCTCAGCACCAGGACATCACTGCAGGAGATCCTCGGGGCAGTGTTCGTCGTGTGTGACACCATGGAGTGTGGTTATTGGAGAATCGTCTCAGCACCAGGACATCACTGCAGGAGATCCTCGGGACAGTGTTCCACATGTGTGGCACCATGGAGTGTGGTTATTGGAGAATCGTCTCAGCACCAGGACATCACTGCAGGAGATCCTCGGGACAGTGTTCGATGTGTGTGGCACCATGGAGTGTGGTTATTGGAGGAGAATCATCTCAGCACCAGGACATCACTGCAGGAGATCCTCGGGACAGTGTTCGACGTGTGTGGCACCATGGAGTGTGGTTATTGGAGGAGAATCATCTCAGCACCAGGACATCACTGCAGGAGATCCTCGGGGCAGTGTTCGTCGTGTGTGACACCATGGAGTGTGGTTATTGGAGAATCGTCTCAGCACCAGGACATCACTGCAGGAGTTCCTCGGGGCAGAGTCTTCGGACTAACCACTTCAGCTGCTTTGCCAATGACCTTCCCTCCATCATAAAGCCAGGAGTGGGGATGTTCTCTGATGATTGCAGTGTTCAGCTCCATTTTCAATTAGTCAGATAATGAAGCAGCCCGTGCTCGAATGCAGCAAGTCCTGGACAAAATCTAGACTTGGGCAGACAAGTGGCAAGTAACATTCGCACCCCACAAGTGTCAGGCAATGCCCATCTCTCACAGGAGTGTCCAACCATGTCCGTTTGTCATTCACTGGCATTGCCATCGTCAAATCCCTACCATTGACTAGCCACAAAAAACTCATGGCTGCTAGAGCAGGTAAGAGGCTGTGTATTCTGTGGTGAGTGGCTCAACTCCTGGCCACCTAGGAGCCTCTCCTGCACCTATAGGTACAACTGCGGTGTGATGGAAAACTCTCCACTTGCCTGGATAGGTGCAGCTGCAACAACACTCGAAGCTCCCCGCAATCCAGGACAGAGAAATACATATCATCAGTCCACCCACCCACCACCTTAAACATCCAATCCCTCCACCAACGGTGCACCATCACTGCAGTGTGTGCTATTTACAGAAAGAACTGCAGCAGTTCACCAAGGCTTCTTTGACAGCACCTCTCAAACCCGCGCCCTCTGCCACCTAGAAGGACAAGAGCATCATCCGCATGGAAACACCACCACCTCCAAGTTCCACTTCAAGTAACATACGATCCTGACTTCAACATGTATCGCCGTTCCTTCATCGTCAGTGTAAATTAGAGCCAAAACACCCAGCGCCCTCTACAGATGGAACAGGAGAAGCGACTGTATGTTTCTGTAGTGTCCGTGTGTTGATAGAGACACTGAAGACAGGAGTTGGTTCATAGGTGTTTACTAAGCAAAGTCTGGAGGGGTACTAACGGATATAACACAATATACAGGCTTATATAGCCCGAGTGGCCATTACCGGCATTACAGCACATATGGGGCTCTTAAAGGCACATACACTACAGTTTCCTTAACCAATCAGCTTGAAAAATCCTTATGCAAAGTCTGAACCAGGAAGTCTTAGTTAGAATATAGAATGCAATGTCAAATCACATGCAGGAAGTGAAATGAAGAGAGGGAAAGAAAGATTGGATTCAGAATGGTTCTCACTGAAACATACAGCGTTCTTACAGGGCTTGACAGGGTAGATGCAGGGAGGATGTTTCCCCTGGCTGGGGAGTCTGTAACCAGGGGTCACAGTCTCAGAAAAAGGGGTCGGCCATTTAGGGCTGAGATAAGGAGAAATTTCTTCACTCACAGGGTGGTGAATCTTTGGAATTCTCTGCCCCAGAGGGCTGTGGAGACTCAGTCATTGGGTATATTCAGGACAGAGATCGACAGAGATCAACAATCCTGTTGTGCGAGGCCCCTTGGGGAGGAGCGATCATAATATGATCGAAATCTTCATTAAGATTGAGAGTGAAGTAGTTGACTCAGAGGCTAAGGTCCTGAATTTTAATAAAGGAAACTACGATGGTATGAGGCGTCAGTTGGCGAGGATGGATTGGGGAACGTTACTTAAAGGGTTGATGGTGGATAGGCAATAGCAAACATTTAAAGATCGCATGGATGAACTACAGAATTTGTTCATCCCTTTTTGGCATAAAAATAAAACAAAAAAGGTGACTCAACCGTGGCTAACAAGGGAAATTAGGGATAGCATAAGATCCAAGGAGAGGACATATAAATTGGCCAGAAAGAGCTGCAAACCTGAGGATTGGGAGCAGTTTAGGATTCAGCAAAGGAGGACAAAGGGATTAATTAAGAGGGGGAAGACAGAATATGAAAGTAAGCTTGCAGGGAACATAAAAACTGACTGTAAAAGCTTCTATAGATATGTGAAGAGAAAACGATTGGTGAAGTCAAGTGTAGGTCCCTTGCAGTCAGAATCAGGGGAATTTATAATGGGGAACAAAGACATGGCAGACCAATTAAATACATACTTTGGTTCTGTCTTCACAAAGGAGGACACAAATAAACTCCCAGATATGTCGGGGAACATAGGGTCTAATGAGAGGGAGGAATTGAATTAAATCAGTATTTGTAGGGAAATGGTGTTAGGGAAATTGATGGGATTGAAGGCCGATAAATCTACATCCTAGGGTACTTAAGGAAGTGGCCCTAGAAATAGTAGATGCATTGCTGGTCATCTTCCAAAATTCAATAGACTCTGGAACAGTTCCCATGGATTGGAGGGTAGCTAATGTAACCCCACTATTCAAAAAAGGTGGTAGAGAGAAAATGGGGACTTACAGACCGGTAAGCCTGACATCGGTAGTGGGGAAAATGCTAGAGTCCATTATAAAAGATGTAATAGCAGAGCACTTAGAAAACAGTGACGGGATCGGATAAAGTCAACATGGATTTACAAACGGTAAATCATGCTTGACTAATCTACTGGAATTTTTTGAGGATGTAACTGGCAGAATAGATAAGGGAGAACCAGTGGACACAGTATATTTGGACTTTCAGAAGGTTTTCGATAAGGTCCTGCATAAGAGATTAGCGTGCAAAGTTAAGGCACTTGGGATTGGGGGTAAGGTACTGACTTGTATAGAGAACTGGTTGGCAGACAGGAACAAAGTGTTGGAATAAACGCGCCTTTTTCCGAGTGGCAGGCAGTGACTAGTGGGGTACCACAGGGATCGGTGCTAGGATCTCAGCTATTCACAATATATGTTAATGATCTGGACGAGGGAACTAGATGTAATATCTCCAAGTTTGCAGATAACACAAAGCTGGGTGGGCGTGTGTGCTGTGAGGAAGATGCAGATTATCTGAACGGCAATAGATTGAGAAAAGGGGAAGTGCAACATGATCTGGGTGTCCTTGTGCACCAGTCACGGAAAGTAAGCATGCAGGTGAGTCATAGAGTCATAGAGTTTTACAGCACAGAAAGAGGCCCTTCGGCCCATCGTGTCTGCGCCGTCCATCAATCCCTGTCCAGTCTAATCCCATTTTCCAGCATTTGGTCCATAGCCTTGTATGCAATGGCATTTCAAGTGCTCATCCAAATGCTTCTTGAATGTTGTGAGGGTTCCTGCCTCTACCACCCTTTCAGGCAGTGAGTTCCAGATTACAACCACCCTCTGGGTGAAAAAGTTCCTCCTCAAATCCCCTCTAAATCTCCTGCTCCTTACCCTGAATCTATGCCCCCTTGTTATTGACCCCCCTACTAAGGGGAAAAGTTCCTCTTTATCTACCCTATCTATGCCCCTCATCATTTTGTACACCTCAATCAGGTCCCCCCTCAGCCTTCTTTGCTCCAAGGAAAACAACCCCAGCCTGTTTAGTCTTTCTTCATAGCTGAGGCGCTCCATCCCAGGTAACATCCTGGTGAATCTTCTCTGCACCCTCTCCAAAGCAATCACATCCTTCCTATAGTGAGGCGACCAGAACTGCACACAGTACTCCAGCTGTGGCCTCACCAGCGTTTTGTACAGCTCCATCATAACCTCCCTGCTCTTATATTCTATGCCTCGGCTAATGAAGGCAAGTATCCCATATGCCTTTTTAACCACCTTGTCTACCTGTTCCGCTGCCTTCAGGGATCTATGTACATGTACACCAAGGTCCCTCTGAACTTCCTAGGGTCCTACCACTCATTTTGTATTCTCTTGCCTTATTTGTCCGTCCAAAATGCATCACCTCGCACTTTTCAGGGTTAAATTCCATTTGCCACTTTTCCGCCCATCTGACCAACCCGTTTATATCGTCCTGTAGCCTGAGGCTTTCTTCCTCGCAATTTACCACCCCACCAATTTTCGTGTCATCTGCGAACTTACTGATCATACCTTTTACATTCTCATCCAAATCATTTATGTAGATCACAAACAGCAAGGGACCCAGCACCGATCCCGGAGGTACCCCACTGGACACAGGTTTCCAGTCACAAAAGCAACCTTCGACCATCACCCTCTGCCTCCTGCCACTCAGCCAGTTTAGGCTCCAACGCGCCAAGGCACCCTGGATCCCATGGGCTCTTACCTTCTTGACCAGTCTCCTATGCGGGACTTTGTCAAAAGCTTTACTGAAGTCCATGTAAACCACATCCACAGCATTTCCCTCATCCACACACCTAGTCACCCCCTCGAAAAATTCAATCAGATTTGTCAGACATGGTTTACCCTTGACAAAGCCATGCTGACTATCCCCGATTAATCCTTGCCTCTCCAATTGGAGACTAATTTTGCCCTCAGAATTTTTTCCAATAATTTCCCTACCACAGATGTTAGGCTCACTGGCCTGTAATTCCCTGGTTTATCCCTGCTACCCTTCTTGTATAATGGTACGACGTTAGCTGTTCTCCAGTCCTCTGGTACATCCCCTGTGGCCAGAGGGGCTCTGAAAATTTGTGTCAGAGCCCCTGCAATCTCCTCCTTTGCCTCCCACAACAGCCTGGGATACATCTCGTCCGGGCCTGGGGATTTATCCACTTTTTGGCCTGCTAAAACCGCTAGTACCTCCTCCCTCTCGATGCTAATATGTTCAAGTATGTCACAGTCCCGTTGCCCGATTTCTATGTCTACATCGTCCTTCTCCATAGTGAACACAGATGCAAAAAATTCATTTAAAACCCCGCCTACATCATCTGGCTCTACACACAGATTGCCACTTTGGTCCCTACCCTTTCCCTGGTTATCCTCTTGCCCTTAATATACTTATAAAACATCTTAGGATTTTCCTTTATTTTGCTCGCCAGTGTTTAAGAAGGCAAGTGGTATGTTGGCCTTCGTAGGGAGAGGATTAGAGTACAGGAGTAAGAATGTCTTGCAGCATTTGTACAGGGCCTTGGTGAGACCACACCTTCAGTATTGTGTGCAGTGTGCAGTTTTGGTCACCTTATCTGAGGAAGGATGCTCTTGTCATGGAGGGAGTGCAGCGAAGATTCACCAGACTGATACTTGGGATGGCAGGAATGATGTATGAAGAGAGATTGGTTCAATTAGACTTATACTCGCTGGAGTTTAGAAGAATGAGAGGGGATCTCATTGAAACTTATAAAATTCTGACAGGACCGGACAGACTAGATGCAGGAAGGATGTTCCCGATGGCCGGGGAGTCCAGAACCAGGGTTCACAGTCTAAGGATAAGGGGTAAGCCATTTAGGACAGAGATGAGGAGGAATTTCTTCACCCAGAGAGTGGTGAACCTGTGGAATTCTCTGCCACAGAAGGCAGTTGAGGCCAATTCATTAAATATATTCAAGAAGGAGTTGGATATATTTCTTAAGGCTAAAGGGATCAAGGGATATGGGGAGAAGGCAGGGACAGGGTACTGAATTTGGATGATCAGCCATGATCTCATCAAATGGCGGAGCAGGCTCGAAGGGATAAATGGGCTCCTGCTATTATTTCTTATCTTATGTTCAGAGGGAACGAAAAAAGTGACAAAGAAAAGGTACCAACATTATTGAATTTTTGTTTGTACAGCTCCAACAATGATTAAAATCTGAAGGAATGAGACTCCACAGGTGTAAAGGTTAATTTTCAGTGCAAGAGAGGTTGTCTGGCATCAGTTAAGACTGATCACGCTGTTAAACAAATAATTACACTGGAATAGGCAAGCCCTGACGTTTCCTGGCGAGTTTCCTGTGTATCTATCAGGTAAGTACAGTAATTTTACGCCGTTCCATTTCAATGGCGAGTCTCTCGGCGAGACACCATTCTCGCGCAGCTGTGTGAGCAGCAGGGCAACTCGGACAGGACATTCCCAATTTTCCTGTTTAACTCCACATGTGCGGTCACTGGAAGTTACTGTCCAATTTACACTTTAATAACAGTGAGCGCTGCTAGCCCCACCGTTAATTCTACCGCAAAATCTGGCCTATTACGAAAATATGAAACCGTGGGGGACTACGGTCTCCCGCGTAAAGAAATAGGCAACACAGCGAGCTACAAGAAATAGGTCTTTACTCCAACTCTCACAATACAGTACTGAATTCGTGAAGCCTGCGAGCCTGTGATGACTCACGGATTGGTCACCTGCTGGAACCTGATTGGTTTTCCTTCTCAGCAGCAGGCAAGTCTGAACATGCCTTATTCCTCTCAGCTTGCAACTGTCTTGCGGGGGGGTGGGGGGGGCGGAGGGGAATACAGCAGTTAAAAAGGGGATTATACAGGGTTATCTACATACACAGTGTTTCCCCAATGTGGCAACGCCCCCCCCAGAATCCTCGTTAACTGTAAAAGTCAGTCTCTGCGGAGGTTTGACCAAGCGGCCGTAGCGGCTGTAGTAGCCATCTGGCGTGTGAGGAGGGCTGTCTGGGAGGTCGGCCGATTGGTTCGTCGGCTGGTCTGCCGGTGGGCGGGCTGCCGGCGAAGGTGGAGCGGCGGCCGGGAAGTAAGGTTCTGGCGTGTCTTGGTCCTCTTGTGGGGCCGCCGCCAACGCGGGAGGTCTGCCCCGCCGTGGGGGGAAGAGCCGGCCGAAACGGGAAGCTGAGGTCCAGGTGCGCCGGTTTGAGGCGGTCTACTGAAATAAGGTCCGGCTTCCCGCCGACGTCGATAAGAAAAGCTTTGTCCCCCATCTCCAATACTGGGAAGGGGCCAGTGTATGGTGCCTGCAGCAGGCCTCTGTGCGCGTCCCGGTGCACGAAGACAAACTCCGCATGTCGTAAGTCTTGAGGCACGTAGGACTGCTGCGGGCCGTGTTGCAAAGTGGGCACTGGACGGAATTGCTGGGCCGCGTCCTGGTGCAGGGAAAACTGTCTGGCGGCTGACCACGGCTCCGTTGTCAGGGGGAGGAAGTCGCCTGGTACTCTGAGCGGTTGGCCATGGACCATCTCGGCCGCGGAGGCGCGGAGGTCCTCTTTGGGCGTGGTGCGCAATCCCAGGAGGACCCAGGGTCATTTGTCGATCCAGCTGGTGTCAGCCAGGCTGGCACGGAGAGAGGCTTTCAAAGAACGATGAAAGTGCTCGCAGAGCCCGTTGGCCTGCGGGTGGTAGGCTGTTGTCCTGTGCAACTTGGTGCCGAGGCCGGCGGTGATGGCATTCCACAAGTGGGAGGTGAACTGGGGGCCTCTGTCCGAGGATATGTCGGTCGGCATGCTGAACCGGGCCACCCATGTCGAGGCGAATGCTCTCGCGACGTCGGTCGTGGGGGTGGAGGCGAGGGGAACCACCTCGGGCCATCTGGTGGTGCGGTCGACGATCATGAGGTGTAAAACCGTGCGACGGCAGCAAGGGGCCTACCAGATCGACGTGGACGTGGTCGAAACGCCTCTCTGGCACCGGGAAACACTCCAATGGCGCCTTGGTGTGCTGCTGGACCTTAGCGCGCTGACACGCCATGCATGTGTTGGTCCAGTCTCACATCCTTGTGGAGTCCAGGCCAGACGAACTTGGCGGACATAAGTTTCTGAGACGCACACATCCCTGGATGTGAGAGGCCGTGGATGATGTCGAAAACTCGCTTGCGCCAGGCGGATGGGACGACCGGCCTAGGCAAGGGGACTGAGACGTCGCACAGGAGGGTTGTGCCGACTGTGTGGAAGTGGATGTCGGCCAGGGTGAGGCTGGTAGTTGACGTCCTGAGGGCCTGGATCTCCGCGTCAGCGGCCTGGTCTCTCGCCATGCTGGCATAGTCGACGCCCAGGTGCACTGCGTGGAACGAGGGTCTTGATAGGCAGTCGGCCACCAAATTGTCCTTGCCGGCGACATGGCGGATGTCCATGGTGAACTCCGAGATGAAGTTGAGTTGGCGCGCGGACCAGTGTTCGGTTACTTTGGCCATGGCGAAAGTGAGCGGCTTGTGGTCCACGAATGCGGTGAACGGCCGGCCTTCCAGAAGGAAATGGAAGTGCTGGATTGCCAGGAACAGGGGCTCTCTGTTGAACGTGTAGGCCTGCTCGTTCTTCCGCAGCTGTCGGCTGAAAAATGCCAGTGGCTGCCACGCGCCTTCGACCCACTGTTGCTGGACGGCGCAAACCGAGGCGTCCGTGGTGAGGGCGGTCTTGGCACCTGGGATGGGGTGGGCCAGTAGTGTGGCGTTGGCCAAGGCGCTTTTGGTCTGGTGGAAGGCTGTCGCCATCTCGCTGGACCAGGTGAGTTGCTCTTTGCCCGTTTTGCCCCTGGTGGCTTTGTAGAGGGGGCGCATGAGTGCGGCAGCCTTGGGCACGAACCGGTGATAGAAATTGACCATCCCCAAAAATTTCTGCAGCGCCTTGACCGAGGTGGGCTAGGGAAAGTCCGCCACCGCCTGCACCTTGGAAGGTAGGGGAATGGCTCCCCTTGGCGAGATTCTGTGGCCGAGAGTGTCAATTTGGGCTGCTCCGAACTGGCATTTGGTCGGGTTGACGATTAGCCCGTGTTGGCTGAGGCGCTGGAAAAGGGAGCGCAAATGCGCGATGTGCTCGGCCTTGCTGGTGCTGGCCACGAGGATATCGTCCAGATAGACGAACAGGAAGCTCAGGTCCTGTAGGACGGAATCCATGAGCCGTTGGAAGGCCTGTGTGGCGTTCTTGAGCCCGAAGGGCATGCGCAGGAACTCAAACAGTCTGAAGGGGGTGATGACCGCCGTCTTCTGGACGTCTGCGTGGCGGACGGGGACCTGATGGTAGCCGCGAATCAAGTCGGTCTTGGAAAAGACGGACTTTCCTGCTAGGTGTGCCGAGAAGTCTTGGATGTGTGGAATGGGGTATCTATCGGGTGTGGTGGCGTCGTTGAGCCGTCTGTAGTCGCCGCAGGGGCGCCAGCCACCGCCCGGCTTGGGCACAATGTGGAGGGGGGACGACCAAGGGCTGTTCGAGCGGCGGATGATGCCCAGTTTTTCCATCGTGGCGAATTCTTCCTTGGCCGCCATCTTGGCTGGGTCCAGGCGTCTGGCTCGAGCGAACACTGGTGGTCCCGTAGTGGCGATGTGGTGCTCGACCCCATGCTTGGCTGCCGCGGCTGAGAAGGTAGGTTGTGTGAGCCTCGGGAAATCTGCGAGTAGGCGGGCGTAGTCGTCATGCGCCGGGGCGGAGCAGGACCCGATGAGGGCCGGGCTGTTGCTCTGCTGGCAGGCCAGTGAAGCGAAAGTTGCTGCGTCGATCAGGCGCTTGTCGCGGACGTCGATCAGGAGTCCGTGGGCGCAAAGAAAATCGGCGCCCAGCAAGGGATGTGCCACCGAGGCCGTCACAAAATCCCATGTAAAATCGCTGGCCGTTGAAACAAACCTCGGCCAGTCGCTTTCCGAAAGTAGCAAAGGCCACGCCATTTGCCGCCACGAGGGGTGGGCCGCTGCGGCCTGCCTGGATGTCGAGCTGGGAGGCAGGAATTACGCTGCATTGGGCTCCGGTGTCGTAAAGGAATCTGCGCCCTGAAAGAGAGTCGGTTATGTACAGCAGTTTACCTGCGGTGCCGATGGCCATCGCGGCGGCGGGGGTGCGGTCGAGCGGGCCTAGGCGGTGGCGCGGGGCTGGTGCGTTGGGCCGGGTGGCCATCTTGGTTTGATCGAAAGAGCAGGGTGCTCTGCAGCGTTGGGCCTTGTGGCCGAAACGCGCGTGGTAATAGCAGTTGGGCGGCCTGGCGTGGCGGCGCGCGCTCGGTGGTGTCGGGGAGCCTCGCGGCTGCACAGCCGAGTTGGGCGACGGCGAAGACTTTGTCCGTGGCGGCTGCCAGTTGTACGCAGTCCGTGATCGGGGACCCCGCGAGGGCAGTCTGTACCTGCTGAGGAAGCAGGCTGAGGAAAAGGGCCCGAAACAAGAAGCACGGCGGTTCAGAGCCCAGGAGCGCAAGCATCCGGCTCATCAACTGGGTCAGGGTAGAATCGCCGAGGCCTGGTAGTGAGAGAAGCCTGCGGGCCCTCTCCTCCCTGGACAGGCCGTAAGCCTGCAGCAAGCAGCCCTTAATGGTTGAGTACTTGCCGGTCTGTGGTGGGTTCCCCAGCAGGTCGAGAACTTCGGCGGCGGTAGAGCTTGCTAGTGCTGAGACTACGTGGAGGTACCTTTCTTCATCGTCTTGAACCCTGCGAAGGGTGAATTGGGCCTCCGAGTGCGCGAACCAAGCTGATGCTTGGTGTTCCCAGAAGGTGGGGAGCTTCAAGGACGCGGCGCCGGCCGACATCAGGCTGCTGCTGGCTGCCATCGGGTCATTGCTGGCCTCTGTAGGGCTGCGTGAGTCGGGGGCTTCGGCCGCCGACATTCGGGGTCACCAATGTGGGGGACTACGGTCTCCCGCGTAAAGAAATAGGCAACACAGCGAGCTACAAGAAATAGGTCTTTACTCCAACTCTCACAATACAGTACTGAATTCGTGAAGCCTGCGAGCCTATGATGACTCACGGATTGGTCACCTGCTGGAACCTGATTGCTGCTGAGAGAAGGAAAACCAGGCAAGTCTGAACGTGCCTTATTCCTCTCAGCTTGCAACTGTCTTGCGGGGGGGGGGGGGAATACAGCAGTTAAAAGGGGATTATTCAGGTTTATCTACATACACAGTGTTTCCCCAATGTGGCAACGCCACAAAACTATCACTAATTTATCCCCCAGTCACTCAGTCCGTGAACAAAATGGTGCAGAAACCAAACCATTAAAGTGAGCGGATGGAAAATCCCGACTGAGAAATCTCAATTTCCTAATGTTCCCCCTGGGGAGTGACGTCCCACACCAAGAGCACAGGGGCAGGTAATTACAGACTGAGAAATCTCAATGTCCTCATGTTCCCCCTGGGGAGTGACGCTCCACACCAAGAGCACAGGGGCAGGTAATTACAGACTGAGAAATCTCAATTTCCTCATGTTCCCCCCCTGGGGAGTGATGTCCCACACCAAGAGCACAGGGGCAGGTAATTTACCCAGTTGTGTACAGGTTTGGACACTCCAATTGTAGGATGTAAAAGCAGTGGAAAAACTGGCGAGCAATTGCACTAGGATGTTACCAGGGCTGTGGAGTTACCGTTAGAGTGTGCGATTTGAGAACGTTGGGCTCATTCCACAAGAGGTGAGCAGGTTAAGTGAGGAGTTCGGATCAAAAATATTTACTGATATTTCCACTGATTGCCCAGAGGGCAAATATTTAGGCAAATTCAAAGAATTGGGGTGAAGGTTGATAAATGTAATTACACATGCGGTGGTTAGAAAGCAGAATTCAATCCCACAAGCTATGGTAAAAGCAAGTGGACATTTATTTGCTAAAATCTCTTTCTATTGCTGCGTGGATAGAAAGTAATGCTGGAGTATGGGGAGTGAAGGGAAGATTGCACCTGGACTGACTGGGATACTAACCTTAATGTGGTCAACTGGAGGTGGGATTAGACTACGTGTAGAAAGTCCTACAAGAGAGGGGGCGGTACTGGACCTAATTCTGGGGAATGTAGCCGGGCAAGTGGTGGAAGTGTCAGTAGGAGAGCATTTTGGCGACAGTGACCATAATTCGGTGAGATTTAAGGTGGTCATGGAAAAAGACAAAGACGGCCCGGAAATAAGGGTTCTAAATTGGGGGAAGGCCGATTTTAATATGATAAGGCAGGATCTGGCCAAAGTGGACTGGGAGCAGCTGCTTATAGGAAAATCCACATCAAAACAGTGGGAGACTTTCAGAAGGGAAATAGAGAGAGTACAACGCCAACATGTTCCTGTAAAGGTCAAGGGTGGGACCAACAAGCAAAGGGAACCTTGGATGACAAGGGATATACAAAAATGCATTAGAAATAAGAGGGGGGCTTTTGGCAGTTACAAAAGACTAAAGACAGAAGAAGCCCTAGAGGAGTATAAAAAGTGCAGGGGCATACTTAAAAAAGAAATTAGGAGGGCGAGGAGGGGCCATGAAATAACACTGGCGAGCAAAATAAAGGAAAATCCTAAGATGTTTTATAAGTATATTAAGGGCAAGAGGATAACCAGGGAAAGGGTAGGGCCCATTAGGGACCAAAGTGGCAATCTGTGTGTAGAGCCAGAGGATGTAGGCGGGGTTTTAAATGAATTTTTTGCATCTGTGTTCACTATGGAGAAAGACGATGCAGACATAGAAATCGGGCAAGGGGACTGTGACATACTTGAACATATTAGCATCGAGAGGGAGGAGGTGCTAGCGGTTTTAGCGGGCCAAAAAGTGGATAAATCCCCAGGCCCGGACGGGATGTATCCCAGGCTGCTGTGGGAGGCAAGGGAGGAGATTGCAGGGGCTCTGACACTAATTTTCAGAACCTCTCTGGCCACAGGGGATGTACCAGAGGACTGGAGAACAGCTAACGTAGTACCATTATTCAAGAAGGGTAGCAGGGATAAACCAGGGAATTACAGGCCAGTGAGTCTAACATCTGTGGTGGGGAAATTATTGGAAAAAATTCTGAGGGACAAAATTAATCTCCACTTGGAGAGGCAAGGATTAATCGGGGATAGTCAGCATGGCTTTGTTAAGGGTAAATCATGTCTAACAAATCTGATCGAATTTTTCGAGGGGGTGACTAGTGGGGTGGATGAGGGAAATGCTGTGGATGTGGTGTACATGGACTTCAGTAAAGCTTTTGACAAAGTCCCGCATAGGAGACTGGTCAAGAAGGTAAGAGCCCATGGGATCCAGGGTGCCTTGGCGCGTTGGATCCTAAACTGGCTGAGTGGCAGGAGGCAGAGGGTGATGGTCGAAGGTTGCTTTTGTGACTGGAAGCCTGTGTCCAGTGGGGTACCTCAGGGATCGGTGCTGGGTCCCTTATTGTTTGTGATCTACATAAATGATTTGGATGAAAATGTAAAAGGTATGATCAGTAAGTTCGCAGATGACACGAAAATTGGTGGGGTGGTAAATTGCGAGGAGGAAAGCCTCCGGCTACAGGACGATATAAACGGGTTGGTCAGATGGGCGGAAAAGTGGCAAATGGAATTTAACCCTGAAAAGTGCGAGGTGATGCATTTTGGACGGACAAATAAGGCAAGGGAATACACAAGGAGTGGTAGGACCCTAGGAAGTACAGAGGGTCAGAGGGACCTTGGTGTACATGTACATAGATCCCTGAAGGCAGCGGAGCAGGTAGATAAGGTGGTTAAAAAGGCATATGGGATACTTGCCTTCATTAGCCGAGGCATAGAATATAAGAGCAGGGAGGTTATGATGGGGCTGTACAAAACGCTGGTGAGGCCACAGCTGGAGTACTGTGTGCAGTTCTGGTCGCCTCACTATAGGAAGGATGTGATTGCTTTGGAGAGGGTGCAGAGAAGATTCACCAGGATGTTACCTGGGATGGAGCGCCTCAGCTATGAAGAGAGGCTGGACAGGCTGGAGTTGTTTTCCTTGGAGCAGAGAAGGCTGAGGGGGGACCTGATTGAGGTGTACAAAATAATGAGGGGCATAGATAGGGTAGATAAAGAGGAACTTTTCCCCTTAGTGGGGGGGTCAATAACAAGGGGGCATAGATTCAGGGTAAGGGGCAGGAGATTTAGAGGGGATTTGAGGAGGAACTTTTTCACCCAGAGGGTGGTTGGAATGTGGAACTCAATGCCTGAAAGGGTGGTGGAGGCAGGAACCCTCACAACATTCAAGAAGCATTTGGATGAGCACTTGAAATGCCATTGCATACAAGGCTATGGACCAAATGCTGGAAAATGGGATTAGACTGGACAGGGATGGATGGGCGGCGCAGACACGATGGGCCGAAGGGCCTCTTTCTGTGCTGTAAAACTATGACTCTGTGACTCTACGTGGGATATTAACAGTAATGGGCATTGAGCAGGAGGTTGGGATTAGACTAGGTGGGATATTAACGGTAATGGGCAGTGAGCAGGAGGTTGGGATTAGACTAGGTGGGATATTAACGGTAATGGGCAGTGAGCAGGAGGTTGGGATTAGACTAGGGGGGATATTAACAGTAATGGGCAGTGAGCAGGAGGTTGGGATTAGACTAGGGGGGATATTAACAGTAATGGGCAGTGAGCAGGAGGTTGGGATTAGACTAGGTGGGATATTAACAGTAATGGGCAGTGAGCAGGAGGTTGGGATTAGACTAGGTGCGATATTAACGGTAATGGGCAGTGAGCAGGAGGTTGGGATTAGACTAGGGGGGATATTAACAGTAATGGGCAGTGAGCAGGAGGTTGGGATTAGACTAGGTGGGATATTAACAGTAATGGGTAGTGAGCAGGAGGTTGGGATTAGAGTAGGTGGGATATTAACAGTAATGGGCAGTGAGCAGGAGGTTGGGATTAGACTAGGTAGGATATTAACAGTAATGGGTAGTGAGCAGCAGGTTGGGATTAGACTAGGTGGGATATTAACAGTAATGGGCATTGAGCAGGAGGTTGGGATTAGACTGGGTGGGATATTAACAGTAATGGTCAGTGAGCAGGAGGTTGGGATTAGACTAGGTGCGATATTAACGGTAATGGGCAGTGAGCAGGAGGTTGGGATTAGACTAGGTGGGATATTAACGGTAATGGGCAGTGAGCAGGAGGTTGGGATTCGACTAGGTGGGATATTAACGGTAATGGGTAGTGAGCAGGAGGTTGGGATTAGACTAGGTGGGATATTAACAGTAATGGGCATTGAGCAGGAGGTTGGGATTAGACTGGGTGGGATATTAACAGTAATGGGCAGTGAGCAGGAGGTTGGGATTAGACTAGGTGCGATATTAACGGTAATGGGCAGTGAGCAGGAGGTTGGGATTAGACTAGGTGGGATATTAACAGTAATGGGCAGTGAGCAGGAGGTTGGGATTAGACTAGGTGGGATATTAACGGTAATGGGTAGTGAGCAGGAGGTTGGGATTAGACTAGGTGGGATATTAACAGAAATGGGCAGTGAACAGGAGGTTGGGATTAGACTAGGTGGGATATTAACAGTAATGGGCAGTGAGCAGGAGGTTGGGATTAGACTAGGTGGGATATTAACAGTAATGGGCAGTGAGCAGGAGGTTGGGATTAGACTAGGTGGGATATTAACAGTAATGGGCAGTGAGCAGGAGGTTGGGATTAGACTAGGTGGGATATTAACAGTAGTGGGCAGTGAGCAGGAGGTTGGGATTAGACTAGGTGGGATATTAACAGTAATGGGCAGTGAGCAGGAGGTTGGGATTAGACTAGGTGGGATATTAACAGTAGTGGGCAGTGAGCAGGAGGTTGGGATTAGACTAGGTGGGATATTAACAGTAATGGGTAGTGAGCAGGAGGTTGGGATTAGACTAGGTGGGATATTAACGGTAATGGGTAGTGAGCAGGAGGTTGGGATTAGACTAGGTGGGATATTAACAGTAGTGGGCAGTGAGCAGGAGGTTGGGATTAGACTAGGTGGGATATTAACGGTAATGGGTAGTGAGCAGGAGGTTGGGATTAGACTAGGTGGGATATTAACAGTAATGGGTAGTGAGCAGGAGGTTGGGATTAGACTAGGTGGGATATTAACAGTAATGGGCAGTGAGCAGGAGGTTGGGATTAGACTCGGTGGGATATTAACAGTAATGGGTAGTGAGCAGGAGGTTGGGATTAGACTAGGTGGGATATTAACAGTAATGGGCAGTGAACAGGAGGTTGGGATTAGACTAGGTGGGATATTAACAGTAATGGGCAGTGAGCAGGAGGTTGGGATTAGACTAGGTGGGATATTAACAGTAATGGGCAGTGAGCAGGAGGTTGGGATTAGACTAGGTGGGATATTAACAGTAATGGGCAGTTAGCAGGAGGTTGGGATTGGACTAGGTGGGATATTAACAGTAATGGGCAGTGAGCAGGAGGTTGGGATTAGACTAGGTGGGATATTAACAGTAATGGGGGAGGAAAAACCTGCACAGCGTCGGGTTTTCAATCCTCATTCTTTGGGGGTTAGTTTTCCTGTTCGTGTCTCATACATTTTAACCAGTGTTTTTTTCTTGAAAAGCCTCTCATTTACTCCACAGATGATTTTTGTCATCTCTCATTTCCTTCATTTACTTTATAGTTTTGGTTTATAGTTTCTAAGGTCTGATATTCACCATCTAGAATTGGGGCAGAGGATATTTAAGAATAATATTAATAAATTTAATTAATTACATAGAATGGGCATAGTGGTTAGCACTGTTGCCTCACAGCGCCAGGGACCCGGGTTCGAATCCGGCCTCGGGTGACTGTCTGTGTGGAGTTTGCACATTCTCCCCGTGTTTGCGTGGGTTTCCTCCGGGTGCTCCGGTTTCCTCCCACAGTCCAAAGATGTGCGGGTTAGGTTGATTGGCTATGATAAATTGACCCTTAGTGTTAGGGGGATTAAATACGTGGGGTTACGGGGATAGGGTGGGATATGTGTTGGTGTAGGGGTTACGGGGATCGGGTGGGATATGTGTCGGTGCAGGCTCGATGGGCCGAAATGGCCTCTATCTGCACTGTGGGGTTTCTGTGATTCTGTGATCAGGCGATGTGTTGCTGCTGCAATATGTGGGAGCTGGTGGACACCATTGATGCTCACAGTGATCACATTTGCAGTAAGTGTTGGCTGCTCAAGGAACTCCAGCTCCGTGTTGAAAAGCTGGAGTCCGAGCTTCAAACACTGAGACACATCAGGGAGGGGGGAAGAGTTACCTGGACTCTGTTCCAGGAAGTAGTCACACCAATTAGATTAATTAATTCAGATGTAGTCCGTGGCCAGGGTCAGGATGGTGTGACTAGAAGTGAGGCAGGTACGGGGATCCAGGAGGTAGTGTTGGAGGAGCCGCAGCCCTTGCACTTGTCCAACAGGTTCGAGGCTCTTACTCCCTGTGGGGACAGGAGCAGGGACTGCAGGGAGGATGAGCAACCTGGCCACAGCACCGTGGAGCAGGGGGCCATTCAAGTGGGTGGGGGGGGGGGGGGGGGGGGAGTTAAAAGAAATGTTGTTGTGGTAGGGGATAGTATCGTTAGGGGGATAGATAGAGTTCTTTGCAGCCGAGAGCGAGAGTTCCCGAAGGCTGTGTTGCCTGCCCGGTGCCAGGGTAAAGGACACCTCCTCTGGACTGCAGAGAAACTTGGAGTGGGAGGGGGAGGATCCAGTTGTCGTGGTCCATGTTGGTACCAACGACATAGATAGGACAAGTAAGGAGGTTCTGCTGAGGGAGTTTGAGCAGCTAGGGGCCAAATTAAAAAGCTGAACCACAAGGGTAATAATCTCTGGATTATTACCTGAGCCACAAGCGAATTTGGCTAGGACAAATAAAATTAGAGAGTTAAATGCGTGGCTCAAAGACTGGTGTGGGAGAAATGGGTTTTGCTTCCTGGGACACTGGCACCAGTACTGGGGCAGGAGGGAGCTGTTCCGTTGGGACGGGCTTCACTTGGCCAGTGCTGGGACTAGAGTCCTGGCGGATCATATAACTAGGGCTGTAGAGAGGGCTTTAAACTAACTAGTGGGGGGGGGGGAGGTTCCTAGAGAGCAAATAATACAAATGACAACAGAGAAGGTCATAGACTTAGGCAGCAGTGGGGAAATTAAAAACCAGAGCGTGTCAGGAAGGGGCAGAAGGTATGGAGTAAAAGGTAAAGTAATAAAAAGGGCAAAAGCAGGAACTAAGTGTCACAAAACATCTTTGAAAGTTCTCTATCTGAATGCACGTAGCATTCGTAACAAAATAGACGAGTTAATGGCACAAATAACTACATATGGGTATGATCTTGTGGCCATTACAGAAACATGGCTGCAGGGTGACCATGACTGGGAATTAAACATACCAGGTTATTTAACGATCAGGAAGGACAGGCAGGAAGGAAGGGGAGGTGGGGTGGCTATGTTAATAAAGGAAGGAATCACTGTAATACAGAGAAATGATATTGGGTCAAAAGATCAGGATAATGAAACAGTTTGGGTGGAGGTAAGGAATAATAAGGGGAAAAAACACTAGTGGGCGTAGTCTATAGGCCTCCGAACAGTGGCAACTCTGTTGGCCGGAGTATCAATCAGGAAATAGTTGAGGCTTGTAATAAGGGAACATCTATAATTATGGGGGATTTTAACTATCATATTAATTGGACAAATCAAATTGGGCAGGGCTGCCTTGAGGATGAGTTAATGGAGTGTATTAGGGATGGGTTTCTTGAGCAGTATGTAACTGAACCGACCAGGGGGCAAGCAACCTTAGATCTGGTCCTGTGTAACGAGATGGGATTAATTAAAAATGTCCTAGTAAAGGATCCCCTTGGAATGAGTGACCATAAAATGGTTGAATTCCATATTCAATTAGAGGTTGAGAAGGTTGGATCTCAAACAAGCGTGCTAAGCTTGAATAAAAGGAGACTATGAAGGTATGAGAGCGGAATTGAGTAGAGTGGATTGGGAGAATAGATTAAAGGGTAAGACGATACATGATCAGTGGTGTACATTTAAGGAGTTATTTTACAACTTCCAATATATATTCCACTGAGAAGAAAAGGGTGTAAAAGAAAAGACAGCCATCCGTGGCTAAGTAAAGAAATTAAGGATAGTATGCGACTAAAAACAAGGGCATATAAGGTAGCCAAATCTAGTGGGAGGATAGAGAAAACTTTAAAAGACAGCAAAAAAACAACAAAAAGATTAAGAAAGGGAAGATAGATTATGAAAGTAAATTAGCACAAAATATAAAAACAGATAGTAAGAGTTTTTATAGTTATATAAAAAGAAAAAAGGGTGGCTAAAGTAAATGTTGGTCCCTTAGAGGATGAGACTGGGAAATTAATGGTGGGAAATATGGAGATGGCAAAAACACTGAATATTTTACATCAGTCTTTACAGTAGAAGACACTAAGAATATCCCAACACTGGACAAACAGGGGGCTAAAGGGGGGGGGGGGGAGGAGCTAAACACGATCAATCACTAAGGAAGTGGTACTCGGTAAAATAATGGGACTCAAGGCGGATAAATCACCTGGACCTGATGGCTTACATCCTAGGGTCTTGAGGGAAGTGGCGGTAGGGATTGTGGATGCATTGGTAATAATTTTCCAAAACTCCCTGGACTCGGCAAAGGTCCCAGCAGACTGGAAAACTGCTAATGTAACACCCTTATTTAAAAAGGGCAGTAGACAGAAGGCTGGAAACTATAGACTGGTTAGCCTAACATCTGTGGTAGGTAAAATTTTGGAGTCTATTATTAAGGAGACAGTAACAGGACATTTGGATAATCATAATTTAATAGGACAAAGTCAGCATGGTTTTATGAAGGGGAAGTCATGTTTGACAAATTTGCTGGAGTTCTTTGAGGAAGTAACGTATAGGGTGGATAAAGGGGAACCAGTGGACGTAGTGTATTTAGACTTCCAAAAGGCATTTGACAAGGTGCCACACAAAAGATTATTGCTTAAGATAAAAAATCACAGGATTGGGGGTAATATTCTGGCATGGATAGAGGGTTGGCTATCTAACAGAAGGCAGAGAGTTGGGATAAATGGTTCATTCTCAGACTGGCAATCAGTAACTAGTGGTGTTCCGCAGGGGTCAGTGCTGGGTCCCCAACTCTTCACAATCTATATTAACGATTTGGAGGAGGGGACCGAGTGTAACATAGCAAAGTTTGCAGATGATACTAAGATGGGAGGGAAAGTAGTGAGTGAGGAGGACATAAAAAACCTGCAAGGGGACATCGACAGGCTAAGTAAGTGGGCAGAGATTTGGCAGGTGGAATACAATACTGGAAAGTGTGAGGTTATGCACTTTGGCAGGAAAAATCGTAGAGCAAGTTATTATCTTAATGGCAAGAAAATGGAAAGTACTGAAGTACAAAGGGATCTGGGGGTCCTGGTGCACGAAACTCAAAAGGTTAGTATGTAGGTGCAGCAAGTGATTAAGAAGGCCAATGGAATGTTGGCTTTCATTGCTAGGGGGATAGAATATAAAAATAGGGAGGTATTGCTTCAGTTTAACAAGGTATTGGTGAGACCGCACCTGGAATACTGCGTACAGTTTTGGCGTCCATACTTAAGAAAGGACATTCTTGCTCTCGAGTCAGTACAAAGAAGGTTCACTCGGTTAATCCTGGGGATGAGGGGATGGACATATGAGGAGAGGTTGAGTAGATTGGGACTCTACTCATTGGAGTTCAGAAGAATGAGAGGCGATCTTATTGAAACATATAAGATTGTGAAGGGGTTGGATCGGGTGGATGCGGGGAAGGGGTTCCCGATGATGGGTGAAACTAGAACTAGGGGGCATAGTCTTAGAATAAGCGGCTGCTCTTTCAAAACTGAGATGAGGAGGAACTACTTCACTCAGAGGGTGGTAGGTCCATGGAATATGCTGCCCCAAAAAGCTGTAGAAGCTACATCATTACATAAATTTAAAACAGAAATAGACAGTTTCCTAGAAGTAAAGGGAATTAAGGGTTACGGGGAGCGGGCAGGAATTTGGGCATGAATCTAGGTTCGGATCGGTCATGGCCCTGTGGGTAGCGGAGCGGGCCCAGGGGCCGTGTAGCCTGATCCTGCTCCTATTTCGTGTGTCTAATTCTGTTAGATTCCGGAGATGGTTCTGTGATAGTGGATTGGCGGTTAGGATCAGATCAGCCATGATCTTATTGAATGGCGGAGCAGGCTCGAGGGGCCGATTGGCCTACTCCTGCTCCTATTTCTTATGTTCTTATGTAAGTAGTTTCCAGGTCAGTAAACTCATGACGTTCCCTGTAATTCCTGTCTGTTGCCTCTGGCCTCTCCTTTTCCCAGTCCCACTTAAACTGTTCCCTTTGTTTTCAGTCCACAATGAGTTATACCCGAACCGTTCCCCGGTCCTTTGTACAGATACTGACCGATCCGCTGGGTATTTGCACCTCTTCTTATCATTGTTTCAGATTCACAATATTTTCAGTTTATCTATTTAGTTCCTATTTGACGAGTTTCTCTTCAGTAACATTCTGTGATTCGAAGATCTGATATCCTGTCAGTTCTGTGATGTTTGGATAATCCAGACTCATTCTGTGTCCCTCCCACTTACCCGATGTTCTTGTCCACTGAAATGCCTCTCGTTTGTTAACAACGAGCTCAGTCCGTCCACCCCTCCTTCAATCGCCTGTTCCAGTCTGTCCCAGTAGAATTTCGTGAACCGGAACAGCTGGTAATCGTCGCACTTTGTCAAGAACTCAGTGATTGTAGAGTTCGGATCTGTGAACACAAATGGAGAAAACTAAACACATTATCCACTTTCTACCCAGGTGGCTACATGTCATCGTATACCAAACGGCGACAGCTTCCTGTGAGCCACATTATCAAACACCTTCTGGTGAGCCACATTATCAAACACCTTCCTGTGAGCCACATTATCAAACACCTTCTGGTGAGCCACATTATCAAACACCTTCTGGTGAGCCACATTATCAAACACCTTCCTGTGAGCCACATTATCAAACACCTTCCTGTGAGCCACATTATCAAACACCTTCTGGTGAGCCACATTATCAAACACCTTCCTGTGAGCCACATTATCAAACACCTTCTGGTGAGCCACATTATCAAACACCTTCTGGTGAGCCACATTATCAAACACCTTCCTGTGAGCCACATTATCAAACACCTTCCTGTGAGCCACATTATCAAACACCTTCTGGTGAGCCACATTATCAAACACCTTCTGGTGAGCCACATTATCAAACACCTTCTGGTGAGCCACATTATCAAACACCTTCTGGTGAGCCACATTATCAAACACCTGGTGAGCCACATTATCAAACACCTTCCGGTGAGCCACATTATCAAACACCTGGTGAGCCACATTATCAAACACCTTCTGGTGAGCCACATTATCAAACACCTTCTGGTGAGCCACATTATCAAACACCTTCCGGTGAGCCACATTATCAAACACCTTCTGGTGAGCCACATTATCAAACACCTGGTGAGCCACATTATCAAACACCTTCTGGTGAGCCACATTATCAAACACCTTCTGGTGAGCCACATTATCAAACACCTTCTGGTGAGCCACATTATCAAACACCTTCCTGTGAGCCACATTATCAAACACCTTCTGGTGAGCCACATTATCAAACACCTTCCTGTGAGCCACATTATCAAACACCTTCTGGTGAGCCACATTATCAAACACCTTCCTGTGAGCCACATTATCAAACACCTTCTGGTGAGCCACATTATCAAACACCTTCTGGTGAGCCACATTATCAAACACCTTCCTGTGAGCCACATTATCAAACACCTTCTGGTGAGCCACATTATCAAACACCTTCTGGTGAGCCACATTATCAAACACCTTCCTGTGAGCCACATTATCAAACACCTGGTGAACCACATTATCAAACACCTTCTGGTGAGACACATTATCAAACACCTTCCGGTGAGCCACATTATCAAACACCTTCCGGTGAGCCACATTATCAAACACCTTCCGGTGAGCCACATTATCAAACACCTTCCTGTTTGCCACATTATCAAACACCTTCTGGTGAGCCACATTATCAAACACCTTCTGGTGAGCCACATTATCAAACACCTTCTGGTGAGCCACATTATCAAACACCTTCTGGTTAGCCACATTATCAAACACCTTCTGGTGAGACACATTATCAAACACCTTCCTGTGAGCCACATTATCAAACACCTTCTGGTGAGCCACATTATCAAACACCTTCTGGTGAGCCACATTATCAAACACCTTCCTGTGAGCCACATTATCAAACACCTTCCTGTGAGCCACATTATCAAACACCTTCCTGTGAGCCACATTATCAAACACCTTCCGGTGAGCCACATTATCAAACACCTTCCGGTGAGCCACATTATCAAACACCTTCCTGTTTGCCACATTATCAAACACCTTCTGGTGAGCCACATTATCAAACACCTGGTGAGCCACATTATCAAACACCTTCCGGTGAGCCACATTATCAAACACCTTCTCGTGAGCCACATTATCAAACACCTTCTGGTGAGCCACATTATCAAACACCTTCTGGTGAGCCACATTATCAAACACCTGGTGAGCCACATTATCAAACATCTTCTGGTGAGCCACATTATCAAACACCTTCCTGTGAGCCACATTATCAAACACCTTCCGGTGAGCCACATTATCAAACACCTTCTGGTGAGCCACATTATCAAACACCTTCCGGTGAGGCACATTGTCAAACACCTTCTGGTGAGCCACATTATCAAACACCTGGTGAGCCACATTATCAAACACCTGGTGAGCCACATTGTCAAACACCTTCTGGTGAGCCACATTATCAAACACCTTCTGGTGAGCCACATTATCAAACACCTTCCTGTGAGCCACATTATCAAACACCTTCTGGTGAGCCACATTATCAAACACCTTCTGGTGAGCCACATTATCAAACACCTGGTGAGCCACATTGTCAAACACCTTCTGGTGAGCCACATTATCAAACACCTTCTGGTGAGCCACATTATCAAACACCTTCCTGTGAGCCACATTATCAAACACCTTCTGGTGAGCCACATTATCAAACACCTTCTGGTGAGCCACATTATCAAACACCTTCTGGTGAGCCACATTATCAAACACCTTCCTGTGAGCCACATTATCAAACACCTTCTGGTGAGCCACATTATCAAACACCTTCCTGTGAGCCACATTATCAAACACCTTCTGGTGAGCCACATTATCAAACACCTTCTGGTGAGCCACATTATCAAACACCTTCTGGTGAGCCACATTATCAAACACCTTCTGGTGAGCCACATTATCAAACACCTTCCTGTGAGCCACATTATCAAACACCTTCCTGTGAGCCACATTATCAAACACCTTCCTGTGAGCCACATTATCAAACACCTTCCGGTGAGCCACATTATCAAACACCTTCCGGTGAGCCACATTATCAAACACCTTCCGGTGAGCCACATTATCAAACACCTTCCTGTTTGCCACATTATCAAACACCTTCTGGTGAGCCACATTATCAAACACCTTCTGGTGAGCCACATTATCAAACACCTGGTGAGCCACATTATCAAACACCTTCCGGTGAGCCACATTATCAAACACCTTCTCGTGAGCCACATTATCAAACACCTTCCTGTTTGCCACATTATCAAACACCTTCTGGTGAGCCACATTATCAAACACCTTCTGGTGAGCCACATTATCAAACACCTGGTGAGCCACATTATCAAACATCTTCTGGTGAGCCACATTATCAAACACCTTCCTGTGAGCCACATTATCAAACACCTTCCGGTGAGCCACATTATCAAACACCTTCTGGTGAGCCACATTATCAAACACCTTCCGGTGAGCCACATTATCAAACACCTTCCTGTTTGCCACATTATCAAACACCTTCTGGTGAGCCACATTATCAAACACCTTCTGGTGAGCCACATTATCAAACACCTGGTGAGCCACATTATCAAACACCTTCTGGTGAGGCACATTATCAAACACCTGGTGAGCCACATTATCAAACACCTGGTGAGCCACATTGTCAAACACCTTCTGGTGAGCCACATTATCAAACACCTTCTGGTGAGCCACATTATCAAACACCTTCTGGTGAGCCACATTATCAAACACCTTCTGGTGAGCCACATTATCAAACACCTGGAGAGCCACATTATCAAACACCTTCTGGTGAGCCACATTATCAAACACCTTCCGGTGAGCCACATTATCAAACACCTTCTGGTGAGCCACATTATCAAACACCTTCTGATAACCCACATACACCACATGTACAACATTCCATCAACCTGTATAGTCACGGCTCCACAAAACTGCATCTTAATGTGTTGGGAGATTGGGCACATGACTGGCAAATGGTGTTTAGCTTGGATAAGTGTCGTGTTATGCCTGGGGCAGTGCGAGTGCTCAACATTCATACACCCTTCATGGCATTAAATAAGGGGGAGAAAGGAAGATCCGGGTATTCTAGTGGATACATCTCTAAAGGTACAGGAGCAATGTCGTGAAGCAATAGCTAGAACAAAGGGGGTATTGGGGTGCATTCATAGGACAGTTGGGTATAAGACGACCTATTCTGTCCTAGTACAAGACCTTGGTAACGGCTTCACTTGGAATACTGTGTCTAGTTATGGTCCCCACATAAGTTGGGTGATATTGGGGCTTTGAACCTGTTGCAGAGGAGGGACATTAGACTAATTCCCAGTATAAAGCACCTTAGTTATCAAGATAGGCTAAGAATGTGGACTCTACACTTTACAGAAGCAAAGACTAAGCGGTGATCTGATTGAGGTTTATAAGATGATGAAGGGAATCGATTGTGTTCCATTTAACAGTTTGTTCCAATTACATAGCTTACGGAGGGCCAGGGGTCACCATTTTAAGTTGTGAAAGGCCAAATTTAAGTTAGCTGTCAGGAGGTGGTTCTTTTCCCCAGAGAATAGTCGACCTCTGGAACAGGATACCTTCTCTGGCAGTGGACAATGACTCAGTGAATTCCTTCAGGCGAGAGCTGGACCTGTTCCTGTTTGGTGCGGACATCACCGCTTAAAACAGGAAGACACTTCCAGGAATTCAGTGCAAGATTGATCTGCTGGACTACTTTCAATCACCTAGATGGGTCGGAGAGGAATTTCCCGTATTTTAATTCCCCAAATTGGCTGTGTTTTTACCTGTGTTTTTTCACCTCGCCCATGGTTTGGTTTGGGATAGCTAGAACAAATTATGACAAAGCATTGCAATTGCCTAGGAAAGGCTGGATGGACCAATAGGTCAAATTGTCAAATACAACTTTTCTACAACTAATCCGTTCCAGCCACCCCGCATCATCATCTTTATCGCTAAATGCTCACTAATTCGACCTGCATTAACAGATTTGAGGAGTTTCTACACAATGGTCTCTGGTTACCAGGTTGATCCTCTCTCCACATTAGAACAGAATCACTTGGGCTCCTTCAGTCCACCTGTATATTTTTGATATTAAACCTGGGTTGAAATGCTGTGCTCCGTCCCTCCTATCTCCTCTCTAACTCCCTCTAACAGTCTGATATTAAACCTGGGTTGAAATGCTGTGCTCCGTCCCTCCTATCTCCTCTCTAACTCCCTCTAACAGTCTGATATTAAACCTGGGTTGAAATGCTGTGCTCCGTCCCTCCTATCTCCTCTCTAACTCCCTCTAACAGTCTGATATTAAACCTGGGTTGAAATGCTGTGCTCTGTCCCTCCTCTCTGACTTCCTCTAACAGTCTGGGGTGTATTATCTCGGAGCCCAGTGACTTCTCCACCTCGGCTATTTTACTCAGATCCAAATCCTTCTCTACAGTGATGTCTAACTGTGGGCCCACATCCTCATCTAGTACATCAAAACTTCACTTCCACCATCATTTTTAGAAAGTTAAGGAAATATTTTGTATCGCCCCAAATTGCATCCGTCAGAACTAGTTTCCCCAGTCCCACCTCTCTCACCTCCACTGCTCGCTGACCTGTAAAACCCACTGAGAATTGTGCTATCTCCCTTCCTGTTGCTGCACTGTGTACATATGAATTCCATCTTAGCATTGCTCCCTGGAACACCCTTACCTTCTAAACCTCTCCGCCTCGCTCTCCTCCTTTCAGGCGTTCCTTAAACTTTACCTGCCCCAATATCTCCTTATGTGACTCGGTGTCAAATTCTGATTGGTCACACTCCTGCGAAGCACCGCGAGAGGTTTTTCAACATTAAAGGCGCTATATAAACACCAGTTTGTTCTTGTTGTCGCTGCGTTGTCATAGAATGCTTTATTAATACTGGTGTCCACAATTTTGTTGCTCTTCCCTCAAAATGTTATCACCAGGAACAATTCCCTCCGAGTCCTGTGAAAACCAAGGCCGTGTCTTATAGATACTAGATCACATCTCTCATGTTTCTGAATGTTTGGAATGATTTGTACACTCACACACAACTCAATACTCGCTCCAACACTGGGAATGTTGACTTGTCCCCGTTTCTTCTATAGATACTAGATCACATCTCATGTTTCTGAATGTTTGGAATGATTTGTTCACTCACACACAACTCAATACTAGCTCCAACACTGGGAATGTTGACTTGTCCCCGTTTCTTCTATAGATACTAGATCACATCCCATGTTTCTGAATGTTTGGAATGATTTGTTCACTCACACACAACTCAATACTCGCTCCAACACTGGGAATGTTGACTTGTCCCCGGTTCTTTTAATAAACAAGTGAATTTCTCTCTCACTATTTCAAATCCTCTTTCCTTTTTCTTGCTAATACCTTTTTCACTATTTCTTAAATCTTCTGTTTCAACTCCAGCATTTTTATTAATTCCTCTCTCTAGTCTCCGATCCGGATATTTCCCACTCTCCAGTCACATCCCGATACCCTCCCACTGCTCCATTCACCTTTTCTGTAAAACCATTAATGTTGGTCGATACAGATCACAGCCATCCCTTCCCTTCCAACTGAACTCACTCTAGTGCCCCAAGAACGTGAACACTTCCCTCCTGCTCCAGCCCTCAGCCACACATTGAACAGCCTCATATTACCCGTCTTAAGCAGCCTAGCGGTAAACAATCTGGAGATCAACAGCTTGAGGCCTGGTTTCTTAGTTTAGTGCCTCAGTCTCAATAGTCCCTCTATAAACATATTTCTATCCGTGTTACTGGCTCCGACCATGGCTATTTTCTGCTCTCCTTTCCTGCCCAGAGGTGGTCCCACCGGTCAAGGATGTTCTTCCCACCGGCACCAGGGAGGTAACTAACCATTCAGGACCTGCTCAGGGCTGCAGAAGAGGTTGTTTATTCCCCCGACTATACAATCTGCCACCAGTCCCGCGCTCCTATTCCTGTGCCCCACCTGCCTCTCACTCTCGCCCCGCTGGGTGGCCTCCTGCTCTCTGGGGCCACACTGTTTGCTCAAGAATACGATCCTGAGTCACTGTCTCTCTCCACCTTACAGTCCCCAATACCAGGTATCTATTGGACAGTTCCAGTACTCAGGGGCTCCCTCCACCTGTGACTGTGACCCTCTGAGTCACTGTCTCTCTCCACCTTACAGTCTCCAATACCAGGTATCTATTGGACAGTTCCAGTACTCAGGGGCTCCCTCCCCCTGTGACTGTGATCCTCAGTCACTGTCTCTATCCACCTTACAGTCCCCAATACCAGGTATCTATTGGACAGTTCCAGTACTCAGGGGCCCCTCCACCTGTGACTGTGATCCTCAGTCACTGTCTCTATCCACCTTACAGTCTCCAATACCAGGTATCTATTGGACAGTTCCAGTACTCAGGGGCTCCCTCCACCTGTGACTGTGATCCTCAGTCACTGTCTCTATCCACCTTACAGTCTCCAATACCAGGTATCTATTGGACAGTTCCAGTACTCAGGGGCTCCCTCCACCTGTGACTGTGATCCTCTGAGTCACTGTCTCTCTCCACCTTACAATCCCCAATACCAGGTATCTATTGGACAGTTCCAGTACTCAGGGGCTCCCTCCACCTGTGACTGCAGTGTCCCTCTAGATGGTCACTCACTTCCCTCTTTGTACTCAGCCCCTGTCCCGTTCCCGCGACCTGTGCGAGCTGCAGGTTCAGGCAATAGATCTGGACCTTTTGTCGGGGCAGAAATTGTATTTTAAAGAGCTTTGTGAACCTACCTGTGTCCATTCTTGTTGAAGATGTTGGATCTTCTCCCCTGTCTGGACCTTCAGCCATGGTGGTGACAGACGTTCCCAGGCTCTGATGCTCTGTAACAAATATAATAATAGGTGGGTTTGAGGGAAATATTAAAATGAGAAGGAGAACGTTGCCTTGTTGCCATGATATCAAGTCCCTCCTCCCCCATCAGTACAGCAGCTGGCAGCTCTGGGACCTCAGAAAACACCACGAATATACAAGTGGTGGATGTGACTGCGGTTTTACAATCATAATTCTCCATTTGTGTGAGAGCCCGCGCACGTGCGGCCATTGAAACTATCAATCAGCGGCCTTTCCTTTCCCCACTGTGGAAATGTAAAAGCGATTCAGTTAATTCAGTACCAGTTTGAGACTTAGTGAAACAGCAAAGTACTGAATTTTACAAATGCTGCCACTAGTCCAATAAACACACAAAAGCAACAGAGGGGCAGGGAGAATGTGTGAGAAATGATTAGTGGTAACATAATAGGGAACACTAACACCTTTTATAAATATAAATAGTGAAAGAATAGTCCAAGGAAAGGTGGGGCCGATTACTGACCAAAAAGGCAATCATCTTGTGGAAGCAGAGGACATGGCTGAGGTACTAAATTAACACTTTGGCTCCGTATTCACTAAAGGAGAGGATGCTGCCAATCGTACAGTAAAGGAGGAGGTGGTAGAGAAATTGGACAGGATATAAATCGATCAGGACGATGTACTAAATTGGTTGACAGGGCTCAAAGTAGAAATGTCACCCACTCTGCCACAATCTTCCAATCCTTAGATATGGGAAAGGTGCCAGAGGACGGGAGGGCTGCAAACGTTACTTCCCTGTTCAAAAAGAGAGTGATGAACCAAATAACTACAGGCAACTCAGCTTAACATCGGTGTTGAGGAAACTCCTCGGGACAACATTTCCAAAACACAATTAACCGTCACTTGGAAGAACATGGGTTTATTAGCGACAGACAAAATGGATTTTATTTAAAGGCAAATCTAACCTGGCTGACTTGAATGAGCCAATGGATGAAATAGGAGAGGGTTGATGAAGGTAGTGCAGTTGATGTTCTGTTTCTGGACTTTCAGAAGGCCTTTGATAAAGTACCTCATAATAGACTGGTGAACAAAATTGGAGCCAATGATATTAAAGGAGCAGTGGCAGCGTGGATACTAAATTGGTGAAGGGACAGAAAACAGACAGTAGTTGTGAACCGATATTGTTCACACTGGAGGGAAGTTTACAGTGTCCCCAGGGGGCGGGATTAGGACCACTGCTCTTTGATTTATTTCAGTGACATGGACTTAGGTATACAGGGCATAGTTTAAAAGTTTGTCGATGACACAAATCTCGGAAAAGTCGTAAACCGTGAGGAGGACAGCAGAAGACTTCAGGAGGAAATAGAGACACTGGTGAAATGGGCAGACACATGGCCGGTGAAATTTAATGCAGAGAAGTGTGAAATGCTGCATTTTGGAAGGAAGAATGAGGCGATGCAATTTAAACCAACTGGTACAATTTAAAGGGGTTGCAGGAACAGTAAAACTTGGGGGAATAGATACAGAAATCTTTGACAGTGGCAGGACAGGACGATAAGGCTTTTAGAAACGTATATGGGAGCATTGGCTTTATAAATAGAGGCACAGGAACATCGGAACAGGAGTAGGCCGCTCATTCACTCCCAGCTTGTTCCTCCATTCAATTCGATCATGGCTGAGCTGTATCTTAACTCCATCCCCCCGCCTTGGTTCCATAACCCTAAATACCATTGCCTAACACAAATCTATCAATCACAGTTTTGTCATTTTCAATTGACCGAACCTCAACAGCTTCTTGAGGGCGAGTGTTCCAGATTTCCACTACACGGTGTCTGAAGAAATGCTTTGTAACATCACCCCTGAACGGCCTCGCTCTGCGGTTAAGGTTATGCCTTTTTCTGGACTGGTCCACTGAAGGACATAGTTTAACTCTCTGCCCTAGCAATTCCGTTGATCATCTTAAGCACCTCAATTAGTTCACCCCTTAACTTTGTATAATCAAGGGAATAAAAGCTTCGTCTGTGTAATCTATCCTCATACAGGAAACTTTCGTTTAACCGGAAGTCCAGAAAGCTCTATCTACTGGCAAAATTCAGGAGCCGTTTCCGATCAGTTTTTTTACTTCTCATTGCTTTTTTTCCCCCCAGTCAGGCTCTGCAAGGTCTGTAGCTAAGCAACAGCTTCAGCTAGAGACGCTTTTAAGCTGCAGCCGACTGTTTTGGAGCTGTTGCTAAGCAACAGGGTTTGTTGATTCACACGGAGCTGAAAAGCTCGATGTTTTAACATTCGCGCTGGTTTGTCCGGCAGTTTTGAGGGGACGGCACCAACTCGGTCCAGTCAGTGCCGGATACCAGGCAGTTTCCAGTAATTTAAATCTTTTAGCCCCGGGATCGTTCTGGTGAATGAGCTGCACCACCTCCAAAGCCAAGATATTGTTGCCGAGGTGCGGTTCTCTAAATGGGTCTAACCCGAGCTCTGTACAGCTGGAACAGAACTTCTACCCCTTTGTAATCCAGCCCGCCAGATAAAGCCCAACATTCCTTCAGAGTTTTACTTATTATTGGTGCCCATCAACTAACTTCTAGTGATTTCTGTACCCGGACCCCTCGTTCTCTCTGCCCATCCACAGTTCCTAACATCACCCCTGAACGGCCTCGCTCTGCGGTTAAGGTTACGTGGACCCCTCGTTCTCTCTGCCCATCCACAGTTCCTAACATCACCCCTGAACGGCCTCGCTCTGCGGTTAAGGTTACGTGGACCCCTCGTTCTCTCTGCCCATCCACAGTTCCTAACATCACCCCTGAACGGCCTCGCTCTGCGGTTAAGGTTACGTGGACCCCTCGTTCTCTCTGCTCATCCACAGTTCCTAACTTCTAACATCACCCCTGAACGGCCTCGCTCTGCAGTTAAGGTTACGTGGACCCCTCGTTCTCTCTGCTCATCCACAGTTCCTAACTTCCAACATCACCCCTGAACGGCCTCGCTCTGCGGTTAAGGTTACGTGGACCCCTCGTTCTCTCTGCCCATCCACAGTTCCTAACTTCTAACATCACCCCTGAACGGCCTCGCTCTGCGGTTAAGGTTACGTGGACCCCTCGTTCTCTCTGCCCATCCACAGTTCCTAACTTCTAACATCACCCCTGAACGGCCTCGCTCTGCGGTTAAGGTTACGTGGACCCCTCGTTCTCTCTGCCCATCCACAGTTCCTAACTTCTAACCATTTAGAACATTCTCTGATCGATCCTTTTTAGGTCCAACGTGAATGAGCTCATTTCTTTCTGAAGTGAGGGGATTGCGACAAACTTGCTCAATCCACTCCAGGAGGGTGGGTTCTCCGGCGTTCTGAATGTTATTTAATATTGGTGTCACGAGTCTAACGCCCTGGAACGTATATGTAGATACGGTGTCAAGATGTAATGAGAGTGGGAGGAGGCTCCCGTGGAGTATAAACACAGCATAGACCACTTGAGCCGAATGGACTGTTTCTCTGCTGCAGTTTCGATGTAAATCTAATCTGCCCCGAACTGTCACAAACTCCAATCTCTGTGACGGTGACCATGGTGTGTAACCCTTCCTTGTCCATCATTCACCTTCCCACAGCATTCGATATAGTCTCATCTGGCATCCTTTTCCATGTCATGGCCTCCATTGTCCATCCCATAAAACTGATCCTTGTGTGCTTCCTGTCCTAGCTCCCTGATCGCAGATCGCAAATCTCCGGCAATGGGTTAACTTTTGTCTTTCTATCCACACCTATATTGTTGGCCAATATTGAACCGATGCTGCTTCTGGTGCATAGTAACCGATTACTGTAGCGCCGGAGGCAGATTGGATTGTTTCAATATCTGCTTCTTGGGATTTGCCGGGGCATTGAAATCTCGGTGCAGAGATCGCCTCATCAGGCACCTCCATTGACTAGGCGAGGCTGCATCATAGACCCATAATATGATACAGCACTGAAGGTCATCCAGCCCATCAGGCACCTCCATTGACTGGGCGAGGCTGCATCATAGACCCATAATATGATACAGCACAGAAGGTCATTCAGCCCATCAGGCACCTCCATTGACTGGGCGAGGCTGCATCATAGACCCATAATATGATACAGCACATGTAGTGTATGTATCCGTCTACCTTTAAGAAAACCATTGTATGTAACCGTTCACCTTTAAGAGAACTATTTTAGGTGTGGCACTACTTTGTTGGCTTCTGTATACTGTAATACCGACAGTGACCACACCGGTATATAAGTGCTGTGTCAGGATTTATTTGGCAGATTCGCCCTGACCTTCGAATAGTAAAGTCCTGTTTTAAGTTACTCTGGTAGTCTGTGTATTAATTAACTAAACAACTCACAGACTTTACAGTGGCGACGAGTCCGATCATACCCTGCGGCAACAATACTTCCGAAGCAGTTAACGAGCGTCGAGAAGAGGCAACCGCCCTCGTCGTTCTGCTGGGAGAAAACTCGAGGCTGCAGAACTAGAAAGGAAGAAGAAGTTAGAGACAAAGACTTCCATCAGCAACAGGCACTGACTGTCCCTTCTGCCACGGTGAGGAGTGAGCCGATCAGCACGAGAAGCAAGGCGGCCACGGTGACTGTGAGTAAGGGAAAGTAAAAAGAATAACCGGAGGATAAGGGCGGTGCACTCGACCACGGTCGAGGGGGAAAGGAGCCGGACAGAAGTCGGGTCCAGAGGCGCTGAGACTGGGGCAGCGTGGAGCAAGGAAGCCGCGGTACAGACAGGCTGGGGGACGCAATGGCGTCATGAGACAGCTAGACCGCGACCGGCGAAAAAGGCCGGGCAGCGACCGAAGCCACGAAGCGCTGCGACCGGGAGCGTAGGCGCGGGAAGAGATAAACTCAGCCGCAGCCGGGGAGGGAAGCACCGGACTGCGAGAGGGCTGGGAGGCGCGATTGGGAGCCGAGTGAGCAGGAGAGGCAGAGCCGATCAAGGGGGAACTGAGCGAGAGCCAGTCCAGCGGCTGAAACTGTTCTCAGTCAACGGGGTGTACCCAGCGCCGGTAGAGCCGAGCGAGCGGGAGAGAGACAGAGCCCGAGCAAGGGGAACCGAGCGAGAGCCAGCCCAGCGGCTGAAACTGTTCGCCATCAACGGGGTGTACCCAGCGCCGGTTGCCCTGCCGAGAAAAGGGAAAGCACTGAAGCCGACGCGCAGGCTGTGAACCTGAAAGCCAGCGGCCGTCGCCCGTGGGGAAAGTGTACCCCTCCCGCTAGGGAAGAAACGCGGGAAGCCGCCATTAGGCGGGGAAGAAGACAGAAGCGGGAAACCGCCATTGAAGTGGGCGGGGAGAGAAGATAAGCGCGGGAAACCGCCATTTTCACGGGAACCGCCATCTTGGAAAAAAAAAAGAAAATTTCAAGAAATAATTCGTGGTGTTATCAGGAAGAGAGGAAGATGCCTAAGCATGGTAACATCAACGATTTTAATTCCGAGGTAGAAGACTGGGCCACGTATGTGGAACGCATTGAGATCTATTGTGAGGCCAATAAAATAGAAGAAGATGACAAAGCTATAACCTTGCTAAACTCGATGGGCGCGAAGACATACGGGCTCTTGAAGCATCTACTAGCACCAGCTAAACCGGCGGATCAGACTTTCGATGATATTGTGACTGTTCTGAAGGATCACTTGAACCCCACACCGTTGATGTTGGCGGAATGTTTCAAATTCTATGCGAGAACGCAAAGGAAAGACGAAAGCAACGCAGAATACTTGGTCGAACTGCGTAGACTAGCGAAACACTGCCAGTTTGGAGGGAATCTGACAGAGGCATTGTGAGACAAGTTCGTGTGCGGGTTGTCAAAGGAAGGAACGCAAAAGCGACTACTCGAAGAGAACGACCTTACACTTGACAGGGCTGTCCTTATTGCAGCATCGCACGAAGCCGCAGCGAAGGGAACTGCGGAAATGCAGCTAAAGGCAGCGGCACTCAGTGTGGATCAAATTACCTCGAGTACAACAAAATGCTATCGTTGTGGGAAGACAACACACGACCAGAACCAATGCTGGTTTAAGAACCAGGAATGTAGGAAATGTGGCAAACAGGGTCACATAGCTAAGGTATGCCGGTCAGGGAAGAAGACCAACAACCAAAGGAAGCCATCACAGGAAAAGTACAACAAGGTACACAAGGTGGCCGAGAAGAGTTCAGACGAACAGAATTCGGACTCAGACCCAAACGGCCAGGAGCTGGGCAGTCTGAGAATTCACAATGTGAGTAAGGAAGCTGACCTACAAACTATCTGGGTCATGCTAAAAATAGCTGGAGTCCAAGTGAAAATGGAGTTGGACACTGGATCAGCTCTATCAGTCATAAATCGAAGGGATTACCACCGGCTATTCTCACATATACCCTTAAGAGATACCAAGTTCGTATTGCAGACATACACGGGGCATAAAGTATACCCCATGGGGAAGATAAGAGTCAAGGTGAGAGATGGGGGTAAAGAACACCCAAGAATGAACTTATACGTACTACCTGAGGGAGGACCACCACTTCTGGGACGGGAGTGGATCAAGAAAATAGGCATGGAATGGCACTATCTAAAAGCCATAACGAGTGAGGACTCAGTGCAGACAATCAGCTCAGATTCTGAAACGGATGACGATAAGACCAACCCAAATATGAAAGACAAGGCTAAAATGGACTTGCCGACTAAGGTTGGAAGAACGAAGGCATGCATAAAGGCTTATGCTCCAGAGAAGAACAAAGTTTCAGAACAGAACTCCACCGAACAACGACAACATAGTTTGACAGAGAATTCTGAGTCTGTTCAGTTTACGGACATATCCATGACTGACGAACACCGAGCTCGGACTCAACTTTATTTCAAATTACGACAGCAAGTAGAACAAGTGAGTTACCGTCTCGAACAAGAGATGAAAACAATGAAAAAGTTCTATGACACCGAATGGGAGAATCTGGAAAGACAACAGAAGCAGCTAGCTCAAGCAGAGAGCGACCATAGAGCCATTGTGACCAATTACTGATCACATCTCCCTTATGCTGTTCAGGAGTTAGAATATTTGCAGGAAGGAGCAAATGAAGAGGAATCTTCAGGAAGCCAGGATTTTATTCCCGTTCTTCTCTACGACTCCTTACAAGCAGAGTTTGAGAAGTTGAAGGAACAGTATGAACAGGCCCAGGCTACAATCCTGGAGGGGATTAACTCGGCAACCTCCGAAAAGCTAGTTTCAGTAGAAGCATATGAGCAACTAAAGGTTGAACATGAGCAAGAAGTCCAAAGGCTGCAGGAAATTCTTGATGAGCTCAAGGCCAAGACAGACTCATCGGTAGAAGTTCCATCCATAGATGAGAAATTAGAGGTGAAAGACATGGCAGAACATGAAAGACAAGATGTCCAAGAACTCATAAAAATATTGAAGGAAACCCAAGACAAATATGAGGCGGCAATGACCGAGGTTCAACAACTTGAAGAACAGATTCAACTGGGAATCCTCAGTGGAAGAAAAGGAAACTAAGAAACACAGAGACTGTAAGAATGGCCCCTGAACATGAGCTAGAGAGCATCAAGGCGCAACTTCTCCGAGCGCTGAAAGCCAAAGTACAAGAGGAAAAGAAGGTGAAAGCATTGGAGGAAAAGGTGGATGAAATGGAGAAGACTCTGATCCACAGTGTTCCCGTGGAAGAGTTAACGGTCAGCCAACTCCTTCATATGCTGAGGGACAAGACTCTGCAATGGGAACAATCTGAACACGAGCTTCAATCTTCAAAAGGGAAGGAGTTCGGAGCTCTCAAAAGTTATGGAAATAGCTGAGGTTGCAACACAGATTTTACTGGGATGCCAAAAGTACGCTGAATCACGTCTATGTGAACAACAGAATGTTGAAACAGCTGCTCCAGTAGAAGGATTGAATAGCCCGATCAATCAATCCCCGATGGAAGGGGAAGTATTGAAATCACAAATGAGGTCATTAGTGAAGGATTTGCAGGAAACCCAGGAAGAGCGGGATGAATATGAACGCATGAAGAAGTCTCTTCAGGAAAGATGTCTAGGGAGGGAACAACAGTCGGCTAACGTCCAGTTGGGTAAGGAAGAAGTAGCAGGCCCTCTCGCTAGACTAGTTCAGGACCACACCGAATATTACCATGACCTGTTGAGTGACACGGAATATTACGAGGACTTGGTCTGCCCAGCTTGTGATGAAAACTCCCAAAGTGCAGAAATCAGGATGAAGCACTTAAAGTCTAAGAAACATAGGGAGATGGTGGCGCTACAGCTGGCAGCTGATAAGGGAGCCCCGAGAGTCTCCAAGAAGCAGAAAAGAAAAAGACGAAGCAGAAGGTGATAACCATCTAAATCATTATCACTTCTACCAGATCATGTACGTGGGCCCTACGAAGGGAGCCAAATCAGTTGGCAAGTAGGAAAAATTACCAAGGCAGTCCAGCTGTTTGTAAAAGTCAGCACTGCTGGTTCAGCAGGACGGAAGTTCAAGCTGTTAAGTCAAGGGAAAGACTATTGGATGAGTCACGCTAGCAATGTGAACCGGCTACACCACAGAGATGTTGTTCGGACCGAGTCAAGACCAGAGACTGAATCTGTGAACTGTTCCCGCAGAGACTGAATCTATAAACTGTTTCCCGCATAGATTATACCTGTGAATTGTTTTACATGAAGTTGAATATATGTTATGTTTAATGGGGGACTAAGTATGTTGTAAGCTAAAAAGGGAGGATTGTAGTGTATGTGTCCGTCTACCTTTAAGAAAACCATTGTATGTAACCGTTCACCTTTAAGAGAACTATTTTAGGTGTGGCACTACTTTGTTGGCTTCTGTATACTGTAATACCGACGGTGACCACACCGGTATATAAATGCTGTGTCAGGATTTATTTGGCAGATTCGCCCTGACCTTCGAATAGTAAAGTCCTGTTTTAAGTTACTCTGGTAGTCTGTGTATTAATTAACTAAACAACTCACAGACTTTACAGCACAGAAGGTCATTCAGCCCATCAGGCACCTCCATTGACTGGGCGAGGCTGCATCATAGACCCATAATATGATACAGCACAGAAGGTCATTCAGCCCATCAGGCACCTCCATTGACTGGGCGAGGCTGCATCATAGACCCATAATATGATACAGCACAGGAGGTCATTCAGCCCATCAGGCACCTCCATTGACTGGGCGAGGCTACATCATAGACCCATAATATGATACAGCACAGGAGGTCATTCAGCCCATCAGGCACCTCCATTGACGAGGCGAGGCTGCATCATAGACCCATAATATGATACAGCACAGAAGGTCATTCAGCCCATCAGGCACCTCCATTGACTGGGCGAGGCTGCATCATAGACCCATAATATGATACAGCACAGGAGGTCATTCAGCCCATCACACCGGTGCTGACTCTTTGGAAGAGCGATCCCATTATTCCCACTGTCCCTCTCTTTCCCCATAGCCCTGTAAATGTTTTCCCTTCAAGTATTTATCCAATTCCCTTTTCAATGTTACAACAGAATCTGCTTCCTCCACCCTTTCGGACAATGCATTCCAGATCACACTTGTAAGAGCCATAAAAGCTTAAGAAAATACTTTAAAATAGTGGCTAAATGGCATAATACAGTTAATTTACCTGAACGACTTATTGTATTAAGAAACCCCCTATTTTCTTGCTCCAGTAGTATAGTCCGACACCCCCTTCATTCTTGCCACAATGGAACAGTCCCTAAGCCACACATGGGTGCAGCCATTTTACAGTTTTAAACTGCACGTGGTGAAAGAGGCAGAAGCTGTGAGGTTTGGAGCAGTACAGTTTTTGACCGTGTTCGTTTATACGTGTTTGCTTTGTAATTCTGTTTGTTAAGTGTTATAGTAAACCATTTAAAAGACAAAGCTACGTTTGGGAACGTTTTATTTCGATACGCGTCTACTCGATGTTAAAAGCCCCACAGCTCAGTGGCCTGCCTGTTTGGAAACTAAGAAGCGCCACTACATTAGTCAAAAACTAGCTCCCTAAGAAGGGACGGAATCGTCGGCGAACGTATACATGAATGGTCACGGAGCCAGACGACAATTTAAGAAAGCGAAGGTACAGTGACTGTTACTTGCTTTGTTCATTCTGTTGAGAAGCTAAATAAGAGCTGCGGGTAAAATGGCCGAGGCCTTACGGAGCCAGGAGCTTCCCCCAGCCAGAAGGATTGCTGGCCAAAAGAGGGAAATAAAGCTCACCCCAAAGGCAAGGGAAGAGAAGTTACATAGAAGCATAGGTGCAAGGAAGGCTAAATTAGTTCAGATAACTGGAAAAATGAAGATAATTGATCGTCTCATGGAAGATAATGCTAATATTAAGAAAGCTGAAGACATGATGTATTACGATTTCTCCAAGCTGCATGAAGAATTTAATATACTCAATGAAGATGTATTAGCACTTCTGTCTGAAGAAGAGGGAAACACTGATCAGCACGACTGGTTTGATCTTAAATCAACCAGCATTAAGGACTATATCAAGGCCACGGAGCAGTGGATGTTAAAAATTCGTCAAGATGCTGATACAGCAGAGAAAGATAAGGTTGACGATGAAGTCGGACCAGACGATAGCATTTCAGAGACTTCCGCCAGACCGAGCAAAAATCGAAAAGAAGGTAGCTCTGTTTCTGGACGCAGGTCAGTCGCTTCTACCACAAGCTCGGCGCGACGCATGAGAGCGGAGGCTGAACGGGCGGCGTTGATGGCGCGCGCAGCATCTTTAGATGAGAAGCAAGCTCTTGAACGGGAAGAGGCCCAACTGCAGGCCCAACAGGCCCAACTGCAGGCCCAACAGGCCCAACTGCAGGCTCAACTGCAGGCCCAGCGGGCCCAGGTGCATGCAAAGAAAGAACGGCTGGAGATGAAAACAGCTATCGAGGTCTCAGATGCCAGGTTGAGTGCGTACGAAGATTATGAAGGCTCACGGGACGGCGGGAGCCACTGCCAGTCAACGTTGCCACATAGAGTTGGATCCAGGGCACCTTCAAGAGTTACAACAGAGCCCGAAAGCAATTCCCCGGCATTACAGCGTGGAAGAGTGGCCTCTCCACTAACAGGAGCACGTGATGCTACCCCAGACGTCAGACGGTCTAGACTAGACCCTGCTGATGACCACCAGAGGCCTGAAGACACAGGGAGAAGCCTATACCGAGTGATGCAACGTCAGAACGAAATTACAGAGATGCTTGTAAAACAACAGAATCTGTTTCGACTCCCTCAAAGAGACATACCAGTGTTCCAAGGCGACCCACTCAAGTATAAGCCCTTCATCAGATCCTTTGAACAAGCCATTGACTCCAAGACAGAGAGCAGCAGTGATAAGTTGTACTACCTGGGACAGTACACCAGTGGTAAACCACAAGACCTGGTCAGAAGCTGTGAACACATGAGACCGGACCGGGGATACATAGAAGCCAGGAAGTTGCTGCAGGAGCACTATGGTAACGAGCTGAAGATAGCCACTGCATATATCGAAAAGGCTACCAAGTGGCCACAGATCAGATCGGAAGACGGAGAGGCATTGAACGCATATGTTCTCTTCCTCATAGGATGTCGCAACACCATGGAGGATGTTGAATTCATGGAAGAGATGGACAATCCTACGACTATGAGAATCGTCATCTCTAAGCTTCCTTACAGGATGAGAGAACAATGGAGAAGAACAGCCTTTGAGATAATGGAGAGACAGAAAAGTAGAGCCAGGTTTGCAGACTTAGTGAATTTCATAGACAAACAGGCTAAAATTGCTAGGGACCCATTGTTTGGAAACATCCAGGATGTCAGCCCGACCACCGATGGAAGAGTGAAAGCCAAGCCTGCTGAATCAAAGACTCTCAGGAAAGGTGGTTCCAGGGGAAGCAGCTTTGCAACTATCGTCACTCAGGCCGAGGAAGAAAGGCCCCAGAACTCATCTCCCAAAAAGAGCAGCACAGTGACGCCTGCTAATGCCTTTCAGAAGCCATGCTTATTCTGCCAGAAGAATCATACATTGGATTTCTGCAGCGACATCAAAGCACAGCCACATAAGGACAGAATCGAATTCCTGAAGTACAACGGCCTATGTTTTGGATGTCTCTCTCAGGGGCACCTGAGTAGAAACTGTAAGCAAAGAACAACATGCAGAGAGTGCACTCGGAAACATCCCAGTCTGCTGCATATCCATAAAGAAGAACAAGTCTCTAAGAAGAGTGAAGAAAACAATACCGACGAGAAGGTTGTTTCAAGTGCTCTGGTGTCGCTAGAACCAGAGACTTGTGGACTCACTGGGGCCGGTGACAGTGACTGTATTCTTGCCATCATACCAGTAAGGATCAAGTCTAAGAGGAGTGAGAAGGTTGTGGAGACTTACGCCTTCATGGATCCAGGTAGTTCAGCAACGTTCTGCACAGAATCACTCATGCGACAGCTGAACGTTAGAGGCAGAAGAACAGAAATCCTATTACGCACCATGGGTCATGAGAAGTCAATGCAAAGTTATATCCTGTCAGACCTAGAAGTGTGTGGACTTGAAGAGAAGGACTTCATAGACCTGCCTAATGTTTTCACACAGAGGGAGATTCCTGTTAGAATAGGGAACCTAGCCCTGCAGAAGGATGTGGATAGATGGCCCTACCTAGAAAAGGTGCGTCTCCCATACATTGAAGCAGAAATTGGCCTATTAATTGGAACCAATGCCTACAAAACTATGGAGCCATGGCAGGTGATAAACAGCAAGAATGATGGACCCTACGCCGTCAGGACAGCCCTTGGATGGGTAATCAATGGACCGGTAAGGAGAGATGATGGCCACAAGTCGAACAAGGAGGAACGACAAAACGTCACAGTTAATCGCATCTCTATCGCAAGCATTGAAGAGCTGTTGATACAGCAATTCAACGCAGACTTCTCAGAACGCAGCTGTGAGGAAAAGACAGAGATGTCACAAGAAGACCATCAGTTCATGGGTTTGATGACAAGGTCTACACAGTTCATTGATGGCCACTATCACATTGGTTTGCCACTGAGAAGACAGACCGCGAAGATGCCGAACAATCACTGCATAGCAGAGCAACGCGCCATCAGTCTAAAGAGAAAGCTGAACAAGAACCCCAACTTTCACGAAGACTACAAAGACTTCATGAGAAACATCATAGCGAAAGGCTATGCTGTAAAAGTGCCCGAAGAACAGTTGAACAGAGACGATGGAAGGGTCTGGTACATTCCTCATCACGGGGTTTATCACCCAAAGAAGAAAAAGATCCGTGTAGTGTTTGACTGCGCCGCCTCATTCAGAGGAACTTCATTGAATGACCAGCTGCTTCAAGGTCCTGATCTTACTAATACCCTCATTGGCATCTTGACTAGGTTTAGACAAGAGCTCGTTGCCATGATGGCAGACATAGAATCAATGTTCTACCAAGTCAGAATCCCTGACGAAGATGCTGATCTTCTGCGTTTCCTTTGGTGGCCAGATGGCGACGTTAGTGAAGCGATGGTGGAATGTAGAATGGCCGTACACCTGTTTGGAGCCACATCATCTCCCAGCTGTGCAAGCTACGCTCTCAGAAAAACTGCAGAAGATGGCAAGGGCAAAGCACCATCCGAGGCTGTGGAGACAATCTTCAGAAACTTTTATGTCGATGACTGTCTGAAGTGCGTGTCAACAGAAGACGATGCCATCGCACTGTCAAGAGACCTTAGAACTCTGTGTTCGAATGGAGGATTCCATCTGACTAAGTGGATAAGCAACAGCAGAGCAGTTCTAGCTTCTATCCCAGAAAAGGAAAGAGCCACTGAAGTCAAAGATCTGGACCTGAGCCACGATGTCCTTCCTATCGAGAGAGCTCTTGGTGTACAATGGTGCATCGAGTCAGACACGTTCAACTTCAGGATAATGGTGAACGAAAGACCATCCACAAGACGAGGGATTCTCTCCATGGTCAGTTCCATCTACGACCCTCTCGGATTCCTGGCACCACTCATTCTGCCGGTGAAGCTGATGCTACGAGAGCTGTGTAGAGACAAGAGAGGATGGGATGAAGATATCCCAGAAGGTCAAGCTCAGAGATGGCACAGATTTGCAACAACTTTCTAGCTTCAACGTCAGTAGATGCATCAAGCCCGTGAGTTTTGGAGTTACAAAGACGGCTCAACTACATCATTTCTCGGACGCCAGTGAGGACGGCTATGGCACGGCTACCTACCTCTTGCTGACAAATCAACAGGGCCAGAAACATTGTGCCTTCCTCATGGGAAAATCCAGGGTGGCTCCGCTGAAGCAGGTCACCATCCCGAGACTGGAATTGACGGCAGCGGTTGTTGCAGTTAAAGTTGACCAGGTGATGCGTAAAGAGTTACAGCTCCCATTAGAAGAATCTGTCTTCTGGACGGATAGCACGACGGTGCTGAAGTATATAGAGAATGAGAAGATACGCTTCAAGACCTTCGTAGCAAACAGAATCTCATCCATTAGAGAAGCTGCACAACCATCTCAATGGAGGTATGTAAACACCTCATTAAACCCAGCAGATCAAGCCTCACGGGGATTGAAGGCTGAAAACTTCATGAGGAGTGAAACCTGGATACAAGGCCCAAGTTATCTGCTGGAAACAGAGAGATCATGGCCAGAAAGACCAGATATGCCAAGTCAGATTACTGAAGACGACGTCGAAGTCAAGAGATCAGTCACAGTAAATTTCATAACTACGAAAGAGAACTTTGACACAGTGAACAAGCTTGTTAACCATTTCTCAGGATGGCACCAGTTGAGGAAAGCAGTTGCATGGTTTCTAAGGTTGAAAGAGTTGCTGCTACACCTGAGCGGTAAGAGAAAAGAGTACCGAGCCACTATCAGTCAGTCTGAAAGTAACCCTGATAAGCAGAGAATGCTTCTACAGCAGTATATGCATCAGCACAAGACCACATTGAGCAAGAATTCATTGACCGTGGAGGATTTGGCCAAGGCTGAGAAGGAGATAGTTTGCTTCAGTCAAAGACAAAGATACCCAGAAGAAACCGAAGCTCTACAGCAAAATACTCCAATCAAGAAAGGTAGTCATATCTACAAGCTGGACCCTACACTGCAAGATGGAGTACTGAGGGTGGGAGGGAGACTAAACAAATCTGCTATGCCAGAGGAGGCCAAGCACCCTGCTATCCTTTCTAAGGACCTCCGGGTTGCTACTCTCATTCTTCAGCATATACACCAGAGTATTGGACACAGTGGGAGGAATCACGTGCTTGCGAAGCTAAGACAAAGATACTGGATTCGAGGAGCTAATTCCGTAATAAGAAAAATACTCTCTGAATGCATTGTTTGCAGACGGTTACACGCTAGAGCTGGGGAGCAGAAAATGGCAGACCTGCCTGAAGACCGTTTGTTACCAGACAAGCCCCCATTTACAAACGTAGGGGTGGACTATTTCGGGCCTTTCGAGGTAAAGCGAGGACGGAGCCTTGTCAAGAGATATGGTGTGCTTTTCACTTGTTTGACCATCAGAGCAGTTCATATTGAGGTGGCACACACGCTTGACACTGATTCCTGTATTAACGCCTTGCGGCGCTTTGTCTGTAGAAGAGGACAGGTGTCCATTATGCGTTCTGATAATGGCACTAATTTCGTCGGAGCGGAGAGAGAACTACGGGAAGCTATTGAAGGTTGGAATCAGCTTAAAATACAGGAAGCCATGATGCAAACAGGAATTAAGTGGATCTTCAATCCTCCGGCTGCATCCCACCACGGAGGTGTCTGGGAAAGACAGATACGCACCGTAAGAAAACTACTCAGTTCTGTACTGAAGCAGCAAGCGCTGGACGACGAGGGACTCCAAACCGTTCTGTGCGAGGTCGAAGCCATCATTAATGACCGACCGATAACTAAGACATCAGATGATCCCAATGACCTCGAAGCCCTGACTCCGAACCACCTGTTGTTGTTGAAAACACAGCCAGCCATGCCCCCGGGAGTCTTCAAAAAGGAAGATCTGTATGCCCGTCGGAAGTGGAGGCAAGTTCAGTATATGTCAGACCTCTTCTGGACCAGATGGACAAGAGAATACTTACCTCTGCTACAGGAGCGTCAAATATGGTCCAAAATAAAGAGGAACTTCATCGTCGGAGACATTGTCTTAATTGTGGATGATTCAGACCCTAGAAATTCTTGGTTGATGGGAAAAATAATTAAGACCATGCCAGACTCCAGAGGCGTCGTTCGTCGCGTCTGTTTGCAAAGCAAGACCAGTACCCTGGAGAGACCGATCACAAAGCTCTGCCTGCTACAAGAAGCAGCGTGAAAAGCTCCTGAACGAAAGAAAAAAGTGGACACTTGTATTGTAAATATGTTAAACTCATTAGTTTATGACTCTTAATGTTTGAGCAATTGATATGCTTCATGTGCCTAGTCAATTAGGGGCCGGAATGTAAGAGCCATAAAAGCTTAAGAAAATACTTTAAAATAGTGGCTAAATGGCATAATACAGTTAATTTACCTGAACGACTTATTGTATTAAGAAACCCCCTATTTTCTTGCTCCAGTAGTATAGTCCGACACCCCCTTCATTCTTGCCACAATGGAACAGTCCCTAAGCCACACATGGGTGCAGCCATCTTACAGTTTTAAACTGCACGTGGTGAAAGAGGCAGAAGCTGTGAGGTTTGGAGCAGTACAGTTTTTGACCGTGTTCGTTTATACGTGTTTGCTTTGTAATTCTGTTTGTTAAGTGTTATAGTAAACCATTTAAAAGACAAAGCTACGTTTGGGAACGTTTTATTTCGACACGCGTCTACTCGATGTTAAAAGCCCCACAGCCCAGTGGCCTGCCTGTTTGGAAACTAAGAAGCGCCACTACAACACTAACTCGCTGTGTAACACAATGTTACCTCACCATCCTTTCGGACAATGCATTCCAGATCACACTAACTCGCTGTGCAACACAATGTTACCTCACCACCCTTTCGGACAATGCATTCCAGATCACACTAACTCACTGTGTAACACAATGTTACCTCACCACCCTTTCGGGCAATGCATTCCAGATCACACTAACTCGCTGTGCAACACAATGTTACCTCACCACCCTTTCGGACAATGCATTCCAGATCACACTAACTCGCTGTGTAACACAATGTTACCTCACCACCCTTTCGGGCAATGCATTCCAGATCACACTAACTCGCTGTGTAACACAATGTTACCTCACCTCGCCTGTGGCTCTTTTTCCACTCACTTTAAATCTGCGTCGTCTGGTTACTGACCCCTTCTGCCAATGGAAACAGTTCCTCCTTATTTACTCATCAAAACCAATCATGAGTTTCCACAGCTCTATAAAATCTTCGTTTAACCAACTCTGCTCTAAAGAGAACAAACCAGCCTCTCCCCAGAACTGAAGTCCCTGATCCTTAGTACAATTCTCTCAAATCTCTTCTGCACCATCTCCAAGGCCTTGATATCCTTCCTAAAGTGTGGTGCCCAGAATTGCAAACCATACTCCAGCTGAGGCCTAACCAGTCTTTTATAACAATTTAACATAACTTTCTTGGCTTTATTACAAGAGGAATAGCAAATAAAAGCCGAGGACATGGCTCATGGTGTCAGCACTTGACTAATGAGCACTGTCGGAGGCGAGGACATTCACCACTGCTCCACTAATATTAACAGTGGTGTAACTTTAAGCAGATTGGTGACGTACTATCTTTAGGGGTCTTACAATATCTGGAAATGACAAATACATAACTGGTTTGATCGGACTGCTGTTTTACAATTATAATTCTCCACGTGTGCACGTGTCCCGCTGTGTGTCTAACAAACTCAGTCAGCGTCCTTCCCTTTCCCCACTGGGGAAATGTGAAAGCGATTCAGTCCCGGATCAGTAATTTCTCCAAACTTAAGTTGATGTTATTCGCCGGCATTAAGTTATAACCCAATTTGAGACCTTGTAAGATGGAGTTTTCTGCTGTTTGACACACACAGACTCTGGTATAATAAACACACGACAACAACAGCACCGTAGGGAATCAAGCTGAATACAGAAAGTACAGAGGAGAAATCAAAAACAAACTAAGAGGGGCACGGAAAAACTGAGGAAAGATTAGTGGGAATAGAATAGGGAACATTAAAATCTTTCTTAAACATGTAAAGCCTAAAAGGAGAGTCAATGGAAAGGTGCGATGATTAAGGACCAAAAGGGCAATCTTCTGGTGGATGCAGTGGGCATGGCTGAGGTACTGAATGAGTACTTTGCATCTGCCTTCACTAAAGAAGAGGATGCTGCCAATGTTACAGTGAAGGAGAGGGTGGTAGTGAAATTGGACAGGATATAAATAGACCAAGAGGATGTAGTGAAACAGTTGACAGCGCTCAAAGTGGAAGTGTCATGGTCTGGATGGGATGCATCCTGGGTTACTGAGAGAAGGAAGGCTCTGGCCACAATCTTTGAATCCTCCTTGGATAGGGGAGTGGTGCCACAGGACTGGGGATTTGCAAATGTTACCCCCTCGTTTAAAAATGGAGCGTGTGGTAAACCAATGAACGACAGGCGAATCAGTCTAGTGCCGGTGTTCAGGAACCTTCTGGAGATAAATCAATGAGAACCTGCTAAAATATCATCTCTCCTTACAGCAGTAATTGACTCCTTGGTTAATATTGCGACACCCACTCCTCTTTTACACCCCTGTCTTGCCTGAAGATTCTATACCCTGGAATACTGAGCTGCCAGTCCTGCCCCTCCCTCAACCATGTCTCTGTGATAGCAACAATATCATACTCCCATGTGTTCATCAACACCTTAAATTCATCTGCTTTACTCGCAAGACTCCTTGCATTAAAATAAATGCCATCCAGCCTTGCCATACTCCCTTGTGCCGTTACATATTTGCTCTGCCTTCCAGGCTCCTGTTTTTTCCTCTATATTTGGCTGTGCATCACACCCTACTATAGCTCCACTCCGTATCCCATCCCCCTGCCAAGTTAGTTTACAGTACTAACAAACCTCCCTGCAAGGATGTTGGTCCCGTTCCGATTCATGTGCAACCCGTCAGACTTGTACAGGTCCCACCTTCCCCAGAAGCAGAGCCAGTGATCCAGGAAACTAAAGCCCTCCCTCCTGCACCAACTCTTCAGCCACGCATTCATCTGCTCCATCCACCTATTCCTATAATAATCACTACCATGTGGCACCGGGAGCAATCCAGAGATTACAACCTTTGAGGTCCTGCTTTTTAATCTGCTACCTAGCTCCCTAAATTCTTGTTGCAGGACCTCATCCCGCTTTCTACCCATGACCTTGGTACCAATGTGAACCACGACCTCTGACTGTTCGCCCTCCCCCTTCAGAATGCCCTACAGCCGTTCAGTGACATCCCTGACCCTGGCACCAGGGAGGCAACATACCATCCTGGAGTCACGTCTGCGGCCACAGAAATGTCTATCTGTTCCCCTTACGATAGAATCCCCTATCACTATTGCTCTCCCACTCTTTTTGCTCCCCTCCTGTGCAGCTGAGCCACTCGTAGTGCCACGGACTGGGCTCTTGCTGCATTCCCCTGAGAAAGCATCTCCCCAGCAGTATCCAAAACGGAAAATCTGTTGGAGAGAGAGATGGACCCAGGGGACTCCTGCACTGCCTTCCTAGTTCTTTTACTCTGTCTGGCAGTCACCCATTTCCTGTCTGCCTGTGCATTCTTTACCTGTGGTGTGACGACGTCGTTTGACAAGCTATCCATGAAGAACTCAGCTTTGCGGATGCTCCACAGTGACTCCAGCCGCAGCTCCAAAATGCAGATTGCAAGTAGCTGCAGCTGGAGACACTTCCTGCACACATGTTCGCCCTGGACACCAAAAGTGTGCCTGACCTCCCACATAGCACAGGAGGAGCACTCCACACTGCTGAGCTGCTCTGCCAAGTCCTACCCTTAATTTACTCCCTTTAAATATTAAATACACTAGGGACCTTACTTCCCTTTAAACACTACTTACGCTAAACTAGAGACCTTACTTTTACTTTAACGACTGGACTGTAGAAATACTCACCAGGTCCTACTTACCAATCAGCTTCTTCCCTGGTTGTGATGTCACTTTAGCGGTTTTGCAGTTGTAGTTTGACTGCTCCCGCTCTCAGACTCTTTCCTGCAGTCCTGTGACGTCACTCCTTGATTTTGCTGTTCTTTTGGAATTCGCCGGATAAGTATCGGCCTCCTCACTGCTGCCGACTCCTCGCAGGTCCGCGCTGTCCTCGGCCTCCCGCTGTTCAGCGAATGAGGCCCGACCAGAGCGGACCTGCGAGCGAGCAGCTGAGGAGTTTCAAAAACCGGCGGCAGTTGGGGCGCGGCGGCTGATTCAGCGAACGAGGCCCGACCAATTCAACAGCAGGGGAAGAGAGGTAAAAAGTAATCAAATTGTGGCGTCACCAGGAAGCAGGTAAGTGATTGGTTGGTGAGTATTTCTCTCTTTTTTAAACTTTAACTCTGGTTTATAGTTTCTAAGGTCTCTCTAGTGTAGCAGGGACTGCTGGTAAACCAGTTAACTGTAGTGTAATTAGTGGGATTGATTGATTTAATTTAAATTCAATTAATTAAAGGGTAAGTCATGGCAGGACAGCCAGGCCCCATGATCTGCTCCTCCTGCGATATGTGGGAACTCAAGGACACTTCCTGTGTCCCCGACAACTACATGTGCAGGGAGTGCATCCAGCTGCAGCTACTGACAGACCGCATTGCGGCACTGGAGCTGCGATTGGATGCATACTGGAGCGTTCATGATGCTCAGGACATCGTGAATAGCACATTTACGGAGTTGGACACACCGCAGGTAGAGGTTGGACAGGAAGAAAGGGAACGGGTGACCAACAGGCAGAGTACTAGGCGCAGGCAGGTAGTGCAGGGGTCCCCTGTGGCCATCCCCCTCTCCAACAGATACACCACTTTGAATACTGTTGGGGGGGATGGCTTAGCAGAGGAAGGCAGCAGCAGCCAACTTCCTGGCACCAGGGGTGCCTCTGCTGCACAGAATGGGAGGAAAAAGAGGGGTAGAGCTATAGTAATAGGGGATTCAATTGTAAGGAGAATAGATAGGCGTTACTGCGGCCAGAAACGTGACTCCAGGATGGTGTGTTGCCTCCCTGGTGAAAGGGTCAAGGATGTCTCCAAGCGGCTGCAGAACATCTTGGAAGGGGAGGGTGAACAGCCAGTTGCCGTGGTGCACATAGGCACCAACGATATAGGTAAAAAGTGGGATGAGGTCCTAAAAAGCGGAATATAGGGAGTTAGGAGATAAATTAAAAAACAGGACTTCAAAGGTAGTAATCTCAGGATTGCTACCAGTGCCATGTGCTAGTCAGAGTAGAAATAGAAGGATACTTCAGATGAATACGTGGCTAGAGGAATGGTGCCAGGGGGAGGGATTCAAGTTCCTGGGACATTGGAACCGGTTCTGGGGGAGGTGGGACCAGTTCAAACCGGATGTCTGCACCTGGGCAGGGCTGGAACCAATGTCCTAGGGGGGAGTGTTTGCTGGTGCTGTGGGGGAGGGTTTAAACTAAAATGGCAGGGGGTTGGGAACCTGAGCAGGAAGACAGAGGAAAGGGAAACAAGGATAAAAGCAAAAGATAGGAAGGAGAAAAACAAAAGTGGCAGACAGAGAAATCAACAGTTTAAATCAAACATGGCCACAGTAAATAATAATTCTAATAGGTCTAACAGCATTAAAAAAACAAGCCTGAAGGCTTTGTGTCTTAATGCGAGGAGCATTTGTAATAAGGTGGATGAATTGGCTGCGCAAATAGAAGTAAACAAACATGATTTGGTTGGGATTACAGAAACGTGGCTCAAGGAAGGCCAGGACTGGGAACTCACCAGGGGTATTCGATATTCAGGAAAGATATGCAAAAAGGAAAGGGAGGTGGGGTAGCATTACTGGTTAAAGAAGGGATTAACACAATTGTAATGAAGGATATTAGCTCTGATGAGGTGGAATCTGTATGGGTAGAATTGAGAAATACTAAGGGGAAAAAACGTTAGTGGGAGTGGTTTATAGACCTCCAAACAGTAAGGCGGAGGTTGGGGATGGCATTAAAAGGGAAATTAAAGAAGCGTGCAATAAGGGCACATCAGTCATCATGGGTGACTTTAATCTACATATAGATTGGGCCAACCAAATTAGTAACAATACTGTGGAGGAGGAATTCCTGGAGTGTTTACAGGATGGTTTCCTGGACCAATATGTCAAGGAACCAACCAGAGATCAGGCCATCTTAGACTGGGTATTATGTAACGAGAAAGGATTAATTAGCAATCTTGTTGTACGAGGCCCCTTGGGTCGGAGCGATCATAATATGATCAAATTCTTCATTATGATGGAGAATGAAGTAGTTGACTCGGAGACAAGGGTCCTCAATTTAAATAAAGGAAACTACGATGGTCTGAGGAGCGAGTTGGGTAGGATTGATTGGGGAATGTCACTCAAAGGGTTGACAGTGGATAGGCAATGGCAAACATTCAAAGACCGAATGGATGAACTACAGAAGTTGTTCATCCCAGTTTGGCATAAAAATAAAACAAAAAAGGTGACCCAACCGTGGCTAACAAGGGACATTCGGGATAGCATAAGGCCCAAGGAAAGGGCATATAAATTGGCCAGAAAAAACAATAATCCTGAGGATTGGGAGCAGTTTAGGATTCAACAAAGGAGGACAAAGGGATTAATTAAGAAAGGGAAAATAGAATATGAGTGTAAGCTTGCAGGGAACATAAAAACTGACTGTAAAAGCTTTTATAGATATGTGAAGAGAAAAAGATTGGTGAAGTCAAGCGTAGGTCCCTTGCAGTCAGAATCGGGGGAATTTATAATGGGGAACAAAGAAATGGCAGACCAACTAAATACATATTTTGGTTCTGTCTTCACAAAGGAGGACACAAATAACCTCCCAGAGATGCCAGGGAACATAGGGTCTGATGAAAGGGTGGAACTGAAAGAAATCGGTATTTGTAGGGAAATGGTGTTAGGGAAATTGATGGGTCTGAAGGCCGATATATCCCCAGGGCCTGATAAGCTACATCCTAGGGTACTTAAGGAAGTGGCCCTAGAAATAGTAGATGCATTGCTGGTCATCTTCCAAAATTCAATAGACTCTGGAATAGTTCCCATGGATTAGAGGGTAGCTAATGTTACCCCACTATTCAAAAAAGGTGGCAGAGAGAAAACAGGGAATTATAGACCGGTAAGCCTGATATCGGTAGTGGGGAAAATGCTAGAGTCCATTATAAAGGATGTAATAGCAGAGCACTTGGAAAACAGTGATATGATCGGACAAAGTCAACATGGATTTACAAAAGGTAAATCGTGCTTGACTAATCTACTGGAATTTTTTGAGGATGTAACTGGTAGAATAGATAAGGGAGAACCAGTGGATGTGGTGTATTTGGACTTCCAGAAGGCTTTCGATAAGGTCCCACATAAGAGATTAGCATGTAAAGTTAAGGCACATGGGATTGGGGGCAAGGTACTGACTTGGATAAAGAACTGGTTGGCAGACAGGAAGCAAGAGAGTTGGAATAAACGGCTCTTTTTCCGAGTGGCAGGCAGTGACTAGTGGGGTACCGCAGGGATCGGTCCTAGGACCCCAGCTATTCACAATATATATATAAATGATCTAGACGAGGGAACTAGATGTAATATCTCCAAGTTTGCAGACGACACAAAGCTGGGTGGGCGTGTGTGCCGTGAGGAGGATGTCAAGAAATTCCAGTATGATTTGGACAGGTTGGGTGATTGCATCTGCCATGCTTCTGCCCAGTATAATGTGGATAAATGCGAGGTTATCCACTTTGGTGGCAAAAACAGGAAAGCAGATGATCTGAATGGCAATAGATTGGGAGAAGGGGAAGTGCAACGAGACCTGGGTGTCCTTGTGCACCAGTCGCTGAAGGTAAGCATGCAGGTGCAGAAGGCAAATGGTATGTTGGCCTTTGTAGCAAGAGGGTTTGAGTACAGAACAAGGATGTCCTGCTGCAGTTGTACAGGGCCTTGGTGAGACCACATCTGGAGTATTGTGTGCAGTTCTGGTCACCTTATCCGAGGAAGGATGTTCTTGCCATGGAGGGAGTGCAGCGAAGATTCACCAGACTGATACCTGGGATGGCAGGAATGACGTATGAGGAGAGATTGGGTCGATTGAGCTTATACTCGCTGGAGTTTAGAAGAATGAGAGGGGATCTCATTGAAACTTATAGAATTCTAACAGGACTGGACAGACTTGTTGCAGGAAGGATGTTCCTGATGGCCGGGGAGTCCAGAACCAAGGGTCACAGTCTAAGAATAAGGGGTAAGCCATTTAGGATAGAGATGAGGAGGAATTTCTTCACCCAGAGAGTGGTGAACCTGTGGAATTCTCTACCACAGAAGGCAGTGGAGGCCAATTCATTAACTATATTCGAGAAGGAGTTGGATATATTTCTTAAGGCTAAAGGGATCAAGGGGTATGGGGAGAAAGCAGGGACAGGGTACTGAATTTGGATGATCAGCCATCATCGCATTGAATGGCAGAGCAGGCTCGAGGGGCCGAATGGCCGACTCCTGCTCCTATCTTCTATGTTTCTAAAAGGCATTTGATAAGGTGCCACATAAAAGGCTGCTATGCAAGATAAGGACTCATGGGGGTGAGGGCAATATATTAGCTACAAGGACAGGTTGGAGAAGCTGGATTTGTTTTCATTAGAACAAAGGAGGTTGAGGGGTGATTTGATCGAGGTGTACAAGATTATGATGGGTTTGGATAGGCTAGACAGGGAAAGGCTGTCCCCACTAATGGATGGTACGAGGACTAGGGGACACAGATTTAAGGTTTTGGGCAAGAGATACAGGGGGCGAATGTGAGTAAAAACCTTTTTACACAGCGAGTGGTGAGGACCTGGAACTCGCTGCCGACGGAAGTGGTGGAAGCGGAGACACTCGATGTTTTCAAGGGGAGACTGGATAGGCACTTGAGGGAAATAAACTTGCAGGGCTACGGGGATAGAGCGGGGGAATGGGACTGACTGGATTGCTCTACAGAGAGCCGGCATGGACTGGATGGGCCGAATGGCCTCCTTCTGTGCCATTATGACTATTAGCATTGATAGAGGATTGGTTAACTGACAGAAAACAGAGTAGGGATAAACAGGACATTTTCAGCTTGGCAGGCTAGTGGGGTGCCACAAGGATCAGTGCTGGGGCCTCTGCTATTTACAATCTATATTACTGACTTAGATGAAGGGACCGAGTGCAATGGATCCAAGTTTGCTGCTGATACAAAGCTAGGTGGGACAGTAAGCTATGGGGACACAGAGCCTGCAAAGGGATATGGGCAGTCTAAGTGTGCGGGCAGTAAGGTGACAGATGGAATATAATGTGGGGAAATGTGTGCGTATTCACTTTAGTAGGAAGAGTAGAAAAACAGAACCTTTTTTAAATGGTGAAAAATGATTAAATGTTAGTGTTCAGAGAGATTTAGGTGTTCTCGTACAGGAGACAAAGTTAGCATGCAGGTACTGCGAGCAATTGGGCAGGCGAATGGCATGTTGGCCTTTATTACAAGGGGTTGGAATACAACAGTAAGGAAGTCTTGCTACAATTGGACAGGGCTTTGGTGGGACAACACCGGAGTACCGGGCACAGTTTTGGTCTCATATCGATAAAGACAGTAGGGAGAAATGATCTTAGCTCCAAAAATAAAGTAAATAAATCAGTTTGGGTGGAGCCAAGAAACAGCAAGGGGCAGAAAACATTGGTTGGAGGTGTTTATAGGCCCCCAAACTGTAGTTGTAATGTAGGGCGGCGTATAATTCAGGGAACTAGAGGTGCACGTAGCAAGGGTAATAGCTTATCATGGGGGATTTTAAGCTATGTATAGATTGGGGAAACCAAATCTGCAGTAATAGTGTGGGGACATCATCTGAGTCAATGGGACTCTCTGACCTTTCTCCCCGGTCCATCTCCAGGACCAGTGTGTATCTGAGTCAATGGGACTCTCTCTGACCTTTCTCCCCAGTCCATCTCCAGGACTGCGGGGAGGTTTGCTAGCACTGTTGGGGGGGGGGGGGTTTAAACTAACTTGGCAGGGGGATGGGATACAGAGGGGAGCTGAAATCGTGGGGGGGGGGGGGTCTGCTGCCAATTATAGAGAAAAAAACAAGTCAGCTTGGTAGACAGGGCAAATATATAAGGGCAAGGCTGGATGGCATCTATTTTAATGCAAGGAGTCTTGCAAACAAGGTGGATGAACTGAAGGTGTTGATAAATACATGGGAGTATGATATTGTTGCTATCACGGAGACATGGTTGAGGGAGGGGCAAGACTGGCAGCTCAATATTCCGGGGTACAGAATCTTCAGGCGAGACAGAGGGGGAGGTATAAGAGGAGGGGGTGTCGCAATATTCATTACGGAGTCAATTACTGCAGTAAGGAGGGATGATATATTAGCAGGGTCCTCTAATGAGGCCATATGGGTGGAGCTTAAAAACAAAAAGGGGGCAAGCACTTTGCTGGGAGTGTACTATAGGCCTCCAAACAGTCAGGGGGAGATAGAGGAACAGATATGTAGGCAAATCTCAGAGAAATGTGCAAATAATAGGGTAATAATAATGGGGGATTTCAACTTCCCCAATATTAACTGGGATAGTCAGAGTGTGAAAGGCTCAGAGGGTGTAGAATTCTTAAAGTGCATCCAGGAGAGCTTTTTGAGCCAGCATGTAGAAAGTCCTACAAGAGAGGGGGCGGTACTGGACCTAATTCTAGGGAATGTGGCCGGCCAAGTGGAAAAAGTGCTAGTAGGTGAGCACTTTGGTGATAGTGACCATAATATGGTAAGATTTAAGGTGGTCATGGAAAAGGACAGGGATGGGCCGGAAATAAAGGTTCTAAATTGGGGGAAGGCCGATTTTAATAGGATAAGGCAGGATCTGGCCAAAATGGACTGGGATCAGCTACTTGTAGGAAAATCCGCATTGGAGCAATGGGAGGCTTTCAGAAGGGAGATTGAGATCATACAATGGCAACATGTTCCCGTAAAGGTCAAGAGTGGTTCCAAAAACCACAGGGAACCGTGGATGTCAGGGGATATACGAGAATGTATTAGGAAAAAAAGGAGGGCTTTTGGTAGATACAAAAGGCTAAAGACGGAGGAAGCCCTAGAGGAGTACAAAAAGTGCAGGGGGATACTTAAAAAAGAAATTAGGAGATCAAGGAGGGGCCATGAAATAACATTGGCGAGCAAAATAAAGGAAAATCCGAAGATGTTTTATAAGTATATTAAGGGTAAGAGGATAACTAGGGAAAAAATAGGGCCCATTAGGGACAAAAGTGGCAATCTGTGTGTGGAGCCGGAAGATGTAGGAGGGGTTCTAAATGAATTTTTTGCATCTGTTTTCACTATGGAGAAGGACGATGTAGACATAGAAATAGGGCGGGGGGACTGTGATATGCTCGAACATATTAACATCGAGAGGGAGGAGGTATTGGCGGTTTTAGCTGGCCTAAAAATGGATAAATCCCCAGGCCCGGATGAAATGTATCCCAGGCTGCTGTGTGAGGCAAAAGAGGAGATTGCGGGGGCTCTAACACATATATTCAGGACCTCTCTGGCCACAGGGGATGTGCCAGAGGACTGGAGAACCGCTAATGTAGTACCATTATTCAAGAAGGGTAGTAGGGAAAAACCGGGGAACTACAGGCCAGTGAGCCTAGCATCAGTGGTAGGAAAATTATTGGAAAAAATCCTGAGGGACAAAATTTGTCTCCACTTGGAGAGGCAAGGATTAATCAGGGATAGTCAACATGGCTTTGTCAAGGGAAGATCATGTCTGACTAATTTGATTGAATTTTTTGAGGGGGTGACTAGGTGTGTGGATGAGGGTAACGCAGTGGATGTGGTATACATGGATTTCAGTAAGGCCTTCGATAAAGTCCCGCACAGGAGGCTGGTCAAGAAGGTAAGAGCCCATGGAATCCAGGGTGCCTTGGCACATTGGATACAAAACTGGCTTAGTGGCAGAAGGCAGAGGGTGATGGTCGAAGGTTGTTTTTGTGACTGGAAGCCTGTGGCCAGTGGGGTACCACAGGGATTGGTGCTGGGTCCCTTGCTGTTTGTGGTCTACATTAATGACTTGGATATGAATGTAAAGGGTATGATCAGTAAGTTTGCGGATGATACAAAAATTGGTAGGGTGGTAAATAGCGAGGAGGGTAGCCTCAGTCTGCAGGACGATATAGATGGGTTGGTCAGATGGGCGGAACAGTGGCAAATGGAATTTAACCCGGAAAAGTGCGAGGTGATGCACTTTGGGGGGACTAACAAGGCAAGGGAATACACAATGAATGGAAAGACCCTAGGCAAGACGGAGGGTCAGAGGGATCTGGGTGTGCAAGTACACAGATCCCTGAAGGCAGCGGAACAGGTGGATAAGGTGGTAAAAAAGGCATATGGGATACTTGCCTTCATTAGCCGAGGCATTGAATATAAGAGCAAGGAGGTTATGATGGAGCTGTATAAAACACTGGTTAGGCCACAGCTGGAATACTGTGTGCAGTTCTGGTCGCCACACTACAGGAAGGATGTGATCACGTTAGAGAGGGTGCAGAGGAGGTTCACCAGGATGTTACCAGGGCTGGAGCGCTTCAGCTATGAAGAGAGACTGGGCAGATTGGGTTTGTTTTCCTTGGAGCAGAGGAGGCTGAGGGGGGACATGATTGAGGTGTACAAAATTATGAGGGGCATAGATAGGATGGATGCTGAGGAGCTTTTTCCCTTAGTAGAGGGGTCAATAACTAGGGGGCATAGATTCAAGGTAAAGGGCGGGAGGTTTAGAGGGGATTTGAGAAAGAACTTTTTCACCCAGAGGGTGGTTGGAGTCTGGAACTCACTGCCTGAAAGGGTTGTGGAGGCAGAAACCCTAACAACATTTAAGAAGCATTTGGATGAGCACTTGAAATGCCATAGCATACAAGGCTACGGGCCAAATGCTGGAATATGGGATTAGATTAGACAGGGCTTGATGGCCGGCGCGGACACGATGGGCCGAAGGGCCTCTATCCGGTCTGTATTACTCTATGACTCTATGACCAGTGTGTATCTGAGTCAATGGTTCTCTCTCTGACCTTTCTCCCCAGTCCATCTCCAGGACCAGTGTGTACCTGAGTCAATGAGGCTCTCTCTGACCTTTTTCCCTGTTCGATCTCTGGAAGCTCTTTGAATCGGAAGAGTTCTCTCTGGTTGGTGCTCTCACAATCCTGTGTTGGTTCACCTGCTGTCGTTCCTCAGTCTACAATCCCGGTTTACTCTCAGCTGTGAACCTCTCAATCACTCAGTCTTTCACCGGGAGATCTAATTATGGCAGGACAGAAAATAACAATATCAACAGTGCGAAGTAATGTAATATAGACTTTTCTTCTGCTTCATAAAAATAAAAGTTTGGGTCCGAGTGCTTCTCTCTGATGTTGTCCCTTTTCTCAGATCCCCGCCACGCCCGCCTGGGCTTCCAGCAAATCACCAAAGTTCTGGATAGAAATGTACAATTTCCCTGTGCTTTAGGCAAACCGAAGCTGGGGCAATCTTTCCCAGGTAACACACTGACTGATCTCACTGGGCCCATCCTCCCCGGGTTACACACTGTCTGATCTCACTGGGCCCATCCTCCCCGGGTTACACACTGTCTGATCTCACTGGGCCCATCCTCCCCGGGTTACACACTGTTTGATCTCACTGGGCCCATCCTCCCCGGGTTACACACTGTCTGATCTCACTGGGCCCATCCTCCCCGGGTTTTACACTGTCTGATCTCACTGGATCCATCCTCCCCGGGTTACACACTGTCTGATCTCACTGGGCCCATCCTCCCCGGGTTACACACTGTCTGATCTCACTGGGCCCATCCTCCCCGGGTTACACACTGTCTGATCTCACTGGGCCCATCCTCCCCGGGTTACACACTGTCTGATCTCACTGGGCCCATCCTCCCCGGGTTACACACTGTCTGATCTCACTGGGCCCATCCTCCCCGGGTTACACACTGTCTGATCTCACTGGGCCCACCCTCCCCGGGTTACACACTGTCTGATCTCACTGGGCCCATCCTCCCCGGGTTACACTATGGAAGTACAGTTTCTTACTTAGACACAAAATGGCTTCCTGGGCATAGAATAAAAAGAAACTGAAATGGCCGACAGCATGATTCACTAACCAGTCTCTAGGGAATAAGACAAGTTAGGAATGCTACATACGTACTCCTTATCTATGATAAGCTTACAAAGAGCCTCATTCACCAAACAATTAGCCAAGGACATGATAAGGTAAACATCAGCCTACAGGTCCAGCTGGTATAGTGAGAGAACAGAAGAAACAGAGGGATCCCATAATAAAAGGATTAGTTAATCTTATCCCGAGGTATTTCTGTTTGCTATTCTAACACAGCCCGGAATATGTTGTTTCAATAATTCGCAAGGTCTGTGCCTTTGTAATCAGGTATGATTCCATACTATGTCATGTGGCATAGAAAGCTTGGTTTGTTTCTGTACTGTATAAATATGAACAACTTCTTTATTTCTTTGAAGAGGTCTGATGTAGCCCTTGACTACATAACTCTTCCCTTGCAAGCAAATAAAGCCTGTCTATAACGATACTTTGTGTTTAAAGAGTCTTACTCGGGAGTCGAGACTTCGACAGTTCACTTGGAGGTCCCACCGAGATCGCTTGCTGCCTTTCGGTAAGTCACGGACAAGGACATCGTGAATCTCTAATGACAGATCCTGACTGGCCACAGTGATTTTTTCACATAAAAGGATTTCTCATTAGATATTAAGTTGGTGTGGTCTGTTTCTTCCGACGGGAATACTGCGATCTAGTTAAGACTCATGTTTCAGACTGGAGTTGAATTCTGTAACTTTTGCTTCTTTTATTGTTGACCACTGAAGGGAGGAGAATACTGACAACTCAAGTCTTTAAAGAAAAAGTATCGGGCAAAGAAGGCAAAAGGAAAGTCGACAGGGCTGAGTCCCAGACAGATAAGGTACCAAGTTAAAACTGCAGTATCAAGGGTGGGTCCCTTGATCAAGGGTGGGTCCCTTGAGCCGGGGCTGAGTCCCGCGGCAGAAAGTATCGTTTGAGAATTGTTTTCCATTTTTGTTGACTATTGACCTCATTAAGATAGAAAACTCTCACATAAGGTATAAGTTAAATGTTAAGGACTCAGCTTGTAGTGGCGTATAACGCAAACTGAGAATTGACTATTTGTTTAGTTTAAAGTATAAGATAAATGTCTGAATATTTGGTCTGTTTGCCTGTTTGGGCAGTTGCATTACTTGTCATTTCTTTGACTGTTGTCACTACGTGTTATTTTTCATCACTTATGGTCCTTTGGACAGTCAGTAATAGTCATAAGGGGGCAAGGGGTGAAACTTGCGATCTAGAAGAAGAGAGCCTAGTTTAAAAAAAAAACACCAAACAAACTAAGATGGGAGCTGCACAGAGCAAGATCCCAGAAAAGGGAACTCCCGCTTCTTATGTCTTTACCTACTATGGTCAGATATCTACAAATGATTTACCTAAGTGGGCTAAATGGACAAGGAAAGACGGACACCCTTTCCCCTTGGATGGTACATTCAATCTAGATAGAATCACGTGTCTAGAAAACTGCCTAGCAGGCAGAGACCCACGTAGAAGGGGTGCAAAGTCAGTAAATTGGTCTGCCTTCTCAGACTGGAAAAGGGAAGCAGAAAAACGTAAAGAGCGCAGCATATTAACTAGCAAAATTGAGAACAAAAATAAGAGAGACCTAATGAATAAATTGACTAAAGAAGAAGATATTACACTAATGCCTTTAAGACAAATTCCGAAGCCCACAGCCCCTCCTTGTGAATATCCTCCCCTTCCCACAACTCATTCCAGTAATGACGAGGATGAGGGATGGTTCAGAAGACCAGCCCCACCTCCTGACTACGAAGCACAACAACCAGCCGCAGCAGCTGCTGAACCACCTGACCCCGGTGCTGCAAGGCAGGAGAACAGACCCAACACTAGGTCTGTGACTGCCAGTCAATCAAACCAAGGAGGAGCTGAACGAATTAATGCTTTTCCACTCAGACGTTTCCCCAATGTCCACAATGCTGACGGAGCTCCAGTCGCTGTCCACCGCTCATGGACAGCTGGTGAGCTTAGGACAATAATTCATGAATTACCCGATCCCACAGAGAACTTAGAAAAGGCAATTAATGAGCTTAAAAGTATTATCTGCCACCAGCCCACCATTGTGGATGTTGACCAGCTATTTAGAGCTTGGTTAAAAGATACCAAATACCGCCTTTTGACGGAAGGCGCAGGCGTGGATAGGTTTCAGCTTTTCGAAAACCATAGAACAAATCAAGGCTGGAATCCAGAAACCTTACCTGATGATGCATTCTGGACTGAATTATATAGAGTAATGCATGTCAAATTCCCTAAAAGGATGAATTGGACAAAGATAATTGAGACAACTCAGAAAAGGGATGAAGACGTTGAGGAGTATATGGAAAGAATGGAAGCGGTTATGGGACAGCATTCGGGTATGACAAAAGAAAATTATCAAATCCCTTTAATTAATGCCCTTGTAAACGGCCTCAGGACAGAACTTAAGGAACCGTTGACTTTAGTTTGCCTTGACTGGAGACATAAAACCATTCCTGAATTGACACAAATCTTGAAAGGAATACAGGAAAGGAATAAAGATCAAAAGAATAAAGTTTCTTTGTTAATGGAGCAAACAGCTTCTCCAGCCCCGACCACCCAGACTACTATTTACTACCAGGGTCAGAACAGGGGACGAGGTAGAGGGTATAACAGAGGTAGATTCAGAGGCAGGGGTAGAGGTGGTGGTGGCAGGGGCCAGTGGAACGGAGGAGGAAATACAAGCACATGTTTTAATTGTGGTCTGATTGGCCACTGGAAACCAATTGCCCTTACCCAACACAGCACAATCAAGGTTGGGAAGGTACACCCGACAATATGAATACCCAAGCCCAGTTTCACAATACCCAAGCCCAGTTTCACAATACCCAAGCCCAGTTTCACAATACCCAAGCCCAGTTTCACAATACCCAAGCCCAGTTTCACAATACCCAAGCCCAGTTTCACAATACCCAAGCCCAGTTTCACAATACCCAAGCCCAGTTTCACAATCGTCCACAGGCAAATTTCACAACAGGAAATCCCTGGGAAACTCAAAATACGGGGAGGTCAATCCGGAGTCCCAGTGCAAAATTATTCAGCATGATGCGGAGACGCAGCCCCAGACATTACCCGCCTCCTGCAGTTACCCTTAGTGTCAGTAAATTCTAGAGAGGAGCCATACCTGTCTATACAAATGCAGGGCAAGAGCGTTCCCTTTCTCATCGACACAGGAGCTACTAGTTCCATATTGACAAAGCAATATGCCAGAGGAACCCCATGTACTGAACAGAATGTCTCATGTATAGGGCTCTCCGGAGCTTCACAAACTATGACGTGGTCGCAACCACTAGAGATACAAGCAGATAATTTCCATGGCCAACATGTCTTTCTCCTATCAGAGGAAGCCCCTATGAATCTCTTGGGAAGGGATTTGTTGTGCAAAATGCAAGCAACAATAATTTGCTCAGAGAAGGGATTACAGGTGTATATACCTACTGACAGATACACTATGTATCCCTTACACGAATGCTCCCCTCAAGTTATCCCACGGGAGATGGAGCAACTGCTCGATCAGATCCCGCCACAGGTATGGTCCAGTCACCCAAATGAAGTTGGCAAAATGCTAACTGCTAAGCCATATAAAGTCACATTAAAGCCATCCGTTCGATTGCCTCATAGACCGCAGTACCTGATCTCAGCAGCAGCTGAACAAGGAATTCAGCCTGTCATTAACTCTTTGTTGGAGCAAGGAATAGTTGTTCCAACCCAGAGTCAATGCAACACTCCAATTTTTCCAGTAGAAAAGAAAGAAAGTGGAAGGTGGAGACTGGTGCAGGATCTTAGAGCAGTGAACGAATCAGTATTACCTGTTTATCCAGTTGTGCCAAATCCTGCCACTATCCTGACCAGTATTCCCTCTGGATCAAAGTTTTACACTGTCATTGATCTTTGCTCAGCCTTCTTTAGTATCCCTATCCACCAAGATTCGCAATTCCTGTTCGCATTTACATTTAAAGGAACACAGTACACTTGGACAAGACTCCCGCAGGGCTACACAGAAAGCCCCACAATTTTTTCACAAAGCCTTAAACGCGATTTAGAAGACATACACTTTACCGGAGGGTCCACGCTTATCCAATACGTCGATGATTTGCTGATAGCTTCACCTAACGCACAGTCATGCCAGACTGACTCACTTATCATGCTACGCGCCCTAGCGGCAAAAGGACATAAGATATCACGTTCTAAGCTGCAGTTTGTGTCAGAGACAGTACAATATTTGGGACATGAACTTCATGGTGATAGCCGCCGTTTGATGCAAGGAAGAATTAAAGCCATTTGTGAGGCACCCTTACCTACTACTAAACAGCAATTGAAACATTTTCTCGGCATGTCAGGATACTGTAGGCAATGGATCATGGGATATTCAGATCTGGTACGCCCACTGCTAGATATCTCCGCACCCACAGGGGAAGATCCTCTCGTCTGGAGTAAAAAGGCAGAAGATGCCTTTGAAAATGTTAAACAAGCCCTTACATCAGCTCCAGCATTAGGGCTACCAGACTATCAGAAACAGTTTAACCTTTTCGTTCATCATAAATCGGGTTTTGCTCAATCTGTCCTGACTCAATCCCATGGGGATAAACAGCGACCCTTAGCGTATTTCAGTACTCAATTAGGTCCTGTTGCGCGTGGGTTGCCTGGATGCCTGCCAATTCTAGCTGCTGCCTATTACGCTGTAAAACAGGCTCAAGGCATTACGCTTAATCACCGAACTGTTTTGTTTGTACCACATTCAGTGGAAGTTCTGTTATCAAAATACGCCACTCAGCATCTAACATCAGCCCATAGCAGCAAATATGAGGTTGAACTGTTATCCAACTCCAATCTCATAATTCAAAGATGCTCAGTTTTGAATCCAGCCACGCTGCTACCCACAGAAGCGGACGGAATCCCACACTGCTGTGACACGGTTACCCAGTTGGCTACTAAGCCCCGAACAGATTTATCTGAAACTCCTGTTCCTAATAGTGACTTGGTATTCTACGTAGATGGATCGGCCCTTAGGGATGATTAAAGGATCACCTAGGGCTGGGTATGCCGTTTCTGATGATCATTCAGTTGTGGAAGCGCTATCACTACCTCAATCATTTTCAGCGCAACAAGCAGAACTCTTCGCTCTTACCAGAGCTTGTATATTGGCTACTCATCAAACTGTTAACATTTATACCGACTCCAGGTATGCTTTTGGAGTTGCTCACGATTATGGACAGATCTGGAAATTAAGGGGATTTCTAACTTCCTCAGGATCAACTATTAAGAATGCTGAGCAAATCAATAATCTTTTAAAGGCTTTAGTGTGTCCCGCTAAGATTTCAGTTATTAAATGTCAGGCTCATACAGGTAGTCAGGATCAGATATCCCTGGGTAACGAGCGATCAGATAGAGCTGCTAAATCAGCCGCTCTGTCGGACACAGGGCCACAGGTCTCAGCCTTTGTTTTGCGTCAACAGAAATCAGATAATGACCCACCTTCTATTAATGATGTTTTAGCCTTTCAGTCACAGGCTAACTCGGACGAAGTGTTAAGTTGGGCAAGGGATTTTTGCTTTAAAACGCCTGAAGGGGTATGGGTTCACCATGACGGCCGCATGGTGGCTCCAAAGTCTTTATTCCATGGATTGCCTGATGCGTTCATGTTTTCACGCATGCGGACAAAGGGGGGGATGGCAGACTATGTTAATCAAACATGGTATGCACCAGGTATTTCGGCAATTGCAAAACAAATTAGTGAAAGGTGCACCATTTGCCAGGAAATGAATCCAGGTAAAGCAGAGAAAGTACAGCCTGCCTCCCACCCAAATCCATCAGGCCCTTTCGTACATTTACAAATGGATTTTATTGAATTACCTCCATGTTTAGGATTTAAGTATGTGTTAGTAATTATAGATATGTTTTCAAGATGGGTTGAAGCTTTCCCATGTAAAAAGAATGATGCTGTAACAGTAGCAAAGTGCTTGTTAAAAGAAGTCATACCCAGGTTTGGAATACCTATGCAGCTTTCAAGCGACAGAGGATCGCATTTCACTGGAGCAATTATAAAAGAACTATGTAAAGCTTTGCAGATTAACCAGCATTTTCACTGCAGTTATCATCCACAATCCGCAGGACTGGTGGAAAGACATAATGGAGTGCTGAAGAATAAACTTTCTAAACTTTGCAATGAAACTGGACTTAAATGGGTCGAACTATTACCCTTAGCATTGATGATAATGCGAGCAGCAACTAACAGGACCAATGGACTGTCTCCACATGAGATTGTTATGGGACGACCCCTAAGACTGCCATTCTCAGCACCATTTACGGTGAAACAAATGGACATTCATAAAATGGACGAGGCTATGTTAAACTATTGCATTGCATTAACTAAATGTATTTCCAGCTTTCACCAACAGGTAAAAGAAGCTCAAACGAGTCCAGCAGAGGGAAAGTGCCACGACTTGGAACCTGGAGATGACGTCTACGTAAAGGTTTTTAAAAGGAAGAACGGTCTACAACCACGCTTCGAAGGACCATATCAAGTGCTCCTGACAACAAACACAGCCGTAAAAGTCAAGGAAAGATCTTCCTGGATTCACGCATCCCACTGCAAGAAGGCACCGAATAGAGACAATTGATTTTTGAAAGACTCTAACAATGAAGACGTTACTTATATTTTGTATACTAATCGAACTACTGAGTCTAATATGCCAAGGAGATGAAGAAAGATCCCGAAAGAAACGAGAATTACACGTGAATACCTTTTTATACATGTCTTACGAATATGCTAAAGCTGTTGGTAAATCCAGTTGTTGGGTCTGTGCCAATGTGCCTATTCACACCACGGGGGGAATTCCCCTAAGATCAGTTCCCTTTAATACATCTGAAACAGCAGAATGGGTGATAAGGCGGAATAGTTCAGGCGATCCGACTAAGACCTCGGATGTAGATCAGTGGAAATCGGCAGGGTATAATCTAAATACCTTTCAGGGGTGGTATCCGAACACCCCCGTTTCTTGTATTAACAAATACCTCAGGAATCGGTAGACCACAAGGGGCAATATGTTTTAAAAAGCAGGTATCAGTAAGTAAGATGCAGGACGAGCAGAAGGTCGGAGAGAGTTCCTGTAATCAAACAGTAGTCTGGCAACCACTAATCCCTGGCTTACTCCAGAAAGGATTTTTTCAGTTTGACTGGACTAAAGTGCATAATAAAACCAGTGAGTCCCTCTGGACCGGGGATGCCATCCGAATATGGATGGGAGGAGAGGGAAATTTGACAGCCTATAACTGTACCTATTTCATATGCGGGAACAAGGCTTACTCATGGTTGCCACAACATTGGACAGGATCTTGCTATTTAGGTTATGTAGTACCTTACATCCATCACTTAGACGAGATAGGAGAACATCATGAATTTCGTAGAACTAAAAGAAAGATAGAAACTTATGAAAGAGTTTTTGGAGAACTGATAGCCCCATATGGAATAGGGATATTAATGAGGGAAACGTCTGCGCTGGCAGAACTGATAGAAAAAGTAGCAAACGAAACTGAGGAAGGATTGTCTGAAATAAATGCTGAAATGATAGCTATAAAAGAGTAATGACATTACAGAATCGAATGGCACTAGATTATCTATTGGCTAGTGAAGGAGGAACTTGCGCTTTAATAGGGAATGAATGCTGTACCTATATTCCAGACAGTTCAGAAAATATAACCAACATCGTTAAACACATAAAAGACGCAGTAAGTCAGTATGAGAACCCAAAGAACCAAAGCTGGGCTGACTGGTTATTGGGAGGATGGCGGGGATCAGTAGGACAAATATTATTGCATGGACTAGTAATAGTGATAGCCCTGATTGTATGCATTGCTCTGTTTGTCACAACGATTAAGTGTTGCTGCAATAGGTTAGGCAAAGCAGTCTTGCCTGCAATGAATATGATGATACAGAGAGAAGTAAAGTCAGTAGAGGAAAAGAATGGTCCACTGGATGAGGAACTGAGACGACTGAATAAAATACAATTATAGGGATTAGAAAACTTAGACAAATATATACATATATATACACTCCACATGCTCTCCTCTTTCTGCAAAACACATTTTTCATTTAAATGGGAACTGCAGGCTAGGAAAGAGAGAGGACTCCTTTCAACAACAAGCCAGTGACGTCGACCTTGTATGTCACTTGGTCCGCACTTTGGGGGCTTACATAGAAGCACTTGTGCTTAGGAGAACCCCACAGGTTAGTTATAAACTGTGTGGGCCATGAACTAGTCCTCCTCTATAAGCTGCTGTTCCCTATCTTCTTAGGTGTATAGTGGCACCAGAACTGCAGGCTAATATAAGCTGCAGAACTTAACAAAGACATAAACCTGAAATCAAATCAAACACAATTCAACCCCTACAAGAATACACGCCCAAACACTAAGAATAAACAAAAACGAAAGACGATCTTAGATAAGGTCAACCATCAATACAGGTATATCTCGAGGATGGTTCAAAACAGAAGTCGATATCCTTGGCTAAAATCTAAATTTGGTATGAGGACCGAAAAAAAAAGGCTTAATTTCAGTTATGTTGTCCTTGTAAGGACAAAAGGGAAGAATGTGGAAGTACAGTTTCTTACTTAGACACAAAATGGCTTCCTGGGCATAGAATAAAAAGAAACTGAAATGGCCGACAGCATGATTCACTAACCAGTCTCTAGGGAATAAGACAAGTTAGGAATGCTACATACGTACTCCTTATCTATGATAAGCTTACAAAGAGCCTCATTCACCAAACAATTAGCCAAGGACATGATAAGGTAAACATCGGCCTACAAGTCCAGCTGGTATAGTGAGAGAACAGAAGGAACAGAGGGATCCCATAATAAAGGATTAGTTAATCTTATCCCGAGGTATTTCTGTTTGCTATTCTAACACAGCCCGGAATATGTTGTTTCAATAATTCGCAAGGTCTGTGCCTTTGTAGTCAGGTATGATTCCATACTATGTCATGTGGCATAGAAAGCTTGGTTTGTTTCTATACTGTATAAATATGAACAACTTCTTTATTTCTTTGAAGAGGTCTGATGCAGCCCTTGACTACATAACTCTTCCCTTGCAAGCAAATAAAGCCTGTCTATAACGATACTTTGTGTTTAAAGAGCCTTACTTGGGAGTCGAGACTTCGACAACACACAGTCTGATCTCACTGGGCCCATCCTCCCCGGGTTACACAGTGTCTGATCTCACTGGGCCCATCCTCCCCGGGTTACACACTGTCTGATCTCACTGGGCCCATCCTCCCCGGGTTACACACTGTCTGATCTCACTGGGCCCATCCTCCCCGGGTTACACACTGTCTGATCTCACTGGGCCCATCCTCCCCGGGTTACACACTGTCTGATCTCACTGGGCCCATCCTCCCCGGGTTACACACTGTCTGATCTCACTGGGCCCATCCTCCCCGGGTTACACACTGTCTGATCTCACTGGGTCCATCCTCCCCGGGTTACACACTGTCTGATCTCACTGGGCCCATCCTCCCCGGGTTACACACTGTCTGATCTCACTGGGCCCATCCTCCCCAGGTTACACACTGTCTGATCTCACTGGGCCCATCCTCCCCGGGTTACACACTGACTGATCTCACTGGGCCCATCCTCCCCGGGTTACACACTGTCTGATCTCACTGGGCCCATCCTCCCCGGGTTACACACTGACTGATCTCACTGGACCCATCCTCCCCGGGTTACACACTGTCTGATCTCACTGGGCCCATCCTCCCCGGGTTACACACTGTCTGATCTCACTGGGCCCATCCTCCCCAGGTTACACACTGCCTGATCTCACTGGGCCCATCCTCCCCGGGTTACACACTGTCTGATCTCACTGGGCCCATCCTCCCCAGGTTACACACTGCCTGATCTCACTGGGCCCATCCTCCCCGGGTTACACACTGTCTGATCTCACTGGGCCCATCCTCCCCAGGTTACACACTGCCTGATCTCACTGGGCCCATCCTCCCCAGGTTACACACTGCCTGATCTCACTGGGCCCATCCTCCCCAGGTTACACACTGACTGATCTCACTAGGCCCATCCTCCCCGGGTTACACACTGTCTGATCTCACTGGGCCCATCCTCCCCAGGTTACACACTGTCTGATCTCACTGGGCCCATCCTCCCCGGGTTACACACTGTCTGATCTCGCTGGGCCCATCCTCCCCGGGTTACACACTGTCTGATCTCACTGGGTACATCCTCCCCGGGTTACACACTGTCTGATCTCACTGGTCCCATCCTCCCCGGGTTACACACTGTCTGATCTCACTGGGCCCATCCTCCCCGGGTTACACACTGTCTGATCTCACTGGGCCCATCCTCCCCGGGTTTTACACTGTCTGATCTCACTGGGCCCATCCTCCCCGGGTTACACACTGTCTGATCTCACTGGTCCCATCCTCCCCGGGTTACACACTGTCTGATCTCACTGGGCCCATCCTCCCCGGGTTACACACTGTCTGATCTCACTGGGCCCATCCTCCCCGGGTTACACACTGTCTGATCTCAATGGGCCCATCCTCCCCGGGTTACACACTGTCTGATCTCACTGGGCCCATCCTCCCCGGGTTACACACTGTCTGATCTCACTGGGCCCATCCTCCCCGGGTTACACACTGTCTGATCTCACTGGGCCCATCCTCCCCGGGTTACACACGGTCTGATCTCACTGGGCCCATCCTCCCGGGTTACACACTGTCTGATCTCACTGGGCCCATCCTCCCCGGGTTACACACTGTCTGATCTCACTGGGCCCATCCTCCCCGGGTTACACACTGTCTGATCTCACTGGGCCCATCCTCCCCGGGTTACACACTGTCTGATCTCACTGGGCCCATCCTCCCCGGGTTACACACTGTCTGATCTCACTGGGCCCATCCTCCCCGGGTTACACACTGTCTGATCTCACTGGACCCATCCTCCCCGGGTTACACACTGTCTGATCTCACTGGGCCCATCCTCCCCGGGTTACACACTGTCTGATCTCACTGGGCCCATCCTCCCCGGGTTACACACTGTCTGATCTCACCGGGCCCATCCTCCCCGGGGTTACACACTGTCTGATCACACTGTGCCCATCCTCCCCGGGTTACACACTGCCTGATCTCACTGGGCCCATCCTCCCCGGGTTACACACTGTCTGATCTCACTGGGCCCATCCTCCCCGGGTTACACAGTGTCTGATCTCACTGGGCCCATCCTCCCCGGGTTACACACGGTCTGATCTCACTGGACCCATCCTCCCCGGGTTACACACTGACTGATCTCACTGGGCCCATCCTCCCCGGGTTACACACTGTCTGATCTCACTGGGCCCATCCTCCCCGGGTTACACACTGTCTGATCTCACTGGGCCCATCCTCCCCGGGTTACACACTGTCTGATCTCACTGGGCCCATCCTCCCCAGGTTACACACTGTCTGATCTCACTGAGCCCATCCCCCCCGGGTTACACACTGTCTGATCTCACTGGGCCCATCCTCCCCGGGTTACACAATCATAGAAATTTACAGCACAGAAGGCCGCCATTCGGCCCATCTTGTCCGAGCCGGCTGACAAAGATCTATCCACTCTAATCCCACTTTCCAGCACTTGGTCCATAGCCTGGTAGCTTACGGCACTTCAAGCAGTTTTTAAACATGATGAGGTTCTCTGCCTCTACCACCCTTTCAGGCAGTGAGTTCCAGACCTCCACCACCCTCTGGGTGTAAAAAACTCACCTTAAAACCCCTCTAAACCTTTGACCATCTGCTTTAAATCTATGCCCCCTGATTATTGACCTCTCCACTAAGGGAAATAGGTCCTTCCTATCCACTCAATCTAGGCCCCTAATAATTTGATACACCTCAATCGAGTCTCCCCTTGGCCTTCTCTGTTCCAAAGAAAACAACCCCAGCCTATCCAATCGTTCCACATAGCAAAAATTCCCCAGCCCAGGCAAAATCCCCGTAAATCTCCTCTGCACCCTCTGGTGCAATCACATCCTTCTTGTAATGTGGTGACCAGAACTGCACGCAGTATTCTAGCTGCGGTCTAGCCATACAGTTCACTCATTACCTCCCAGCTCTTATATTCTATGCCTCGGCTAGTAAAGACCTTTCTCCCCAGTCCATCCACTTGAGGGTGCAGAGCAGATGTAATTTTTTTCACCCAGAGGGTGATAGGGGTCTGGAACTCACTGCCTGAAAGGGTGGTAGAGGCAGAGACCCTCAGCACATTTAAAAAGTACTTGGGTGTACACTTGGAGCCGTAACCTACAGGGCTGTGGAGCAAGAGTCTGCAGGACAAGTTCATGGAATCCATTCGGGACAGTTTCCTGGAACAAAATGTCATGGAACCAACAATGTTAGAACTTGCATTGTGTAATAAGACAGGGTTAATTAGCAACCTCATAGTAAAGGATCCAGTGGGGCAGAGTGATCATAATATGTTAGAACTTCACATTAATTTTGAGAGAGTGACTTGCCTAAGTCCGAAACTAGTGTCTTAAACTTAAATAAAGCCAATTACATAGGTGTGAGGGGCGAGTTGGCTGAAGTAGATTGGAAAAATAGATTAAAAAGGTATGGCGGTAGATAAGCAGTGGCTAGCATTTAAAGAAATATTTCATAATTCTCAACTAAAATACATTCCATTGAGAAACAAAAACTCCACGGGAAGTGATCCAACCATGGCTAACTAAAGGTAAGGATAGCATTAGATTGACAGAAGCTTATAATGTTGCAAAGAATAATAGTAAGCCTGAGGATTGAGAGAGTTTCAGAAACCAGCAAAGAGTGACCAAAAATTGATTAAAAAAGGGAAAAAATGCAATGACAGAAAACGAGCAAGAAATCTAAAAGCAGATTGTAAGATTGTCTACAAGTATGTAGGAAGGGAGTAGCAAAAGTAAACATTGGTCCCTTAGAGGCTGAGACAGGAGAAATTATTATGGGGAATAAGGAAATGGCAGAAACGTTAAACAAATATTTTGTATCTGTCTTCACAGTAGAAGACACAAAAAGCATATCAAAAATGGTGGGGAACCAAGGGTCTAATGAGGGTGAGGAACTTAACGTAATTCATATGAGTAGCGAAAAAGCACTTGAGAAACTAATGGGACTGAAAACCGACAAATCCCCTGGACCTGACCGCCTACATCCTAGGGTTGTAAAAGAGGTGGCTGAAGAGATAGTGGATGCATTGGTTTTGATCTTCCAAAATTCCCAAGATTCTGGAATGGTCCCAGCGGATTGGAAGGTCGCAAATGTAACACCGCTATTCAAGAAAGGAGGGAAGAGGAAAAACAGGGAACGACAGGCCAGTTAGCCCGACACAAGTGGGGCAGCACGGTGGCATAGTGGTTAGCACTGTTGCCTCACAGCGCCAGGGACCCGGGTTCGAATCCGGCCTCGGGTGACTGTCTGTGTGGAGTTTGCACATTCTCCCCGTGTTTGCGTGGGTTTCCTCCGGGTGCTCCGGTTTCCTCCCACAGTCCAAAGATGTGCAGGTTAGGTTGATTGGCTATGATAAAAATTGACCCTTAGTGTTAGGGGGATTAAATACACGGGGATAGGGTGGGATATGTGTTGGTGTAGGGGTTCCGGGGATTGGGAGGGATATGTGTTGGTGCAGGCTCGATGGGCCGAAATGGCCTCTATCTGTACTGTGAGGTTTCTGTGATTCTGTGATCTGTGAAGTCATTCGGAAAACACTGGAATCCATTGTTAAGGAAGTGGTATCCAGTCACTTAGAAAAATCATAACATGAATAGGCAGAGTCAACATGGTTTTATGAAAGGGAAATCATGTTTGACAAATTTAGAGTTTTTTGATGATGTTACTAGCAGGGTAGATAAAGGGGAACCAGTGGATGTAGTATATTTAGATTTCCAAAAGGCAGTCGATAAGGTGTCACATAAAAGGTTATTGCACAAGATTAGGGCTCATGGGGTTGGGGTAATACAGTAGCATGGATCAAGGATTGGTTACCAGACAGAAAACAGAGTAGGGATAAATGGATCTTTTGGATCTTTTTCAGGTTGGCAGGCTGTAACTAGCGGGGTGCCGCAAGGATCAGTGTTGGGGCCTCAGCTATTTACAATCTACATTAATGACCTAGATGAAGGGACAATGTGTAATGTATCCAAGTTTGCTGACGATACAAATCTAGATGGGACAGTAAGCGGTGAGGAGAACACAAAGACTCTGCAAAGGGATATAGATAAGGTTGTGAGTGGGCAGTAAGGTGGCAGATGGAGTGTAATGTGGGGAAATGTGAGGTTATTCACTGGTAAGAAGAATAGAAAAACAGAATATTCTTTAAATGGTGAGAAACTTTCAAATGTTGGTGTTCAGAAAGATCTGGGGGTCCTCGTGCAAGAAACACAGAAAGCTAGCGTGCAGGTACAGCAAGCAATAAGGAAGGCAAGTGACATATTGGCGTTTATTGCAAGGGGGTTGGAGTATAAGAGTGAGGAAGTCTTGCTACAATTGTACAGGGCCTTGGTCAGACCACACCTGGAGTACTGGGCACAGTTTTGGTCTCCTTATCTAAGGAAGGATATACTTGCCTTGGAGGCGGTGCAACGAAGGTTCACTAGATTGATTCCTGGGATGAGAGGGCTGTCCTATGAGGAGAGATTGTGTAGAATGGGCCAATACTCTCTGGAGTTTAGAAGAATGAGAGGTGATCTCATTGAAACAAGTAAGATTCTGAAGGGGATTGACAGGGTAGATGCTGAGAGGTTGTTTCCCCGGGCTGGAGTGTCTAGAACGAGGGGGCATAGTCTCACAACGTGGACCACTTTCCATACCTCGGGAGCCTACTGTCAACAAGGACAGACGGCGATGACAAAGTCTAACACTGCCTTTAGTGTGCCAGTGCAGCCTTTGGTCGCCTGAGGAAGAGTGTGTTTGAAGACCAGGACCTCAAACCCGGCACTAAGCTCATGGTCTACAGAGCAGCAGTGATACCCGCCCTGCTGTATGCCTCAGAGACATTGACCATGTACAGCAGGCACCTCAAAGCACTGGAGAGGTACCACCAACGCTGCCTCCGCAAGATCCTGCAAATCTATTGGCAGGATAGACGCACCAACGTTGGTGTTCTCGCTCAGGCCAACATCCCCAGCATCGAAGCTTTGACCGCGCTCGATCAGCTCCGATGGACGGGTCACATTGTCCACATGCCCGATACGAGACTCCCAAAACAAGCGCTCTACTCGAAGCTCCGACACGGCAAGAGAGCCCCAGGTGGGCAGAGGAAACGCTTCAAGGACACCCTCAGACTCCTTGAAAAAGTGTAACATCCTCACTGACACCTGGGAATCCCTGGCCCAAGACCGCACAAAGTGGGGGAGAAGCATCCGGGAAGGCACCGAACACCGAGTCTCCTCGCGGGAGCAATCGGAAGACAAACGCAGGCAGCGCAAGGAGCGCACGTCAACCCAAACACCCCACCCCCCACCCAAAGAATCACCCCCCACAGCCCGCTCCCCCCCACCCAGGTGCCCGCTCCCCCCCACACACCCCCCCACCCAAAGAATCGCCCCCCACAGCCCGCTCCCCCCCACCCAGGTGCCCGCTCCCCCCCACACACCCCCCCACCCAAAGAATCGCCCCCACAGCCCACTCCCCCCCACCCAGGTGCCCGCTCCCCCCCACACACCCCCCCACCCAAAGAATCACCCCCCACAGCCCGCTCCCCCCCACCCAGGTGCCCGCTCCCCCCCACACACCCCCCCACCCAAAGAATCGCCCCCACAGCCCACTCCCCCCCACCCAGGTGCCCGCTCCCCCCCACACACCCCCCCACCCAAAGAATCACCCCCCACAGCCCGCTCCCCCCCACCCAGGTGCCCGCTCCCCCCCACACACCCCCCCACCCAAAGAACCACCCCGCACAGCCCGCTCCCCCCCACCCAGGTGCCCGCTTCCTCCACCACCCCCCCGGCGCCCGCTTCCAACCCCCCGGGGGGGGGCCCCGCTCCCCCCTTCCTCCTCCCTCCCCCCGCACCGCCCCCAGGTTCCCAGAGATTGCCTGAGAGAGGCCGGCGCTGCTGTAAATGCCGGAGATTCTCTGATCCACACTCACCGCACCATCCGCCGCTCCTCAGTCCCGCCGCCATTTTATCTCCTTCCTCAAACCGGAGCCTCATCCGGGGACTGCGAGCAGCACCGAGCATGCGCACTGCGGCCACGCAGCCCGCGCTTAAAGTCCCTCACTGAGTCCGACTCTTCTATTGGCTGCGACTCGTAGATTGACAGCTGCGCTCACCAATCGCAGCCCGCAACGGCTCGGGGCCCCGCCCACTGTGTTAAAAGGCCGCCGCCAGCTCCGGGGTCACGTGGCTCCTGATCGGCCGTTCAACCGCCTCAGCGCGCGGGTGAGGTCATAGCCCCGCCCACCCGCGAGCCCTTGTTGCCCAAGGTGCCGCCCGGCGGTTGTCCTTCCCCCGGGGGGCCGGACTCCTCTCTAACTCTGGTCTCCAACTACTCCTCCCCACTCCGGGCTGTCCTTCCCCCGGGGGGGGGACTCCTCTCTAACTCTGGTCTCCAACTACTCCTCCCCACTCCGGGCTGTCCTTCCCCCGGGGGGGGGACTCCTCTCTAACTCTGGTCTCCAACTACTCCTCCCCACTCCGGGCTGTCCTTCCCCCGGGGGGGGGGACTCCTCTCTAACTCTGGTCTCCAACTACTCCTCCCCGCTCCGGGCTGTCCTTCCCCCGGGGGGGGGGGACTCCTCTCTAACTCTGGTCTCCAACTACTCCTCCCCACTCCGGGCTGTCCTTCCCCCGGGGGGGGGACTCCTCTCTAACTCTGGTCTCCAACTACTCCTCCCCACTCCGGGCTGTCCTTCCCCCGGGGGGGGGGACTCCTCTCTAACTCTGGTCTCCAACTACTCCTCCCCACTCCGGGCTGTCCTTCCCCCTGGGGGGGGGACTCCTCTCTAACTCTGGTCTCCAACTACTCCTCCCCACTCCGGGCTGTCCTTCCCCCGGGGGGGGGGGGGACTCCTCTCTAACTCTGGTCTCCAACTACTCCTCCCCACTCCGGGCTGTCCTTCCCCCGGGGGGGGGGGGGACTCCTCTCTAACTCTGGTCTCCAACTACTCCTCCCCGCTCCGGGCTGTCCTTCCCCCGGGGGGGGGGGACTCCTCTCTAACTCTGTTCTCCAACTACTCCTCCCCACTCCGGGCTGTCCTTCCCCCGGGGGGGGGGACTCCTCTCTAACTCTGGTCTCCAACTACTCCTCCCCACTCCGGGCTGTCCTTCTCCCCGGGGGGGGGGGACTCCTCTCTAACTCTGGTCTCCAACTACTCCTCCCCACTCCGGGCTGTCCTTCCCCCGGGGGGGGGACTCCTCTCTAACTCTGGTCTCCAACTACTCCTCCCCACTCCGGGCTGTCCTTCCCCCGGGGGGGGGGGACTCCTCTCTAACTCTGGTCTCCAACTACTCCTCCCCACTCCGGGCTGTCCTTCCCCCGGGGGGGGGGACTCCTCTCTAACTCTGGTCTCCAACTACTCCTCCCCACTCCGGGCTGTCCTTCCCCCGGGGGGGGGGGGGGACTCCTCTCTAACTCTGGTCTCCAACTACTCCTCCCCGCTCCGGGCTGTCCTTCCCCCGGGGGGGGGGACTCCTCTCTAACTCTGGTCTCCAACTACTCCTCCCCACTCCGGGCTGTCCTTCCCCCGGGGGGGGGGGACTCCTCTCTAACTCTGGTCTCCAACTACTCCTCCCCACTCCGGGCTGTCCTTCCCCCGGGGGGGGGGACTCCTCTCTAACTCTGGTCTCCAACTACTCCTCCCCACTCCGGGCTGTCCTTCCCCCGGGGGGGGGGCGGACTCCTCTCTAACTCTGGTCTCCAACTACTCCTCCCCACTCCGGGCTGTCCTTCCCCCGGGGGGGGGGGGGACTCCTCTCTAACTCTGGTCTCCAACTACTCCTCCCCACTCCGGGCTGTCCTTCCCCCGGGGGGGGGGGGGGGGACTCCTCTCTAACTCTGGTCTCCAACTACTCCTCCCCACTCCGGGCTGTCCTTCCCCCGGGGGGGGGACTCCTCTCTAACTCTGGTCTCCAACTACTCCTCCCCACTCCGGGCTGTCCTTCCCCCGGGGGGGGGACTCCTCTCTAACTCTGGTCTCCAACTACTCCTCCCCACTCCGGGCTGTCCTTCCCCCGGGGGGGGGGGCTCCTCTCTAACTCTGGTCTCCAACTACTCCTCCCCACTCCGGGCTGTCCTTCCCCCGGGGGGGGGGACTCCTCTCTAACTCTGGTCTCCAACTACTCCTCCCCACTCCGGGCTGTCCTTCCCCCGGGGGGGGGGGACTCCTCTCTAACTCTGGTCTCCAACTACTCCTCCCCACTCCGGGCTGTCCTTCCCCCGGGGGGGGGGACTCCTCTCTAACTCTGGTCTCCAACTACTCCTCCCCACTCCGGGCTGTCCTTCCCCCGGGGGGCGGACTCCTCTAACTCTGGTCTCCAACTACTCCTCCCCACTCCGGGCTGTCCTTCCCCCGGGGGGGGGGACTCCTCTCTAACTCTGGTCTCCAACTACTCCTCCCCACTCCGGGCTGTCCTTCCCCCGGGGGGCGGACTCCTCTCTAACTCTGGTCTCCAACTACTCCTCCCCACTCCGGGCTGTCCTTCCCCCGGGGGGGGGGAGACTCCTCTCTAACTCTGGTCTCCAACTACTCCTCCCCGCTCCGGGCTGTCCTTCCCCCGGGGGGGGGGGACTCCTCTCTAACTCTGGTCTCCAACTACTCCTCCCCACTCCGGGCTGTCCTTCCCCCGGGGGGCGGACTCCTCTCTAACTCTGGTCTCCAACTACTCCTCCCCACTCCGGGCTGTCCTTCCCCCGGGGGGGGGGACTCCTCTCTAACTCTGGTCTCCAACTACTCCTCCCCACTCCGGGCTGTCCTTCCCCCGGGGGGGGGGGACTCCTCTCTAACTCTGGTCTCCAACTACTCCTCCCCACTCCGGGCTGTCCTTCCCCCGGGGGGGGGGGGGACTCCTCTCTAACTCTGGTCTCCAACTACTCCTCCCCACTCCGGGCTGTCCTTCCCCCGGGGGGGGGGGCTCCTCTCTAACTCTGGTCTCCAACTACTCCTCCCCACTCCGGGCTGTCCTTCCCCCGGGGGGGGGGACTCCTCTCTAACTCTGGTCTCCAACTACTCCTCCCCACTCCGGGCTGTCCTTCCCCCGGGGGGGGGGGGACTCCTCTCTAACTCTGGTCTCCAACTACTCCTCCCCACTCCGGGCTGTCCTTCCCCCGGGGGGGGGGGGACTCCTCTCTAACTCTGGTCTCCAACTACTCCTCCCCACTCCGGGCTGTCCTTCCCCCGGGGGGGGGGGGGACTCCTCTCTAACTCTGGTCTCCAACTACTCCTCCCCACTCCGGGCTGTCCTTCCCCCGGGGGGGGGGGACTCCTCTCTAACTCTGGTCTCCAACTACTCCTCCCCACTCCGGGCTGTCCTTCCCCCGGGGGGGGGCGGACTCCTCTCTAACTCTGGTCTCCAACTACTCCTCCCCACTCCGGGCTGTCCTTCCCCCGGGGGGGGGGGCTCCTCTCTAACTCTGGTCTCCAACTACTCCTCCCCACTCCGGGCTGTCCTTCCCCCGGGGGGGGGGACTCCTCTCTAACTCTGGTCTCCAACTACTCCTCCCCGCTCCGGGCTGTCCTTCCCCCGGGGGGGCGGACTCCTCTCTAACTCTGGTCTCCAACTACTCCTCCCCACTCCGGGCTGTCCTTCCCCCGGGGGGGGGGACTCCTCTCTAACTCTGGTCTCCAACTACTCCTCCCCGCTCCGGGCTGTCCTTCCCCCGGGGGGGGGACTCCTCTCTAACTCTGGTCTCCAACTACTCCTCCCCGCTCCGGGCTGTCCTTCCCCCGGGGGGGGGACTCCTCTCTAACTCTGGTCTCCAACTACTCCTCCCCACTCCGGGCTGTCCTTCCCCCGGGGGGGGGGACTCCTCTCTAACTCTGGTCTCCAACTACTCCTCCCCGCTCCGGGCTGTCCTTCCCCCGGGGGGGGGGACTCCTCTCTAACTCTGGTCTCCAACTACTCCTCCCCACTCCGGGCTGTCCTTCCCCGGGGGGGGGACTCCTCTCTAACTCTGGTCTCCAACTACTCCTCCCCACTCCGGGCTGTCCTTCCCCCGGGGGGGGACTCCTCTCTAACTCTGGTCTCCAACTACTCCTCCCCACTCCGGGCTGTCCTTCCCCCGGGGGGGGGGGGGGACTCCTCTCTAACTCTGGTCTCCAACTACTCCTCCCCACTCCGGGCTGTCCTTCCCCCGGGGGGGGGGGGGGACCTCCTCTCTAACTCTGGTCTCCAACTACTCCTCCCCACTCCGGGCTGTCCTTCCCCCGGGGGGGGGGGACTCCTCTCTAACTCTGGTCTCCAACTACTCCTCCCCGCTCCGGGCTGTCCTTCCCCCGGGGGGGGGACTCCTCTCTAACTCTGGTCTCCAACTACTCCTCCCCACTCCGGGCTGTCCTTCCCCCGGGGGGGGGGGCGGACTCCTCTCTAACTCTGGTCTCCAACTACTCCTCCCCACTCCGGGCTGTCCTTCCCCCGGGGGGGGGACTCCTCTCTAACTCTGGTCTCCAA